>NC_058410.1:106981969-107240721 GCF_002201575.2 Neomonachus schauinslandi | reverse complement strand
GCTCAGTTGGTTAAGCGACTGCCTTCGGCTCAGGTCATGATCCTGGAATCCCTGGATCGAGTCCCGCATGGGCTCCCTTGCTCAGCAGGGAGCCTGCTTCTCCCTCTAACCCTACCCCCTCTCATGTACTCTCTCTCTCTCATTCTCGCTCTCTCAAATAAATAAATAAATCTTTAAAAAAAAAAGAGAGAGACTTCTACTTGCTACTTCAGCACACACACACACATACTGATCTGCCCTTCTTGTTGCAATCTTCTAATTGGATGGATGGGTCAGATTCACAATCAGTAATCACTTGGTTATAACAATGGTCTTTTTCCAATAAGCACTGCTACTTTTCCTTAATTCTCTTTTTCACATCCTATGTGGCTCATCTCAGTTTAGAAGGGCCCTTGGTTTTCTCTCTGTGCATTTGACCAAAAAAGGGGGAGATAGGGATAATCTGCTGTGTGCCAGGCACTCAGATGGGTACTCCAATTGGACAACCTTGGAAAAAGAACCCTGGAGAGAGACCTTTGTAAACACGTCCTCCCTGTAGTGAACTCCCAGCTCCAACCGCTTGCTACAGGGGAATCTTCAGCCCTGTTAACTTCCTTTTTCTGAGTCTCAGTTTCCCCAGCTGTAAACAGGGATGCGAACACCTGATCAGGAGGTTGTGAGGATCAAATGAGAGGTCTGTGAACAGGACCTGGCTCTTAGCAGCGGGTCAGCAAACAGCAGCTTTAATCCCAATGAGGAGCTCAGAGAAGGATTTCAGCCCTGGGATTCAAGGCCGGAGAGTCGGGGCATCCTCACCGCCCTGGGCAAGGGCATCTTTAGGATCAGCAAGACTGTGGCCTCAGAGGGAGATTCTTGGGGCTCCTGGAAGGAGGGGACCTATGAGAGAACGAGCAAGGAAAGCTTGCAAAGCCGACCTTTGCGGGGAGCGGGGAGGCGGCCAGTGGGAGGGTAGGTGAGCAGCAGGAGATGGCCCCAGCCGGCGGCGGGCAGGGGAGGCGGCTGGCACCGGGTTCTTCTGCCTCCCCATCCCTGGGAAGGTCTTAAAACCCTAAAGAGGCCAGAGGGCTCCTTCCCCATCTGTAATGTGGTAACGGAGCCCGGGCCAGCGCCTCCCCAGGCTGGAGGGCGCGAGAGTCGTTAGGGACACCTGCCTCCCCCGCCCCCTCCCGGCGGGAGCCCGCGCGGACCAAGCGCACCTGGGCGCCGGCTGCGCCTGGGAACACGTGGCGCCCCAGGCCTCCAGGCGGCGGGGAGGGAAGGGGAGGGAGCGCGGCCCGCGCCGCCCGGGCTCCCTCCCCGCGTCCGAGGGTGCAGTCGACACACTATTAAAGCAACCGTCCCGACGGAAATGGGGTGAGGCTGGCACCAGAATAAAGAAGTCGGGGAGCCGGGAAGAAATAAACCCGCAACATAAAAGAGATTAACACAGAGAATGTTTCACAAATAATAGGGACAGGAAGGATTATTCAATTAATAATCGGAGGATCTTTAGATCGATTAGATCTTTGGGGGGGGGACTGAAATTTAGATGCATAGCTTGTATCCTACACCAAAATTACCCCCTGATAGAGTTATAATGGTGGTGGGGGCGTGGGGATTAAACTTCACGCGCACAAAAAGTAGCATGTATCGGTTCTCTAGAGGGGGGAGGACTTTTCTAGACTTAAAAGGGATGCGGTAATTCCCATTAAGATGGAGGCGTTGGTTCATACAAAACAGAAAACCGTCAGTTAAGGAAAAAAGTGAAATTAAAAGTAGCCAATGAATTAGGAATGGCTTCGGCAAGGGCAATATACAAGGATTGGTATGGTTGCTATGTGAAAGCGCTTACAAAATTAGTAAAACACTCGGACTGCAAGAGGGCAATAATGCAATGAAGGAAACAAGCAAATGAGAAAAGAATGTGATCAGAGAAATGAGATACCATTTTTAACTGATTAAATTAGGATTCTTGTTTTATTTTTTAAGGAATGCCAAATGCTGGTGGGGATACCTTTCATACACTGCAGTAGAATATAAATTAGTATAACAGGGGGCGCCTGGGTGGCTCAGTCGTTGGGCGTCTGCCTTCAGCTCAGGTCATGATCCCAGGATCCTGGGATCCAGCCCCACATTCGGCTCCCTGCTCGGCGGGAAGCCTGCTTCTCCCTCTCCCACTCCCCCTGCTTGTGTTCCCTCTCTCGCTGTGACTCTCTCTGTCAAATAAATAAATAAAATCTTTTTAAAAAAATTAGTATAACAGATGTATATCAGGGAGCCTTAGAAGCTCAACATCACTAATCATTAGGGAAATGCAGATTGAAGTGACAATGAGATAACACTTCACACCACCGGGATGGCCACTATTAAAAAAAAAAAAAAATCACAAATGTTGGCAAGGATGTAGAGAAATTGGAACCCCTGTACACAGTTGTAGGAATACAAAATGGTCCAGCTGCTCTGGAAAACAGTATGACAGTTCCTCAAAAAATTAAAAACAAAGTTACTATATGATCTAGCAATTCCACTTCTGGGTATATATACAAAAAGAATTGAAAGCAGAGTCTTGAAGAGATATCTGTACACCCATGTTCACAACAGCATTATTGACAATAGCTAAAACATGGAAGCAACTACTGAGAAATCACCATTGAGAGATAATGGATAAGAAGCAAAATGTGTTACAGGATGTGAGGAACAAAGGCAGAAGAGAAATTATTAAATTTCCTTACTACCTACAGCCCATTGACAAGTCCTTGAAACAGGCAGAGTGACATTCCTCTAGGGACTCAATTGCTTCCAATGTTAACACTTTGCTAAGGGCGAAAGGCAATCCTAGCCCTACCACATACCCCCAGGATCTGGTAAGTCTACTTTAACATATAAAAGTTCCTTTAGAAATTTCCTTTATCTCTAAACCCCGCAAGATACGTGTTGGCAATCAACCCCCAAGCACATGGCCCACCGATATACATCTGAAGGATCTCATGACTAAGGTTTTATTAGATGGTAATAAATGACCCTTTCCCAACAATAGCTAGCCCCCTCAAGGTCCTGGAAACCTTGCTTCCAAAATTCCTTAGAGACTTACACTATCCCTAACTCCCTCCCAACTTGAAAATGTATAATGGGCCACTCCTCAGGACCCCAGTGTGGCTCTTTCTGCCCATGGGTCCTGTCCCCGTGCTTTCATAAAATCACTTTTTTGCACCAAAGACATCTCAAGAATTCTTTCTTGGCCATCAGCTTCGAACCCTAACGTCTCTTCCTACATCAGTATATACATACAATGGAATATTATTCGACCCTAAAAAAAGGAAGGAAATTCTGACACTTGCCACAACATGGTTGATGACATTATGCTATGTGAAACAAGCCAGGCACAAAAAGACAAATTCTCTATGATTCCACTTTACCGAGGTAGTCAAATTCACAGAGGCAGAAAACAGAATGGTGGTTGCCACGGGCTTGCAGGGAGAGAGAATGGAGAGTTAATATCTAATGGGGCCAGAGTTTCAGTTTTGCAAGATGAAAATAATTCTAAAGATGGATGGTGGTGGGGGCGCCTGGGTGGCTCAGTCGTTAAGCGTCTGCCTTCGGCTCAGGTCATGATCCCAGGTCCTGGGATTGAGCCCCGCATCGAGCCCCAAATCGGGCTCCCTGCTCAGCAGGAAGCCTGCTTCTCCCTCTCCCACTCCCCCTGCTTGTATTCCCTCTCTCGCTGTGTCTCTCTCTGTCAAATAAATAAATAAAATCTTTAAAAAAAAAAAAAGAAGAAGATGGATGGTGGTGATGTTCTCACAACAATGTGAAAGTAGTTACTACCACTAAACTGTACACTTAAAAATGGTTAGAATGGTAAATTTCCTGTTGTGTGTACTTTACCACAACTGGAAAAAAATGTTTTAAGTTAAGCGAAAAACAAACCAATAAAAATCACAGAGGACTTCAAGGCAATATTTTTTAAGGAAATAAGGATGAGGGGCGCCAGGGTGGCTCAGTCGTTAGGCGTCTGCCTTCCGCTCAGGTCATGATCCCAGGGTCCTGGGATCGAGCACCGCATCGGGCTCCCTGCTCAGTGGGGAGCCTGCTTCTCCCTCTCCCACTTCCCCCTGCTTGTGTTCCCTCTCTCGCTGTGTCTCTCTCTGTCAAATAAATAAAATCTTTAAAAAAAAAAAAGTTTAAAAACTGCTCTATAATATTCACTAATACACATAAACCAAACATTAATTCATTTAGCCCTTCCCCGTCATTGAACAATTACATTGTTTCTCTTGCTTTTTTAATACAACATTTCAAAGAACATTTTTGTGCACAGATCTTTGTCTTATCATTTCATTAGGGTACATACCTAGATGCGAAGTTGCAGAGTCAAAAATGATGGCTATAGCTACAATTTAGTTTTAGAGTCACTGAAAATGGCATATATAAAGAGTTGGGTTTTTTTTTAAGATTTCATTTTAAGGGGCGCCTGAGTGGTTCAGTCGTTAAGCGTCTGCCTTCGGCTCAGATCATGATCCCGGGGTCCTGGGATCGAGCCCCGCATTGGGCTCCCTGCTCAGCGGGAAGCCTGCTTCTCCCTCTGCCCGCTCTGCTTGCAGCTTTCCCTGCTTGTGCTCTCTCTCTGACAAATAAATAAATAAAATCTTTAAAAAGAAAAAGAAATTCTGTCTTTAAACGTGTGGGTGCGGGGTGTTGTAACAACGGGGAAATAAGTGTGCTGGGCTTTTCGGCTATCGTAAGGCCAGCCATCAGGAGATAGTTCCAGCCCTGACTGCCTCTGCCAGCTGTGTGGCCTTGAGCAGGTCACTCAATCTCTCTGAGCCTCAGTTGCCTCACCCGTGACATGGGGCCTACAGGAGGTGGGTGGCCGGGAGGACGGGCTGAATGTACGGCTTTCCGTCGGGCCTGGTGCTCTGTGGCCTGTAGATGGCAGAGCCAGCGACTGGGTGAAGGCTTGGGCGACTGGGCAAGGCAGTAGGGTGTGGGAGTGGCACCCTGAGTCCCCCGGCCCCTGGCAGGACTGGGTTTGAGGGCCAGGGTGGAGGCGGGAGGGGCTCCTCAGCGGGGGAACGGCTCTGGCTCCGTGGTGGAGCAGCTGAGCTGCAGCTGGGCCTGTGGCCTGGGAGGCAGTTTTGCGGGCGCCTCCTCCCGCAGCCCACACCTCAGGTCTGCAGCTGGGTCCTGCCTCCTCTCAGGAGGGCCATGGCCGGGACTTGGCTGCTCCTTCTCCTGGCCCTCGGGTGTCCGGCCCTGCCCACAGGTGAGCCCCCTCCCTGCCTCCCTCTCTGTGCCCCATTAGTTGGCCCAAGCCCACTCCCTAGCTCTGGTCCTCTCTGGGTAGGGGTGGGATGCAGGGAAGGCAGGAGAGAGCTCTTTGGGGTTCCTGGGGAGGGTCTCACCAAAAGCCCACCATTTCCTTCCCTATCGTATCTGCCTTCCAGCTCCCTCACTCTGGGACCCCGAGTCCCGCTCCCTGGAGTCTGCAGTGTTGGTAGGTAGGGCAGTCACCTCTTGGAGGTACAGAGAACTAAGAGCAAGCCGATAGATGTCCAGGGAAGGTGGAGATGGGGTAGCCTGAGCGGGGACACCGGCAGCATTGTGAGGTCCTCTCTTGTCCTTCCTGTCCCGGCCTCCTGCCCTCAGATTGCCCTATTCCAATAGGGCTCAGAATGCCTCATGTTCACCCCTTGCTCCCCTTCAGGGGAAGCTGCAAGGTCCCTGTGATTTCCCAAGGGTGTTACCCTCAGTCCTTCAAGGATCAAGGATGGAGTCACAGGACTTGTATTTAGAGGAGGGAATTCCAGCTCCATCTAGAAGCATGTGCATGTTGGCATGTATGTGGTGGGGGAAGGTCATCTTTTTGATCTAAAACTGGCCCCCAGTATTGTCACAAGCTCTCCCTTGCTAGGGAGACAAACCACATCCATGTGGGGCAGGGAGAGCTCATGGCAAGAGGTCCGAGCTCTGAGAAGGAAGCAGCCAGGGCGAGGAGGAGCAATCCTGGGCAGCTTCGTGGAGGAGGCACATGCTAAACTCAACCTGGGGAGTGTCTCTATCTGTCTCAACTGAAGAGGTTCAGGAGGTCAAGGGTCCTGGAGCTCACTCTCAGCTTTCTCTATCCCCTTCGTTTGCCCTGTCTTATTAAAATTAGTATTTTTTTTAGGGGCACCTGAGTGGCTCAGTCGGTTAAGCGTCTGCCAGAGTCCTGGGATCGAGTCCCGCATCGGGCTCCCTGCTCGGCAGGAAGGCTGCTTCTCCCTCTCACACTCCCCCTGCTTGTGTTCCCTCTCTCGTTGTCTCTCTCTCTGTCAAACAAATAAATAAAATCTTTAAAAAATAAAAATAAAAATAAATAAAATTAGTATTTTTTTAAAAGATTTTATTTATTTATTTGAGAGAGAGAGAAGGAGAGACAGTAAGAGAGTACAAGCAGGGAGGAGAGGGAGAAGCAGACTCCCCACTGAGCAGGGAGCCCGACACGGGGCTCGATCCCAGGACCCTGGGATCATGACCCGAGCAGAAGGCAGATGCTTAACCGACTGAGCCACCCAGGCGCCCCTAAAATTAGTATTGATAATAATACTTATCTACCAAGGTGTTTGACATTCATGATCTTTATTCTTCACAACAATTTTACTGGACTGGTGTTATTAACCTCATTATATTGATGCAGCAATTAAGACTCAGTTAATTAAGCAGACAAGGCAGGAATTCGACCAGCTCAGTCTGAGACCATGTCCCAGGCTTGATGTCATCCTTCCAAGTGGGGTGGTCTATGAGAGCAGGAATCAGAGAGCCAAGTTCAAATCCTGAGTAGGCTACTTACCATCCACATGCTTCTAGATCTGTTCTTTGACCTTCAAGAAACCTTTCCTGAGCACTCCCCTCCGACCTCCCCGTAAGATCCTCTGGTGTCCTTTCCTGCACCCTGGGGTATTTCTTTTCTTTTCTTTTTTTAAAGATTTTATTTATTGGGGCACCTGGGTGGCTCAGTCAGTTAAGCAGCTGCCTTCAGCTCAGGTCATGATCCCGGGGTCCTGGGATCAAGCCCCGCATCAGGTTCCCCGCTCGGCGGGAAGCCTGCTTCTCCCTCCTCCACTCCCCCTGCTTGTGTTCTCTCTCTGTCAAATAAATAAATAAAATATTTTTAAAAAAGATTTTATTTATTTATTTGAGAGAGAAAGAGAGCGAGAGAGCGCACAAGTTGGGGGGAGATGCAGAGGGAGAGGGAGAAGCAGACTCCTTCTGAGCAGGGAGCCCGACTGGGGCTCCATCCCAGGACCCTGAGATCATGACCTGAGCTGAAGGCAGCCACTTAACCTACTGAGCCACCTATGAGCCCCACCCTGGGGTATTTCTTTAGCCTGGCTGCATTTAACTCAAAAGTGTGAATTTGTCTGTGGGATTTTTGTTTTTGTTTTTGTTTTTGAAGATTTTATTTTATTTGAGAGAGTGGGCGGAGGGGCAGAGGGAGAAGGAGAGAAAACCTCAAGCGGACTCCACCCTGAGCGCAGAGCTGACCCGGGCTCAATCTCATGACCCCAATGTCATGACCTGAACCCAAACCGTGTCGGACACTTAATCTAACTGTGCCACCCGGGTGCCTCTGTCTATGGGTTTTAATCTCTGAGATTTTATTTATATGAAAAAATATCCAACTATTCAAGAGTAACATTTTTGTTATTATATATTTTGTCATCTTTACTGAAAAAGAATAAGATTGTGGAAAATCAGGACTATCTTGGACAATACAGGGCAGATGTTTGTAGTACCCATGTGATTTATTTTTATTTTTTTAAGTATGAAATAATACAGACATACACTCGAAATGGGTGAATTGTATAGTATATAAATTATATCTGAACAAAGCTCTTTAAAAAATACTTTAGGGGCGCCTGGCTGGCTCAGTCAGTACAGCATGGGACTCTTGGTCTCGGGGTTGTGAGTTGGAGCCCCACGTTGAGTGTAGAGATTACTTTTTTTTTTTTTAAGATTTTATTTACTTATTTGACAGAGAGGGAACAGAAGCAGGGGGAGTGAGAGAGGGAGAAGCAGGCTTCCTGCCAAGGGGGAGCCTGATGTAGGGCTGGATCCCGGGACCCCGGGGTCATGACCGAGCCAAAGGCAGACGCTTAACAACTAAGCCACCCAGGAGCCCCGAGTGTAGAGATTACTTAAAAATAAAATCTTAAAGGGGCGCCTGGGTGGCTCAGTTGTTGGGCATCTGCCTTCGGCTCAGGTCATAGTCCCAGGGTCCTGGGATCGAGCCCCACGTCGGGCTCCCTGCTCCGCGGGCCTCTCCCACTCCCCCTGCTTGTGCTCTTGCTCTCGCTATCTCTCTCTCTCTGTCAAGTAAATAAATAAAATCTTTAAAAAAAATGCTACAGACCTACAAAAAAGAACTGACAATGATGCAATAAACACCTATTCATGTTCCACTCAGATTAACAAATGGTTTCAATTTTGCCATATTTGAATCAGATAAAAGAAACAAAAAGTCACAGATACATTCAAAGCCCTCTTTGATTTCATTCCAGATCTTATTTCCTTCCCTTCCTCCCCAGCGGTAACCACCCTCCTGAGGTTGGCACAAGGTAGTGTAAGAATTTGTTTATGCATCTGCTATCTTTCCCATGGGACTGAGTTCCCTGAGGGCAGGGGCAGTCTGCGTCAGTGTTTTACCCCAGTTCCTGGCACAGATAGGTTCAGACAGGATAGATGGGTGAGGGATGGATGGATGCCTGGAAGCATGGACAGACATACAGATGGAAAGTAGAAAGAATAGATGTCAGAAAGACGGTTGCTGGGGAAAAGATGGATGAATAGATGGGCAAATGCAAAGAGAGAGGATGGATGAGTGGGTGGAAGGAGAGATAGATGGACAGTGGAAGCAAACCCAGATGGAAGGACAGAAGCCTATTATGAGACGCTGGCAGGGGCAGATCTAGCCCCTACAGGTGCGTGCTCTCTTACAGGTGGGGGCGGCACACCCTTCCCCTCTCTGGCCCCACCAATCACGCTGCTGGTGGATGGGAAGCAGCAGACGCTGGTGGTCTGCCTGGTCCTCGATGTCGCACCCCCTGGCCTTGAGAGCCCCATCTGGTTCTCAGCGGGCAATGGCAGCTCACTGGACGCCTTCACCTACGGCCCTTCCCCAGAGGCTGACGGCACCTGGACTAGCTTGGCTCAGCTCTCTCTGCCCTCTGATCAGCTGGCAGCCTGGGAAAACTTGGTCTGCCACACTGGGCCTGAGGCCGGCGACCGCAGCCAGAGCACACGGCCCCTACAGCTGTCAGGTGGGGACGGAGCCTGGGCCCCTGTGGATGCTCCCTGCCCCTCCCACACACTCTGGAAACAGCCTATGGTGGGAGATAGGGCAGGCTCCCGTGGGGGCATGGAGGGTGTCCCTGTGCCAACCATCTGAATGAGGTGATGCCTGGGCTCAGAGCAGGGTGGCCTCAGGGCCTTGAGTCCTGGATTTGCAACTCCTTCAAATATCCAGCCTTCAAATATCTCCTTCAAATCCAGGCTCTGATGCATGACTTCCAAAAGGTAATAACACCGCCTCCCTCCTATTACCTAGGGTTGATATCTAGATTTATGTACCTAAGGTTAATATCTATATCACCCTATCTATGGTAGGATGAACCAAATGACAATCAAATAACAAAATGCTATCATCTACTTATTGTTCACACTGTGCCGGGCATTGTTCGAGACACCTTACGTTCATGAAGGAAGTCATATTATTTTCCCAAATTTACGGGCACAGAGATGTTTAGGGGACACGTCCAAAGCCAGCTATTATTATTACTAGATGACTTACTTCCTGTTTTTGGATTATGGTAGCTTTGGTATCTTCCAAATGGGAATGTTTGTTGAATAAATGCCCTGTCTTTCAAAGAAGGCTGCTAAGAAAATCCAAGTCCTCGTCTAAAAGTGCCGAGAGACCTCAGCCTCCCCCGGGGGCACAGAATAGTGGACAGTGGGGACTGAGAAAGATCTGAGTCCCTGAGAGGAATCGTAGCAAATGGGCTCATGTTTCCTGCTGCTGGTTTGTCTGTCCATTTATGCAACTTGCCATGCACAGCTGCCCTGTGCCAGGCCTGGGGCGCAGAGCTTGGGTGGAGCGCAGAGCCCATCCCGAAAGACTCATTCCCTTCTCCTTGGCTGCAGGAGAGGCTTCCTCAGCCAGGACCTGCCTCTGGGAGCGTCTCAGGGGTGAGTATTGGGGACCGGGATCTTGAGCCCCGTTTGGGTCTGGCCTGATGGTCCCACTGGCGTGTGTTTGTTGGGGTGGGGGGCCTTGGTGGGTGTTCCCTGAAGAGGCTGCCTTGCTGGGTTGGGGCACTGACAAGCCTGGCCTTCAGTCTACCCATGGATAAATGAGAGTGGATCCTCTGACCCCAGACTAATTCCTGGACACTAGTTGAAAAGTGTAGGTGACAGCTAACAGAAGGTTCCATGAAGCTCTCCTTGGGCAGCCCAGATGGGTGGTGTCAACGTCAGAGCCTTGGGAGACTGTCTGGGTGGTGGACAGTCCCACCACCCACCGGACAGAGAGAGTCCTAGTCGGGTTCTACTTCCTCACCACGCAGAGAATATGGGGCTGGTTACTCTCTGCGCCAGATGCTACTTTCTGCTTGGCCTGCACCCCCCTGGTTTGGGGGGAATAAAATAAAATGAAGGCTAGGAAGGTATGTGTTATTACTATCAGGTAGAGCTGAGGTTAGACACCAGGGAGGACTTCCCTCGGCTCCGGGGCACGGCGGGGAGGAGGACCTGCGCGGGCGGAGGACAAGGCCCCTACTCCCCGGAGAACCTTCTCGAGCGGGAGGGGTTGAAGCCGGCCTCCACGCCCCTGACGGCTCGTCTTCTCTCGCAGGGATGCGGGGCCAGGCGCTGCGGCTGGGGGCGCTGCGGCTGCTGCTCTTCAAGCTGCTGCTGTTGGACGTGCTCCTGACCTGCAGCCGGCTCCGCGCCGCGCCATGCGCGCGGGGGGACCCCGGGCTCCCGCGCCCCGCACGGGCCCGCAGCCCCACCGCCGGCTCCCGCAGCCCCCGCCGCCCGGCTTGGCGGCCGAGCCGGGGGGGCCGCGGGCCAGGAGCCCCGGAGCCCAGTCTGGGAGGAGGGGACGCTCTCTACCCACCGAGCTTGGGCCTGGTGCTCATGAGCCCCCCGGTATTCCTTCCTTAAGCCTTGCGGTATTTGTGTGTGACGTGCCTCCTCCCGCAGATGGAAGTTTCTGGTGCTGGGCTCTGTCTCCCGCCTCGGACTGAGGCCTTCTGAGGGAGGAGGAAGTTGTGCCACGGGTACTGGGACATTTGAGATGCAGAGAACTGAGAACAATTAAAGGAGAACTTAAATGACGCAAATGAAACACTTGAATTCATGTCTGCCCTGCGAGGAGGGAATTTGGCAGATTTTGAAAAGGCAGAAATCCTGGAGGGCTCCCTTGAGGAAGAGGTTCCTGCGGGTGAGATTCGGAACTGCAGAGTGATCCTGGAGTTTGGGGAGGACGCTGTCCTACCTCTGTCTCCCTCTTCCACAGCCAGGCATGAGAAGAGCCCGCCCTCCCCGGCTCCTCACCTTGGCCCAGCTTCTGCGAGAGGTCAGGATGAGGAGCCCTGGAAGCCAGGAAGGTGGGGTGCTGGGCCCCATGTGAAGCTTTGTACAGACTTGACAGAAATGAACGGGGGCCAGGATCCCAGGGTAACAGGATCATGTACAATGCCAAGAGTATGGATGTTAATTCCAAACTTACACCTTATTAAGCAATTAGGGGTCATTATTCATTTAACAAATATTCATTGAGCATCAACCCTGAACTAGGCACTAACGAGATTTTTTCTTTTCTTTTCTTTTTTTTTTTAAGATTTTATTTATTTATTTGACAGAGAGAGAGAGAGCACACAAGCAGGGGGAGCGGCAGGCAGAGGGAGAGGGAGAAGCAGGCTTCCCATGGAGCAGGGAGCCTGATGTGGGGCTCAATCCCAGGACCCCTGGATCATGACCTGAGCCGAAGGCAGACGCTTAACCGACTGAGCCACCCAGGCGCCCCTCTTTTGTTTCCTAAAGAGAGCTCTTGCGCTGATAGTATATAAGTCCCCCACAGTAGAGTGTGTGGCCCGTTTCTCCAGCATTGGCAGGAGATCCAGCCTTTCCAGGAGTTCCTCTCTCCAGTAATCACCCCCAGGAATCTCGGGTGCTTTCATGTGAATCCAGGTGTCCCCTGGGCAGCACAGGACAGTCTGCTGGACCAGTGGTGCTACCTTAGTCTCCTTCCCCCAAGGTGGTGTTAGCGAACTATGCTCTAACATCCCACCCACTCATGGTGGCAATGCCATCTCCAGCTGCCCTGAGCCTCTGCGCCCTCTCAGCTGCTGTTCCATGAAAACCCTCCCTGTCTTCTCCACGGCCACCTCTCACTAGCCGATCAGGAGATGCTCCTGCCTCTTTGTAGATTCTTCAAGGAGGGGCATCCCACAACTCCTGGGGGTGAATCAGACCACCATCCCCACATGGCCTGCTCCTTCCGCAGCACACAGACTGAGGGAAGGATAGGCTGGGTTGGGGTGCAGGCATGTCCAGCCATAACCTCAGATTTTCTCTGGCCACTCTCTCTTCCCAGCCCTCAGCCCAGATGCTGAGTCTAGAGCTCCTGCGAAACTAATTTGTGCCTCAGTAAATGTCCTCTCAGAGGTTCTTTTAGTCATTCTGGAAGCAGAGTTTCCTTTAGCTTCAACATCCCTCCTCCTCATGTTCCAATTCCCCAATCCTGCCCTGCCCCAGGCTCAGTCCCTACTGTGGTTGGCTTCAAGTTATCTCCCAGGAGGATTCCCGGGCCTAGGTAAATCAAGGGCTTTGGCCAGGCTCTGAGTCTCCCCAAGTCTTATGAAGCCTATAGAAGATGGAGGCCCTCAGAAGGGTGTCCCGATCCTGTGCACTATAGAATTCTACATACCACAACCCCTGCATATCCAAAGTGCTTTGTCATTGGCACAATTGTTTTGAGCAAGAAGCTAAGATCAAGAAATAATAAGTCAAAAGGCTGAGCATCAGTCCTCCCGAAGTCTTCATAAAATAGCATAAATATCCAACCTCCAGGAAGGAAACATAAGGCACTGGGGAACAGGGCCTTGGGGACGAAAGTGCAGACAACTTCCCAGGAAACCAAACTTGGGGTGTGTGTGTCCATAGGACACTGAGCTCAGGGGCAGTCTGAAGCAGCCCCAAAGACCCAGAAAGTCCTCCTCTTGATGACACAGCAGATGGGGGTCCCATTGATCATCTCCTTGTACCAGGCACCCTGTATTGCTGGGGACGTGGAAGGGAAATACAATCGTTCATAGCCAAATCCCTGCTTTGTGGGAGCTCAGAATCCAAAGAAATCAGTAATAGGGCAGAAAAGAGGAAGAAAGGAAGGAAGGAAGGAAGGAAGAAAAAAGAAAAACCGAGGCTCAGAGAGGAGGTGATTTGTTCTGGTTCTCAGGAGCCCAATCTAGGATTACTTGGCACTAAGAAAGTTATTTGAAGGCTGGGGATTGTTTGAGTCGCCAAGGTCTCACCCACAGCGCCTACTAGTGATTAGCAATTACAACAATAACAACAACGATAATAATAACAAAATTTAAAAACAGGTGCTCAATAAGGGTTTGCTGCATTACGACCCCAGCAGGGAAGTGACGTGCAAGGAGGCGGAGAAGGCCGAGAGGACGGCCTTCCGCACCTCTACCAGGACCCAACGAACCCGACCTCCTCCCATTCAGGCCGAGCCGGCTGCTTCCCTGCTCCGCGTCCTGCTCCTCCAGACCCTCCCAGAGCCTCCGTTAGTGGGTGGGGGAAAATGCTGCCATAGGTCACTGAGGACACCATCCGCGCTCTCATTGGTCAAGACTAAGAAAAGATCGCCCTCCCATTCGCTGGAGGGCAAGCCCCGGAAAGCCCATTGGCTGCGTTGTCCGCGGGCCTTCGTGGGCTCTGAGGGCGGGCCGAGGTGGCCGGAGGAGGGAGCGGGCGGGGGGCTCCCTGTTGCCCTGGTTACGCCGAGGCACGTGTGCAGTCCCGGAAGCGGCTCCGGGAAGCTGCCCAGCGCACGCAACCGGAGGAATCGCCGCCGGGTACGCTGGGGTCGGGTCCGGCTGGGCCATGGAGCCGTTGCCTGAGCCCGCGCCCCGGCCTGGGCCCCGCTGTCTTCTGCTTCTCTCCCTGCTACTGTTGCTGCTGCTGCTACTGCCAGCGCCAGAGCTGGGCCCCGGCCAGGCGCACGCGGAGGAGACTGACTGGGTTCGACTCCCCAGCAAATGCGAAGGTGAGGGGGCGGGGCCCGCGGGGAGTATCCTGCCAGAGGGGCGGGGCGTGCGGGGTAGGGGCGGGGGATGGAAGGTCCTTGGCACCTGAGCTGGAACCTCTTCATTCATTGAACCTACTGTGTGCCTGGCACTGTGCTGGACACTGGGGACACAGGGCCGGGCAAGAGATCAGGTCTCGGTGCACCAGGAGCTCTCAAGTCGGTACAAAAGAAGCAGTTATAATCCAGGGTGGTAGATGCCATGATAGAGTAGGTACCGGCTTTGCGGGCCGGGGAAGGAGCATCTAATCTAGCCTAGAGATGGGGGGGAAAAGCTGTGTGGAGAGGGAAGTCAGGAATTCGTATAGGAAGCCCAAGCAGTAATTAGGAGTTAGCTGGGCGAAGAGACGTGAAAAGAGAGAGTCTCTCAGGAAACCGCAGATGGAGAGGCTAAGAAGCAAAGGACAAGTTTGAGGAACTGAAAAGGTCCTTATGACTGTTCTTAGGGTAGGAAAGCCTGAGACTCTCCCCTTTGTGCCCTCACCACAAGCTGATCTGTGTAATTGATAGACTCCCTCACTAGCGTTAAACTCCTTGAGGACAGGGACCTTGTCTCAGATATTTATTCATACAGTGCCTGGTGGGCACCCAGTGAATATTTTTGGAATAAATACAAATAAATGGGGGATTTGGGTGTGTGTGGAGGAGGGAGAAGGGTCTGAGGCCTATGGGGAGAATAGAGGGCCACTTTGGGAGAAGAGTAGATCTGGCCTGGGAGAATTTGGTGAGGGAGGAGGACTTTAGGAATAAGGAGAAAGTGAATCCCAAAGATACAGGGATGGAGGTGTAAAACTTGAGAGAAAGAGCGCCAGCACCCAAGCCAGTGATCCAGGACTATGAAGGGCCTACCTTTTCTCCACCCCCACCCCCATTATTTCTAATTTCTCCCCAGACCTTCGCAATCACTCCTTCCTTGCCATCTCCATACCCCCAAACCCCTCCAAAAGTTGGCTATATATCCATTTCATCCCCATTCAAAGCGTACAGCAGGCCAAATGTTCCCTAAGCACTGGGAAGTGGGGGTGGGGTGGATTGGGACACATAATCCTTTCATTTGAGAGATGAAAGATGAGATGCTTCAGAGATGAGCCGACTTCACTGGGAGGGCTCTCAGTATGGGTTCTAGCCTGTCCCTCACTCCCATAAATAGGCAGAGAGTTGGGATGCCCCAGAGAGGGGGGAAGCCCCTTTCACTCTTGCTCTAGTCCTAACCTAGATGGTATGGTTTGGGGGTTTCACTTCCTCTCTTTGTTTTCTATCTTAGCCCCTAAGAAGGGACTATTCTCATAGCCTGAGAACCTCACATTTCTTTCCCTTAGGAGGCATTCACAGACTCAGAAGCATAGAGCTTGCAAAGATCTTAGCGATCATTCTAGTCCAGCCTCATTTTGTAGTTAATGGATAAAGACTAATTTAAAAGGGATTTTCAATTACAGGATGGCTTGGTAAAGTCTTAGGCTCCTCTTTTTTTTTTTTTTTTTTAAGATTTTATTTATTTGTGAGAGAGAGAATGAGAGACAGAGAGCATGAGAGGGAGGAGGGTTAGAGGGAGAAGCAGACTCCCTGCTGAGGCAGGGAGCCCGATGTGGGACTCGATCCCGGGACTTCAGGATCATGACCTGAGCCGAAGGCAGTTGCTTAACCAACTGAGCCACCCAGGCGCCCTAGGCTCCTCTTACTAGGGCTTTTGCTTTTATTTATCATTGTTGCACCTTTGTTATTAAATGCTGACTGTGTATGGCCCACAAAGCCTGCCTCCTGGCTCCATAGCCTGAGTGGAATAGGCCTTGGCACAGAGGAAGGAGGACCTGCCCGGAAAAAGAGTAGGTGGGTGTCCATGAGAGTCTGGGGTCTGTGCCATGAGTCTCCTACAAGTCTAGTTCTGGGTGGGATCCCCAGAGGGGGTCTTGAAGAGGTAAGGTTTGGAAGAGTTGGGAAGCAAGGTTGTGATTGATGGGCACAAGAGAGAAAGGTTTCAGCTCCCCAGGGCCTGGAATCCTACACATTGAGGGCGTGGGAGAAGGGGGCAAAAGAGCCAAAAAAATGATGAGCTCACACAGAATGTAAAACAGAGAGGGGGAGGGGGACAGGTGTTGCTGGCTAGAGAGCCAGGGAGGTGAGCCGCCTCAATTCATTGCAGACTCTGAGATCACAGCTTATGTTTTGGAATTTTAATGTATTCCAAGTTCTTCAAGCCATCTATTAAATATGTATGTTATAAAATTTTACCAAGCAAGCCTTCAGGGGATGGTTTGGTTTTTTTGTGTGTGTGTGTGGTGAATTGGTCTACTAAACTCTGCTGTCAGTGTTATAATAATACTAATGGCATTTGGCCTACAGATCATATTCGTTCAGAGGCATCAGAAGCTGCTCTATCACAAACACAGTCTCTCAGCAGTATTTATTAAGTATACAACACAGACAGAATCCCAGACTAGAGGAATACAGAAAAAGTCCAATACGTGATACTCACTTTGGGCATTGTTGTAGTTATAGTTGGGGAGACACAAAGTGACCAAAAGCTCTTCGAACATGGATCCTATAGAGAGAGACCCAGATGAAATCAGAGCAGGTGGGATGGATCCAGAAGAGCTTTCCAGGAGGAGGAGGCTTTTAAAGTGAGGTTGTGGGGCACCTGGGTGGCTTAGTCAGTTAAGTGGCCGACTCTTGGTTTCAGCTCAGGTCCCGATCCCCGAGTCATGAGATCAAGCCCCAAGCTCTGCATCGAGCCCCTCATCGGGCTCTGCACTCAGCCAGGAGTCTGCTTGAGATTCTCTGCCTCTCCCTCTGCCTGTCCCGCTGCACATGTTCTGTCTCTCTGTCTCTCGCTCTCTCTCCAATACATAAAATCTTTAAAAAATAATAATAATGATAAAGTGAGGTTGGGAGAATGGGTAGAAAAGCCCATAGAAGGCATTAAGCGCTCTCCCAGGGCCTCAGACAGGTCACACTTTCTGTGTGAACACTCCTTACACAGCGGCAGTTACTCCATTGGGCTGGATGTAGAACAGAGGAATCTGTTTTCAGCTGTGAATCCCCAGACAGTGCCTGGCACACAGGATTGCGTAGTAACTGTTTGAGGAAGAGTAAGAGAAAACGAGAAGATGAATGTACAGAGCCGGTAGGAACAAGGGCCTCTGGAGGGGATGGAGCAGATGACCTTGGTAGGAGCAGAGAGCTGGTGTTGGAACAGCATATGAAATCAGGTCATAAAACAGGCAGACAAGACCTTTGGGGACAACTGGGAAAATTTGAATATGGACTGAGTATTAGGTGATATTGGAATTATTTTTCATTTTCCAAGGATCGGTATGGTTTTATGGTTGGTAGAAGAAAGTCCTGGTTCTCAGAGATGCATGAGGACCTTTTGAGGGGTGAAAGATCATGATGTCTGCAACTTACTTTCAAAATGGTGTAGCAAAAACAATGTATATATTGTTGAGATATATTACTATATTATCCTGTTATTTTATATTATTATACTGGAGTGAGATTGTGGCAGATCATTAACAAACTGTTGAAATGAGTGGAAGCTGTATAGTTACTCGTTGTACTCATTCAGCTTTTCTATATGTTTGAAATTTTAAAATGATTACAGGGGGCGGTGGGGAGAGGCAGGAGGGAGCTGGGAGAAATGGAGTCAGTAGAATAAGGGCCAGGACTGGACAGGGGGCAGTGAATCTTGGAGCCAAGTTTCACCCAGTGACCTCCATGTGGTGGTCTGGGGCTAACTCCTTCCCTGCCCTGAGTGTTGACCCAGGCTGGGAGAGGCACCTACCTTGGTGCATTTGGCTGGGAGCTGGCTCCTCCCTGACAGACTCCTAGGCACTCAGTAGGCTGTGCCGTGTCTCCCGCCCCCAGTGTGTAAATATGTCGCCGTGGAGCTGAAGTCAGCTTTTGAGGAGACTGGCAAGACCAAAGAGGTGATTGACACAGGCTATGGCATCCTGGATCGGAAGGCTTCCGGAGTCAAGTACACCAAGTCGTAAGTGAAGGGGGGTACCCACTGGCCTGGCCTGCTTTGTTCCTAGAGGCTTCGGAGGCTTGGGGTTCCCTCTCCCTTCCAGCTAGGCAAACCCACCAAAGGGAGGCGGTTCTCACCAATACCTGAGTTTGCCCGCTGGTTTTGCCCCAACTAATTGTGTGGTCTTCATAAATCCCTTCATTCCACTGAGCCTCAGACTTATCTGTCAAAGCAAGACGGTTCGACCGTATCTCATCCCAGACTCTTGGATTTCATGAGCCAATGCAATTTTTTTTTTTAATTGATAACATAGGATTACCTGCTTTTAATATTACCAGGAATAAATATTAAAAACAAGCCAAAAAAACCCTTCATCAGCCATGATCATCCTTTCAAAATGAAATATTTTGACATCAAAATTTAATACATTTTGCCGTAGGAAAACATCTAAATACTGAATCATTTAGCTTTATAAAAGATGCCTTCCCATAGAGCTGTTACATTTTGTCTCTCTGGTCTGTGTTCCAGCATTTCAGAGCCCCCAGACCAGATGACCTATCTTCCTTCCAGCTCTGACTTCCCTTTGGTGAGATGCGCAGGTGTTGGGGTAGCAGGGCTGGAGGGACGGACCGCTAACCCCCTGGGGCTGGGAGAGGAGCTCAGTCCCTCTCGTGCTGCTGTCTCTGCAGGGACTTACGGTTAATCGAAGTCACTGAGACCATCTGCAAGAGGCTCCTGGACTACAGCCTGCACAAGGAGAGGACCGGCAGCAACCGGTTTGCCAAGGTTGGATTTGTGCTTGTCCTTCATCCCCATGGGGCAAGGCCTGCATGTGTCTAAGGGGTCTGCTGGTGTGGGTGTGGCTCGAAGATCATGTTTGGGGAGCTTCCATCCTTGGCCTCTTCCCATTCTTCATCGATTAGGGTTTGCATTTCTCACCTCCTGAGCGCGCTCTTTGGTGGCAGTAGGCACAGTCTTTTTTTTTTTTTTAGATTGATTTATTTATTTATTAGAGAGAGAGAACACAAGCAGAGGGAGAGGGAGAAGCAGACCTCCTGCTGAGCAGGGAGCCCCATGCAGGGCTCGATCCCAGGACCCTGGGATCATGACCTGAGCCGAAGGCAAACGCTTAACAGCTGAGCCACCCAGACGCCCCAATAGGCACATTCTTAGTGACCGGGGCCATCAGGGCCCTGCCTCAGCCTCAGCCCGAAATGCCCATGTGGAGGCCTGAACACTGGCTCAGGGAGAGCTCAGGAAGTGCAGAACTGTGGGGTTTAGAGGAGATGTCAGAAGACACAGCAGGGTGGGGTGATTACCTAGTCCCTCTGGGCCCACAGGACACTCACCTGGACCTCTGTCAGGGTGCCTGTGTGATATTTAATGCACTTACTATGTGCACGAATGCCTCTGTCCCTGAAGAATGAGCTTCTTACCACAAGGCCCACAGTTCTTTGCTTCAACATCTTCAGTGCCTGGCACATATGGTAAGAGACTTGCCTCCTGTATTTCTCCACCTAAGTACCCTTCTAGTGGAGTTGATTAGTCAGAAACCCCTGGGGAACCTAGAGGAATAGTCTTTTTTCTTTTTTTTTAAGATTTTATTCATTTATTTGACAGAGAAGTTCACAGTGAGAGAGGGAACACAAGCAGAGGGAGTGGGAGAGGGAGAAGCAAACTTCCCGCGGAGCAGGGAGCCCGATGCGGGGCTCGATCCCAGGACCCTGGGATCATGACCTGAGCCGAAGGCAGACACTTAACCACTGAGCCACCCAGGAGCCCTTTAGAGGGATAGTCTTAAACAGCAGAAGTCTTAGATTTAAAATTTAGGGGTGCCTGGGTGGCTCAGCTGGTTAAGTGGCTGACTCCCTTTTTTTTTTTTTTTTAAAGATTTATTCATTAGAGCGCGAGCGCGCGAGCGTGTGTGTGCTGCTGCAGGGAGGGAGAGGGAGAAAGAGTCTCAAGCACACCCTGTGCTGAGTGCAGAGCCTGATGCGGGGCTCCATGCAGAGCTCAATCTCACAAACCTGAGATCACGATCTGAGCCGAAACCAAGAGTCAGACGCCCAACTGACTGTGCCACCCAGTTGCCCCAAGCATCTGACTCTTGATCTCAGCTCAGATCTTGATCTCAGGGTTGTGAGCTCAAGCCCTGCATTGGGCTCCAAGCTGGGAGTGGAGCCTCTTTAAAAAATAAAAAAATAAAATAAAGGGGTGCCTGGGTGGCTCAGTCAGTTAAGTGTCTGCCTTCGGCTCAGGTCATGATCCCAGGGTCCTGGGATTGAGCCCTGCTTCGGGCTCCCTGCTCAGCCGGGAGTCTGCTTCTCCCTCTGTCTGCCGCTCCCCCTGCTTGTGCTCTTTCTCTCTCTGATAAGTAAATAAATAAAATATTTAAAAATTAAAATAAAATTTGTATGAATTTTGTATTCTACTCAGTAATAAACACCTGTTTTGCTTTAATATAAAAATGTTTAAAACTGTTTTCCATAGCAATAAAATTAGAAACAATCTAATCATTCACCAGTGGTTAAATAAATTGATACGGCCATTCAGTGGACAAAACAAAGAATGAGGTAGCTCTTTATGAATTGAATTCAAATTGTCTCCAAGTTCTGTTATTCAGTAAAAAAGGCAAAGGGCAGAATAGTGTGGCTGATATATACTACCACTTGTGTAAGAAGTGGGGGCAAGAGAGGAGGATATATTTGTATGTATATTTGCTTGTATTTGCCCGCATCACCTCTGGAAAGAAAGAGGAAATGGACAGTGTGTAGATGGACTCTCCAGGGAGAAGACCTAGGGAGCTGGCAGAAATATTTTTACAGAACCAAGAGTTCTCCCTGCCTCGCCTATGCTCCCTTCCGACCCAGGAAAGACACAAGCCCCAGGAAGAAGCTGGAGTGGGGAGTGGGTCTAGACGTGGGGGAGCACGTGTTCCCGGCCACAATGAGGGGAAAGAGCCAAGACACACTTAATTCCTGGAAAAGGAGTTTCCATTCAAAGGGCCTGAAGGCAAACAGCAATCCTTTTTGAAAGCTTGAGGTGTGAGAGACATGATAGGGTGTGTGTGTGTATGTAGGGGTTGTGGGGGCAGGCCTGAAAGGGGAGAGGAAGGTGAGGTCAAGTGCGAGAAGCCTTGGAGGGTCCTGACTCCTCAGTGCTGGGTCCTCGGGCCTCCAGCGCCACCCAGAAAGGAGGGTGGGAATTGGTGGACACTCTCAGCCTCTCAGGCCCTGCTGCCTCTTCTAGGGCATGTCGGAGACCTTTGAGACACTGCACAACCTGGTCCACAAAGGGGTCAAGGTGGTGATGGATATCCCCTACGAGCTGTGGAACGAGACCTCTGCAGAGGTGGCTGACCTCAAGAAGCAGGTACGGGCCTCTCGGCCCGCAGAGGCTGCCCTGCTCACCGGGGCGGCTGGGGACTGGGTCTATGGCTGAGGAAGGCCACCGAGAGCTGCGGGAGGGGGGAGCTCTGGTCAAGTCGTCTCACCTCGCTGGCTTCAGTTTCCTCAGGGGAATCACAGCCACCTGCCTGTCCTGCAGTGGGTTGTGAGACTCGGCTGAGCCCCCCCCCTGCCCCGGGGAGCGAGTCAGTGCTGGGGCTTTGCCAACGCGCCGTGTTGTGATTCATAGTGCGACGTGCTGGTGGAAGAGTTTGAGGAGGTGATCGAGGACTGGTACCGGCATCACCAGGAGGAAGACCTGACTCAGTTCCTCTGCGCCAATCACGTGCTGAAGGGCAAGGACACCAGTGAGTGGGAGGGAGGGAGAGGGCAGGGCGGGTGGGCCCTCCGTTCTACCGCTCACCCCCCCTCAGGGGAGGTAGGTTGGGAGAAGACAGAAGAGAAATAAGAAATAGAAGGCGTCCTAGCAGCTCTGCCCTTGGGGAGCTTGAGGGGACAGGGTGGAGTAAGAGGTACTGACACCAGGTGCAGAATCACACGAAGGGAACCACAGTGAGGCAGGAGGCAGGGACTCGTGGGGCGCCAGTTCCAGTTGTCGCTTCCGCACGCCGCCCCCCCCACCCCGCCCCGTCAGTGCTCTGCCCCCAGCAAACCAGTCCGTTGCGGGTGTCTCTCCTCACCCCAGGTTGCCTGGCAGAGCAGTGGTCCGGCAAGAAGGGGGACACAGCCGCCCTGGGAGGGAAGAAATCTAAAAAGAAGAGCAGCAGGGTCAAGGCATCGGGCGGCGGCAGCAAACAGAGGAAGGAGCTAGGTGGCCTGGAGGAAGACCCCAGCCCCGATGAGGATGAGGGCATCCAGAAGGCGTCCCCTCTCACACACAGCCCCCCGGATGAGCTTTGAGGCTAACCCAGTGCCCCCTGTACCGAGACCCCTGACCTGAAGCTGAGGAATCTGGGACCCCGCTCTGGCCGGCAGACAGCTGTCCTGCTCCAGGTCCTCCCTGCCGGGCCGGCTTGCCACCAGGAAAGACACGGTGGGGGGAAGAACCCGCCTCCTCCCTCTGCCCAATGGCTCTCCTGACCCCGGCTTCCGGCGGGCCGTGCGATTTCCCGCCTGCCGAGGACTCTGGTGTGAACTCAGCAGGGGCAGGTGTGGGGCCCGTGGGGAGGGCACCCCGGCCTTCACCTCCCCTCACTCCTCTCCAATGGGGAAGCAAGACTGCAGGCCATCCCACCCCCGCTTACCCCCTCCTGTGGACACCTGGCACTCTGCCCGGCCCTCCCCAGGGCTCACAGAGTAAAAACCTTTTGGCCTTTTTGTTCCAATTTTTGAGTCCCCTCCAGCTCCTCAGAGAGGCCTGGAGCCCCTGTTGCTCTTCCTTGCCCCTCACCTTCCAGCCTTGGGGGCCGAGAATGAAGAGGCAGCTCCCATCCTCCCATTATTGAGGCTGGCCTGCCGGCCCTGGGGAATGGCAGGTGCAGGGAGGGCCTGGGTTGTTCTGGGGTGAGGCCCTGCCCCTCAGCTGCCTTTGGACTCCCTGAGCTCCCCACGCCAGGAGGGGCCTGACTTGTGCCCTGGGCACCTGGCTGCCCTCCATCCTCTCTTCCCTCCCCAAAGGCCTTCCCATTTGTTGTGTAAACTGTTTACTGATGACCTCACCAGATTCCACCCCTCCTTCCCATCTGCATCTGCCCTGCTTGTTGGTCTTGAACCTTGTTCCCTGATGACCACAAATTACCGCTCTGCTCCTTCTAATTGTTGTGCCCGGAGGGGAGGACACCCCAGTCCCCCAACAGCCACTTATACCACATTCTCTGGGAGCAGGGGAGGAACAGGAAGCGTGGCCTCTAGGGGGAAGTCGTGGGAGGCCACGAGGTCAGGGATCAGGGCGCTCAGTAGCAGTAGTAATGATAACTGCACACACTCGCCGTGCTTTAACTCGAACCCTTACAGCTCCCGTGGGGTGGGTGCCGTTAGCCTCATTTTGTAGAAGACAAAACTGAGGCTCAAATGAGGTGACACAGCCAAAGTCCTGCTGTTAGTAAGTGTCCAGGGGCACTCAGACTCTGGATTCAGACTCTGGGCCCGTTGTGTTTCCACCACCCCATGGCTGCCACCTCCTTTCCCCAGCACCTGGCACTGGCAGCGTGATCCACATTGAACTGGTTTGGTTTCTTAGCCATAACTCCACCCCTACCAGCAAACCTCTTTTCCAAGTAAAGGGGGAAGCAGCTATGGCTTCTCAGAAGGAGACAATGGCAGGAGGTCCTGCCAGGCCAGGCCCCCGCCCCAGCCCCACAGACCCCGTCGTGCTCCTGGCCTGGGCCTGGTGGGCAGGGGCGGGGGTGCACTGCCGGAGCACCCCAGACTCCAGCTCCAGTGAAATGCTCCAGGGTCCGAACTAACTGAGGGCGAGGGGCCCCCTTGCAGCCTGGGCTCAGGCCTTCTCCCTTGAGGTGGGACAGCCAAGGCCAGAGAGGGTGGAGCAAACCGAAAGCTTTTTTCCTCCAGTTGGTGAGGCTTCCAGAAGGTCCTTGGAGGATACTTTTTTGGTTATTCCCCCTGCCCCCACCCATCTCTAGGACTGGTGCTGCCCCCTGTTGAAGGCGCTGTGGGCAGTGAGATTCCAATAGAGACTCAGGTCCCACCCTGGGCTCTGGGCGTGGAGCTCAGGGCTGGGAAACCATTTGCCACTGCCTGGACTGTCTAGGATTTCATGGCTAGTCTCTGATAACCCCATTCTGTCACTGACCCAGAGCACTTCAGTGCCTGGCTTATGTCTGTCCCCAGAGCTTCATTGGTCCTTCAGGTAGGATTGGACAAAGACCTATCCCTTTGCTGGGGTGTGGGCCCAGTGGCCCAATCCAGGCCCTGTCCCAGACCAGAGGACAGACGGCACTGTGACTGCTTTGCTCTTTGACCTGTGGCTGCTGCGTGAATAGCCCCTTCCTCCCCCTACCCCCCACGAGGGCCGAGGGCCCGGTGTGTTGCACATGCACTAGCTCTCCACCCGCCTACCCCACCCCTGCCCCGGCCCAGCCTAGAAGAGCCAGAGGCGAGATCCAGCTTCCCAGGGTTTTCTTTTCTTCTCCCCACCACACGTACAGGCCTTTCTGAACCTGAATATCACCTCCCACTTTCCCACACCCCTTCTCTCCATAAGGTAAGGGGACTGGCTGAGCTCGAGTTATCCAGATTTTAGTCCCTTTAGTAGAAATCCTGTTAGAACAGGGTTTCTTAAACTCACTTGAACATGAGTGTCGTATGGAATGCCTGTTAGATGTCTGGGCCCACCTCGATCTGTGGCTTAGGGACCTAGGAGTCTGCTTGTTTAACAAAGCTCTCATGGTCCTTAAGATGAGGCCAGCTGGAGCCCACCACAGCAGGGGAAACACAGGGTGTTGTGCTAAGAGGGGGCAGGACCTCCATGAAGTCAAGGTCAGGGTCTTGTCCTTAGAGACACAACTAGTCAGAACTCCAGAGAGGATCTGTCTCTGCCAGAAACTTGCATCGTCCAGAACCGCAAAGGCTCATGGACCAACCAGAAAGCTCGTTTCTTACACAGGCCCTGATAGTGAAATCTCAGGGGTTGGGGCTGTGGTCTCGGGTGGCTGCACAGGGACTCTGTATTCATTTTATTTATTTTTTATTTTATTTTTAGAGAGGGTGGGGAGGGGCAGAGGGGGAGAGAGAGAATCTTAAGCAGGCTCCACACCCAGCGTGGAGCCCAACGTGGGGCTCGATCCCACAACCCCGAGATCATGACCCGAGTGGAAAGCTTAACTGACTGAGCCACCCAGGCACTCCTCTGTATTCATTTTAGAGGGCAATTTCTAGAAAGCGGTTTCCTCTATTTCCCAGTTCCTGGATGCTATCCCCACGCAGCATCTTTTTTGCAAGTTAGAAGATGGTACTCTTCACACCTTTGACTTCCATCTGTCAGAAGGTCATTTATTTAACAAAAGTTTTGTGAGAATAAGACCCTTGGCCACCAGAGCATAACGAATGGACGAGCCCGTGTGGTTTGCGATAGGAATGGCAGTCCCTTAGATCCGGAACCTTGGCTCAGCACACAGCTGGCCACATGTCCCCAGCGGCTGTGCGGCCCTTCAGTTCACGAGTGAGAGCAAAATGCCTTTTCTTGTTTTTTTGTCTTAAAGCCTGTTTTTTGCGACAGATGCACGGTCTGCACCTGACTGGTTTAGAGGAGGGCTCCGTGGGCTGGGCCTCAAAGCAGAGGCGGCGGAATCCCTCTTGAGCTTCCCCTGATGGCTCTAGTAAGTTTTGCGGCAATAACAGCAGCTGCTAGTTTTTGTTTTTTATTTTATTTTATTTCTTTATTTTTTTAAAACATTTTATTTATTTATTTGACAGAGAAAGACACAGTGAGAGAGGGAACACAAGCAGGGGGAGTGGGAGAGGGACAAGCAGGCTTCCTGCCGAGCAGGGAGCCCGATGTGGGGCTCGATCCCAGGACCCTGAGGTCATGACCTGAGCCGAAGGCAGACACTTAACAACTGAGCCACCCAGGCATCCCGCAGCCACTAGTTTGAGTCCCGTGTGACAAGCCCAGCTCACCGTGCTTTACGTACTGATTGACCACGGCTGTGGCCTCAAGCCTGGGGATTCCTAAAAACTACTGAAGTAAAACACACATACAGGAAAACATACCTAAGTGGACAGCTCACTGGTTTTTTACAAACTGAACACCTAAGTCACCAGCACCCAGCTCCTGAAAGACATGATTACCAGCGCACCCCTCCCCCACAGACATATCTCCCACCACAAAAAGAACAGGGACTTCTGTCTGTTTGGTTCACTGTTCTATCCCCAGCACTTAGCCTAGTACCTGGCACAGAGTAGCTGCTTAATAAGTAGCTGCTGAATGAATGAAGCACAGGAAGGTTAAGTAACTTTTCGAAGGTCACACATTCTGTAAGTGGCCCATGCAGGTTATGAGCCCCGGTGGACCGGCTTCAGTGTCTCGGGGCAGAGGCATGATGCCAGAGCACCCTGCAGCTATGGCCCGGCTTGGGCACCATCCCCCCCTTCCATGGCTCTCTTCTAGAAGGCAGACAGCTACAGTCTTCAGAGTTCAACGTGGGGAATACAATTAGGAGGGAGATAATTTTCAAACCTTTCTCCCTTTTCAGAGTTTATAGCTGTGTATAACTGAAAGCCAGCTTGACCCTTATGCCACTCTCAAGGGCTGGCGTTTTTGTTGTTGTTGTTTTTAAGTAACCTCTACACCCAACGTGGGGCTCAAACTTACAACCCCAAGATCAAGAGTCACATGCTCTGCCGACTGAGCCAGCTAAGGGCACCTCAAGGGCTGGCTCCTGTTTACAGTTTTTTGAAGAGGAAACCAAATTTATTCATTCTTTAAAATTATATTCTCCATCTACTAAGGTGGTACCGGCCAATAGAACTTAAACTTCCATGAAAATGATTATGATTCTTTATAAGGAGGTGTTGTTGCACATTGAGAGGGGAGAGAAGCAGGTTGAGCCAGTCACCAGTTCCAGGGGTGGTAACATCTATCACCACCAACCCCCCTAAAATATATAAATATATAAAAGGTTCTCTGTTCAAAAAGGAGAACAAAACGAAAAAAGATCCTCAAGGGGCACCTGGGTGGCTCAATTTGTTAAGCATCTGACTCTTGATCTCAGCTCAGGTCTTGATCTCAGGATCATGAGTACAAGCCCCGCGTTGGGCTCCACGCTGGGCATGCAGCCTACTTAAAAAACGAAAAAAAAGAGGTGCCTGGGTTTCTCAGTCGTTAAGCGTCTGCCTTCAGCTCAGGTCATGATCCCGGGGTCCTGGGATCGAGCCCCGCATCGGGCTCCCTGCTCCGTGGGAAGCCTGCTTCTCCCTCTCCCACTCCCCCTGCTGTGTTCTCTCTCTCTCACTGTGTCTCTCTCTGTCAAATAAATAAATGAAATCTAAAAAAAAAAAAAAAAAAAGACAGGATGCCATGTGCAAAGTCAGCTGGTTCAACAAGCAATGCTTACTTAGCCTGTTACCAGGGCTCAACTAGTGTATCATTTTTATGTGGAAGAACAGCTCAGTGAGCAGATTGGTATACACTGAAGAGATCTTACTGGACATTAGCACACCTTAAAACTACTTGTAACAAAGTGAAATGGTCAAAGAAAACCACTCTTCTTACACAGTGGTGGAATTCTTGTAGGTGCACTAAGCTTAAAGGAGCCACCTTTAATTAGTGTTGCGATCCACTAATGTAGGGACCAATTTTACACTCACTTAACAGGACTTTATTAAAGCAAATTAAGTCTTATATGGTATATTAAAAAGTCCAAAAAAGGAATCCATTGTGATAATATCTGCTAGCAGAGTCCATGTGGGTGGGTGGCTTCCCTCCCCTCCCCCAGTATCCCAGTGTCCCAGTGTTCAATCTGGGGAGACAGCAGACAAGAGATTTCTTCCAGCAGCTTTGGACTAGAGTTTGGAAATTGGCGTCCGTCCTCTGAAAAATTAATTTCTACCTCTTCTGAATCTAAACAAAAACAGGATGTCCTTCACTTGTGGTTACTGTACATACATACTTCACAATTCTAGGATTTTAATGTGTCTTCAAATTGGAATAGCCTGGGAGTTTGTCCAGCTGCAGCCATATTCCTAAGCTAAGGTCTTTTGGCAAACATCACATATTTCGGGATGAAGAATTTACTCTTTTCAACTAATCCCAAGTAAGTACTGCATTTTATTTATTTTATTTTATTTTATTTTTTAAGATTTTATTTATTAGAGAGAGAGACAGCGAGAGAGGGAACACAAGCAGGGGGAGTGGGAGAGGGAGAAGCAGGTTTCCCGCGGAGCAAGGAGCCCGATGCGGGGCTCGATCCCAGGACTCTGGGATCACCACCTGAGCCGAAAGCAGACGCTTAACAACTGAGCCACCCAGGCGCCCCAATTTATTTATTTTTTTAAAAAATATTTATTTATTTATTTGACAGAGAGAGACACAGCGAGAGAGGGAACACAAGCAGGGGGAGTGGGAGAGGGAGAAGCAGGCTTCCCGCCGAGCAGGGAGCCCGATGCGGGGCTCGATGCGGGGCTCGATGCGGGGCTCGATGCGGGGCTCGATCCCAGGATCCTGGGACCATGACCTGAGCTGAAGGCAGATGCTTAACAACTGAGCCACCCAGGCGCCCCAAGTACTGCATTTTTAAAATGTCTCCTATTCTTATTTTCGGTTAAGTCAAACTGTAAATTGATTTAGATTCTGTGATCTTCTCTTCCACAGCCCAGGGCCTCACATTTAGTTTCTCTAAAATTCACCGAACTAACAAGTAAAACAAAAGGCAATTTCCGTATGTATCAGTGGGCGGAGGGCGTGGACAATTTAGGGATGAAGAACTGCAATTATTTGGTCCATTTTGGTGGCAATTGAAGATTACAGCACTTAGATAATAATAGTTCTACCTTGTAAGATATCAAGGAATAACATCTTCATGTAGAGAAGAATTGAAACATTTGATTTGGGTGACAGTATTGATTAATAGAAAAATTCCATTTGAAAAATGATTTGATTATAATTATCCAAGTGTTCACTCTCTTGAAAAATTGTGGGAGCGTTTTATTTATTTATTTATTTAAAGATTTCATTTATTTATTCATGAGAGACAGAGAGAGAGAGGCAGAGGGAGAAGGAGGCTCCCAAGGAGCAGAGAGCCCGACACGGGACTCGATCCCAGGACCCTGGGATCATGACCTGAGCCGAAGGCAGACGCTTAGCCATCTGAGCCACCCAGGCGCCCATGTGGGAGTGTTTTAAATGTTCAGAACTTAGGGAATGATTAAACAAGTCACAACACATCTACTCAATGTAGCCATTGAAAGCATGATTAAGGCCAAATAATTTAAGGTCAAGAGAAGAAAACATGCTTTTGATGGTTAAAAGTTAAAAAAGAAAAGAAAGAAAGAAAGAAAAAAGGCCCATGAAATGTCATGTGTGTTATGTTGACATTTTTTTAAATGCCTCTGGATGAGAAAGGAATCAAATAATTATTAACTTCAGAACAAAAATCTTGTCTTTCAAATAGAAAGTACACTTACAAGCTACTCAAAACCTTTTTTTTAATCCAAATTTACCACCAGTATTCATTTTATTTTAAAAAATCATATTATGGCTCTGTGGGTAAAATTATGTTTCTCAAAAATTGTAAGCATCAATATTTAAATAAAAGCCAAATATTTAAATAAAATTCCTTATCAGTATGGAGAGTATGGCCTTTAGCACCTAAAGGCTGCAAACCAATCACAAAAATGTTATACAAACATTCAGAGGTGTGCATTATGCCAAAAATTCAAACAACTTTGTTTTAAAACGGGTAAGAGAAAAATAAGAGCTGAAATCACTTCTGGACAAGAAAAAGTTCCTGGGGATTGTCTTGTCTTTAAATATTGAGGACGGGGGCGCTTGGGTGGCTCAGTCAGTTAAGCCTCCGACTCTTAATTTCTGCTCAGGTCATGATCTCACGGTTGTGAGATAGAGCCCCGCATGGGACTCCACACTGGGTGTGAAGCCTGCTTGGGATTCTCCCTCCCCCCTCCCTCTCTCTCTAAAAAAATAAGAAAAAAAAATATATAAATAAAATCTTTTTAAAAAGTAAGTGGAAAAGAAAGCAATAGTAAGGGAAAAAATAATAAATTGCCCTAGGCCACTTATCTATATATTTGTAATTCCCGGTACTGTGCCCTTCTCAGCCTGTTGCCAAAGACCTGTCTATAGGGTCAGCATGAGCACAAGACTCCATTACTTGGGCAAGGCAAGCCCATTTGAGGCAGTCTGTGTGCTAAAAATAGAAAGTTAAGAATGATTATATAATCTTTGGGGTTCCTCCCGCTCCTAGATTCTACAGATAATGAAAGGGTGAGCGGAGGGGAGCCTCCTTCATTCTACATTCCATACTTAGCTCCTTCTGAAGCCAGAAGAACAAAGATAGGTGGGGAAGGCTGTTCTTGCTGTCTTGGGGTTCACTGAGGGGCATCATATTGCTGAATCCATCTCAGTCCAGGATCTTGTCCTAGGAAGAGAACTTCTGCTTTGGGGAAGAAGGGTAGAGGTACACTAACCAAACCAAGGAGCCAATTTATGAAGCGACAGTGAGCAATATAACAGCAAGGGCACCAAGCATTTCCACCCCTAAGCCTGGACTTCCTACCCTGTGGGTACCTCTGTCGAAAGCAGATAGTGTTTACAAAATTAAAACTTTTAGGGTGCGTGGCTGGCTCAGACAGGTAAGCGGCCAACTCTTTTTTTTTTTTTTTTAAAGATTTTATTTATTTGACAGAGAGAGACACAGCGAGAGAGGGAACACAAGCAAGGGGAGTGGGAGAGGGAGAAGCAGGCTTCCCGCGGAGCAGGGAGTCCGATGCGGGGCTCGATCCCAGGACCCTGGGATCATGACCTGAGCCGAAGGCAGCCGCTTAACTGACTGAGCCACCCAGGCACCCCGTGGCCAACTCTTGATTTTGGCTCAGGTCATGATCTCAGGGTGGTGAGCTCAAGCCAAGCCCCAGGTGGGGTTCTGTGCTCAGTGAGGAATCAGCTTGTCCCTCTCCCTCCTCTCTTGTTCTCCACCCACCGCCCCCTCCTGCACTCTGTCACGTTGCCTCTCTCTAAAATAAGTGAATAGATAAAATCTTAAAAAAACAAACAAACAAAAAACCTAAAACTCTTAGGGGTGCCTGGGTGGCTCAGTCGGTTAAGTGCCCAACTCATGATTTTGGCTGGGGACATGATCTCAGGAGCTGTGAGATGGAGCCGGTGTCCGGCTCTGCACTGGGCATGGAGCCTCCTTGAGACTCTCTCTCCCTCTCCCCCTGTCCCCCCCCCCCCCCCGCAAATTTTAAAAATAACAAACTTTTAGAGACAGCTGGCTGGCTCAGTCACAGTAAAGCATGTGATTCTTCTTCTTTTTTTTTTTTAAGATTTTATTTATTTATTTGACAGAGAAGGAGAGAGAGAGCGCACAAGCAGAGGGAGAGGGAGAAGCAGACTCCCCACTGAGCAGGGAGCCTGATGCGGGTCTCATCCCAGGGCCCTGGGATTATGACCTGAGCTGAAGGCAGACACTTAACGACTGAGCCACCCAGGTGCCCCAAAGCATGCAATTCTTGATCTCAGGATTGTGAGTTCCAGCCCCATGTTTGGTGCAGAGATCACTCAAAAATAAAATCTTTTTTTTTAATTGAGATTTTTATTTTTATGTTTATTTATTCATTATTTAAAAAAAATTTTTGTGGTGGTGCTGGGTTTCAAACAGGGGCCTCAAACAGTAAATAGTGCTTAGCAGCCTGCCTGTCGGTGAAGAGTTGGGAGGAAAGGGTCGACCTCGCCTTAGCCGACTCAGGGAAAAGCTTCATGCGTTACCTCCACGACAGGGGAGCACCTGCCTCCAGGTGGGCAGATGATTCGCTGGGCCAGAACTGCTCCTGGACTTGGGTGGCCAGACTAGCATTATCCCCAGATACTCCCTCTTCCTCCCTTTCCTGGCTAACGAGGGCCTCCTGCAGCGGACAATCCTTCTTTAGATATGCTGATACCTTCCTTCGCTGGCGACGGTCCAGTCCGAGGCGCTGAGCTCGGTGTGGACTGGGAAGTTTTCTTTCCTTCCTATCCAGCTTAGGTGGCGGAGGAGTGGGCGATCTTACTGCCCCCCGATCTGCTGGCCCCTCCCCGGTCCTCCTGAGGCCGGGCTGAAGGCGGTGGGGGGCTGGGAGGGCCCTTTCCCGCCAGGGGGTCGCCCAGAGGGCTGGCTCTTCCCGCCGGCGAGAAGGGCTGGTTCCGATTGCCCCGCAGCGCCCTCCCCGAGGCCGCGAGCCCAGCAGGGGCGTGTCCCCGTGCTCACCTGCCATTGGGCAGGTGGGGCGGCCGGCCTCGGCCAGGGCAGTACTCTATAAATGCGGAGCGGGCCGGCCGCCGAGCCAGGCGCGCCGCAGGATGGTGGACAGCGTGTACCGCACCCGCTCCCTGGGGGTGGCGGCCGAGGGGCTCCCGGACCAGTACGCGGACGGAGAGGCGGCGCGCGTGTGGCAGCTCTACATCGGGGACACCCGCAGCCGCACGGCCGAGTACAAGGCCTGGCTGCTCGGGCTGCTGCGCCAGCACGGCTGCCAGCGGGTGCTCGACGTGGCCTGCGGCACCGGGTGAGCCGGGGCGGGGGGCGGCGGGCCGCGGGGGCCGGCGGGGGGGCAGCCTCCACCCGCGACCCGCAGCCGGCGGGGGGGCGGGGCGGGCCGCGGGGTCGAGCGGGCGGGAGGCGGGGCCGAGAACACCCAGGGTGCGAGGGGCCTGTGGGCACCGCAGGGTGGGGACGGCCGGCTCCTCGGGGCGACGCGGCGGCCGGGCTTTGGGGCCAGACCGACGGAAGCTCTCACGGGCCCCGGCTCTGGCACTGCTCCCCAGTGATGGCCTTGGGCAGTGTTAACAGTTAACATTCGTTCAGTATTTGCCCGCGCCACGCGCTGTGCCAGGAGCTGTCTCTACGTCCATTTTTAAGGTCCTTACGAAACCTCATGAGGTAAGGAGTGATGTCCCACTTACGGCTGTGAGAAAACCTGCTTCAGAGGAGCGAAGGCCCTCTACCAGCGGAGAGGAGATTCAGACCCGCGCCGGTTAGGGTCGGGCTATACCGCCTCCGCGAGCACGGCTTCCTCAATCCCGGGAGCCGCAGGCTGCCCCATCTCCCCAAGCGGGGCTAACACCGCCTACGTCACAGCGTTGCCGCGAGGATTAGTGCGCACTGGTAGAGGGCCTGGCTCTGAACGGGTGCTAAAGAAACAAAACCAAACAGTTGCTACCTGGTGGTAAGGCACCGAGAGGAACCTCATTTGAGGTCAGTGCAGAGGTCCTGGGGCGAGGAAGGAGAGGAATGGACTCAAGACGGAAGTGTCCAGCACAGGGCCTCTTCCTGGCCTTCCCAGGCCCCCTGACTGCCCCTCTCTGCCTCTCCCCTCCGGCCCTGCCCAGGGTGGATTCCATCATGCTGGTGGAAGAGGGCTTCAGCGTGACCAGTGTGGACGCCAGTGACAAGATGCTCAAGTACGCGCTTAAAGAGCGCTGGAACCGGCGGCACGAGCCAGCCTTCGACAAGTGGGGTACGCAGGTCCAGTCAGGCCCTCCCTGCCCAGCACCCCCGGCCGCGGTGCTCTCTGCCCTGGGCTCCTTTAGCTCCTGTGCGGGGGTGCTTGTTTTCCTTAAGGGAACAGCAAAATTACTTTCCCTGGAAAGGGAGGCTTAGGCACCAGAATGAGGTATCTGGTAATGCGGGGCTAGTTTTAATGATGTTTGTAATGTCTTCTCCCTTCTCCCAAATAAAAACCGGTAAGCACAGAGCCTTTCTTCTCAATCACAGCTTCCTCCCCCCTTGACCCCTCCTTCCCTTCACCCTCCATATCCGTAATAATCCCCTCCCCCTAACTGGATGGGGAGTCCCCATGTGTCTTTAAGGGGAAACTGAGGCAGGGCTGCACTTGGTGGAGGTGGGTACCGCTGGGGCCGTGGTGCCACCCTGACCCCTCTTCCCCCTCCTGGTCCCAGTCATCGAAGAAGCCAACTGGATGACTCTGGACAAAGATGTGCCCCAGCCACCGGGGGGTGGCTTCGATGCTGTCATCTGCCTTGGAAACAGTTTTGCCCACTTGCCAGACTGCAAAGGTGAGACAGGGTGTGGCCTGGAGCCTGGCCCTTGCTTTGAGCTGTACTTCTTTCCACAGACCCCTAGGTGCCTGCTCTCCTGCCAGAGCAGACTCCCGTTTTCTGCTCCTCTCTGCCTTGGCATCGGTATCCCCGGGGAGGAGAAAGATGGGAGGGAGGCTGGAGCTCGGGGCCCTCAGCAGACGCAGCCTCTCTGCCCCTGCCCGGAGCTCAGGAGACCAGAGCGAGCACCGGCTGGCACTGAAGAACATCGCAAGCATGGTGCGGTCGGGGGGCCTGCTGGTCATCGATCATCGCAACTACGACCACATCCTCAGCACAGGCTGTGCACCCCCAGGAAAGAACATCTACTATAAGGTGGGGCCCCTGGGGGTGGGAGGCCCAGAATGGGGGATGTGATCCCAGGGTCCAGGCTGCACGGTGGTTGCAGAGGCTAATGCAGCCTGCACCACCGCCTACAGAGTGACTTGACCAAGGACATCACGACATCCGTGCTGACGGTGAACAACAAAGCCCACATGGTGACCCTGGACTATACAGTGCAGGTGCCGGGGGCTGGCCAGGATGGTTCTCCCGGCTTGAGGTACCCACTGGGCTCAGCAGGGGGTGAAGGGGGGTGGTGTTGAGGCCACCAGTCCTCATGGCTGCCTGGGGGCTCTGTTGCAGTAAATTCCGGCTCTCCTACTACCCACACTGTTTGGCTTCCTTCACGGAGTTGCTCCGAGCAGCCTTCGGGGGCAAGTGCCAGCACAGCGTCCTGGGTGACTTCAAGCCTTACAAGCCGGGCCAGGCCTACATTCCTTGCTATTTCATCCATGTGCTCAAGAGGACGGACTGAGCGCTGAGCGTGGCCTCAGCTCCTACAACCCTCTGCCCAGGCACTGCCAGATCTGGCTGGGGAGGTGGGGACTAGTGGCCCCATACCAAGGCCAGCCCCCAGCGCAGATCCTGGGGTGTGGGGAGGGGCAGACCGCTGCTGCGGGTGCAGGGATTTGGGTTCAGGCAAATGGAAGTGTGAGCAATACAGTCTGTGCCTTTTTCAGTCCCTGCATGCCTTGTGTTTCTGTCAAAAGGCTCGAGCTCCCCGAGGTGCCCTCCCCTGGGGCTTACTCCTTCCACAGGCTTGCTCTTCCACGCGCCAGTCTTTCAGACCACAACCAGCAGGGGGCAGCATACACTTTATTTTCAGCCAAGACTGGGGCGTGGCGGGGAAGCAATCCCCAGAGCTGCGTCCAGGCCCAAGCTCCTCCTCCTGAGCAGAGGGTCTTTAGTCTTGGAGCTGGAGCTGGCCTGGAAGGACAAACAGGTAGGCAGGGGATGACGCCCTCTGAGCTCTTGCGGGGCCACTCGGCACCGAGGGGGTCTCCTGGAGGTAGGTGGCCTTTGGGTGCAACCGCAGTATGCAGAGAGGGAGCCCTTTGCTGGGCGTCTGTGGGGATAACCTAAGCACCTCCAGCCCTGGCGGGCAGGTCCCGGATGGCGGGAGGCCCCTAGCGGGCGGCAAGCTTGCGCTGGATGCGCCTGTACCGCAGAAGCTCCTGCTCGCTGACCGAGGGCTGCAGCCGGGCAGCGGCCTGCAGCAGGTCCTCCATGGTGAGCAGCAGTGCTGAGCTCCCAGGCTCCAGCCCTGCGGGGTGACAAGGGGCCAACAGAGGCTGTGGTCTACGTCCCAGGAGGGGAGAGCCCTGGGGTGGGCGTCTGCTTGCCCAGAGGCCCCCAAATGTCAACAGTCCCTCCTCTGATATCCAGGAGCCGGCCTGGCTCCCGTTAGCTTTCTGGGTGACCTCGGGGCTGGCAGACGGCTCACCTTCCTCCAGGTCCCGGAGCCTGCGTTTGAGGGCAGCTGTCATGGCGTCGGAGCAGAGGGAATAGAGGTCTGCACCCGTCAGCTGGGGAGGGCAGCGATCCAGCACGTTCACCAAGCTCACAGAAGGCTCTAGTTTGAATCTGTTGCGCAGATAGAGGAAAGAAACGGTTTAGTCTGTCAAAAGGCATCCCCGACCAGCTTATTCTGCACGTTGCATTTATCCCCCTAACCATCCCAAGGCCCAAGCCCCTTGGGAGTCTCCCCCTAACAGGGCATACTTGCGTGTGATGGCACTTAGAACACGTAGCTGGGAGGCGCGGTCCTCGCTCACCCCCACAAACACCAGCTTGTCAAATCTTGAGGGAAACAGGCAGGCGTAAGTGTCAGGAAGCCCAGCACAAGGGTGGAGGAGGCACAGGACGGGGGTCAAGGGCCAGGCCCAGAAGGGCGCAGCAGAGGTGAGAGGTATGGGGTGCGCACCTGCCAGGCCGCAGAAGGGCGGAGTCCAGGAGGTCTGGTCTGTTGGTGGCTCCAATCACAAACACATCCTGAGTGCTGTGAAGCCCATCCAGCTCAGCCAGGAGCTGAGACACCACCCTGCAAGTGAGGACATGGAGGCCAGAGAGTCCTTGGCCCTTCCCCAGCCTCTGCCCTACCTGTGGGGCCCCTCCTTGCAGGCCTTCTCCACGGGGCCACTTGTGCGGTTGTGCCCTGTAGACCCCTCCACGCAGGCCCCCCTGTTCTCCTCAGTGTCCCCCACCTGACTCCACGGCCCCCCTTTTGCTGTTATAGTGTTTCGGAACTGGAATGGCAGGAACTCTTTGGGCTCTGAAAACTGCTGCAACCTGTCTCCCATCCCTCCATCTCGGACCCCAGACTCCAATCTGGCTCAGACCCCCACCTGTCCATCACACCTCCAGAATCTCCGCTTCGCCCCCGGCTTGGGGCCAGCGAGTCCAGCTCATCAAAGAAGATAATGCACGGAGCCGCGGCCCTGGCCCTGGCAAACACTGAGGAGAGAAAGGGACCCACAGGATGGGGGAGCTCAGGGGGGATCTGAAGTCAGGCGATGGAGGAGGGGAAGCCAGGAGTGAAAATTCACCACTCCAGGCACTAGGCCGCCCTGGGCAGGTCCTCTGTAGAAAGGACCACGAGATGGTGGAAAGACCAGGAGCCGCCGGATGGGGTGGGGGTGGGGGGCAGCACAAGGACCCAAGGGTTCGGCAAGGGCTAGAAGCCTGGCCCCTCCTCACTCACCTTCTCGCACGTTCTCCTCACTCTGACCCACGTACATGTTGATGAGCTCAGGCCCCTTCACGCTGAGGGAGAGGATGAGACTCGTCAGATGCGTGAACACACAACCGACCTGTCAGCCAGCCCCTCCTGCTCCCCAGCCTGCGCAGCTCCCAGTCTGCCCACCACCCCTTCCACACCCCCTCGCCACCTGAGGAAGGTGAGGCAGCATTCAGTGGCTACTGCCTTGGCCAGGAGGGTCTTGCCCGTGCCGGGGGGACCATGAAGCAGAAGACCCGAGCGCCTGAGGCCCAGGCTCAGCAGCTCGGGGTGCTCTAGAGGGAGCTGAATGGTCTCCAGAATCTCCTTCTTCACCTCCTGCAGCCCGCCCACATCATGCCAGGACACTGAGGGGATCTAGGAGATGGACAGGGTGCGGTTGGGGACAGGGTGGTGGAGAGAGCTCCTGTCCTACCTCGGAGGACCTGGAGTCTCTACCTTGGGGGCTCCAACGGCCTGGGAGTGGGCTGTCTGCATCTGCTCAAGTGCCTGCCCGAAATCCTCAGCCAGGAGAGGAAAGCCAGCAGCACAGAGCTCCCCCTCCTCCTCCTCACTCAAGCCACCTGCCAGCCTGCAAAGACAAACCCAGGAGGACCTCTGGAGGACCTCACCAAAAGCCTCCTCCCCATCAGGCTCCTGGTTCCTCCCCCCCCCCCAGCCCCCACCCTCCCCTGGCCGTATTTCCTCTTGCCTCCTTTTCCCTCCTGTGCCCAGTTTCCTCACCCCGAGTTCTTGACCCTGGTGCAGGCTGCCCGGCTGCTGTGGGTCAAAAGGGCATAGAGATCCCCTACGACGAAGCCCTGGGGAACCACAGCAGAGGGAGCGTGAGCAGGGCACAGTAGGTAGGGACCCTCAGGGGGCTGGTCCCCCAGCGGGAGCCGCAGCCCAGGGTTGAAGCCCCCACGGGCAGGGCAGCGGGACTGGGGGGGCGGGGGGGCCTGCCTAGGCACTCACTGCACACCGCCGTGCCAGCTGCGTCAGGTTCACCTCTTGGCCCAGGGGGAGGTGGGCAGTGAGGGCCCGCAGGACACTGAGCCGCTGCCCCTCTGACAACACGGGCACCTCCAGCTCATGAGGGAACGCTGTCTGCACGTCGGCGGGCACGTCCCGGGCCTGGCTTGTGGTGGCCACGACCATCAGGGGCGGGCAGCTGCAGACACAGAGGGGCGCTGAGGGCCAGAGTGCAGCTGGTGGCCCCTGAGCACTGTCTTGTCACGAGGCAGGGAGGCGGGTGGGTGCGGGCGTGGGAGAGGGAGGTGAGCGCCCCAAGGCTTCCTGCCTGGGGCTCCATGGGCACACCTCGAGAGGGGGACCTGTGTCCCCCCCCATACACAGGGAGCTCACCGAGGGTAGAGGCTGTGCTTTTTCTCTGACATAGTGCTCCCCACGAAATACTAGGGACCGTACCCCCGCCCCTCTGGATACCCCAAGCTCCTCAGCTCAGGACTGTCTGGAGGACAGCCAAACGGGCAAGATGTCTGAGAAGCCATTGAGGAAGAGAGGACAAGAGGCTGCTGAGAGGTGGGGGGGGTCCCTGCCCTTTTACAGACTCAGCTCTGTACAATACCTGGTGAGGGGGTCCTCATCGAGGAGGAGGTGACGCAGCGTGGACACCACACGAGCGTCCTCACCTAGCCCGTCACGGTCCCGGCTCAGAAGGTCCACGGCTGTCAGCAACAGAACCACAGGCCGGCAGCGCCGGGCCCGGGAGAAGATGGCCTGCAGCTTTGTCTCCACAGCCCCGCTGCTGTCTGCACAGAGGCTAGAGCAGGGCACCTGGGGACGGGGCCCCAGTGGTCTGTGAGCCAAGGGCAGGCATGACGGAGGCAGGAAGGGCGGGGACAGGAGCCAGAAGAAGATGCAGGCCACCTTGTTTCAGAGGGCGGAGATGCGGAGCAGTAGCACCAGCCAAGTCCTACCTCCTCTTTACCCCAACCTCACTCCCTGGACTGCCCATCACAGTCTTCAAACCCCTTCCTTTTTGAAAGCATCTTTTTGGGGTGCCTGGGTGGCTCAGTCGTTAAGAGTCTGCCTTCGGGGGCACCTGGGTGGCTCAGTTGGTTAAGCAACTGCCTTCGGCTCAGGTCATGATCCCAGGGTCCTGGGATCGAGCCCCGCGTCGGGCTCCCTGCTCTGCGGGAAGCCTGCTTCTCCCTCTCCCGCTCCCCCTGCTTGTGTTCCTGCTCTCACTATCTCTCTCTCTGTCAAGTAAATAACAAAAATCTTTAAAAAAAAGCAAGCGGGCGTCTGGGTGGCTCAGTTGGTTAAGCGACTGCCTTCGGCTCAGGTCATGATCCTGGAGTCCCTGGATCGAGTCCCGCATCAGGCTCCCTGCTCGGCGGGGAGTCTGCTTCTCCCTCTGACCCTCCTCCCTCTCATGCGCTCTGTCTCTCATTCTCTCTCTCTCTCAAATAAATAAATAAATCTTAAAAAAAAAAAAAAGCAAGCAAGCATCTTTTTGTAGCTGAGAATCATGGGAATATGTCTGACCTACTCAGGTGCCGGGGCCAGGCTGGTGGCCAGAAGGGGGAGGGGAGAGGGAGAATCTGGGCTTCACCTCACCGGGTACCCTCACCTTCAGCAGGTGGAGCCCAAGGCGGCTGCAGGCTGCGGTGACAGCTGTGGTTTTGCCACTGCCTGGGGGACCCCGGAGAAGGACACTGCTGGTTCCTGTCAACAGGGAACCTCTGCAACCAGAGAGCAGACACTTGTCCCCTCCATTCTGCTCAAAATGAAGAGCCCCCAGGAACAGAGGGACCCTTGGATCGAGAAAGCAGGCACTCTCTCTCTCCTGGAGGCCCCCCTCCTCCTCCAGGGCTGGTGCCGTAGCTCGCCTACCACCTGGGGTGCCCTGGCAGGGGCGCGGAGCGTATCCAGCAGCCGGGACAGTTCCCTTTGTCATCACTGCCTTCAGTAAAGCCTTGACTGCTATGTCTGGTCTGGATCATATGGAGAGGAATTAGGGGAGGGTCTGTGTCTACACGTAGGCCAGTGGTATGAGGAGCTGTATCTTTTGGGGCCAGGATGGTGGAGATTCTTCTTCCACAGCCAACCTTGGAGGCTGGAGGTTATCCCCAGAAAGGAGCCTAGGAATTTGCTTACAGGAAGGACATGGGCTAGCGGCCTGGGCATAATGGTTTGAGGGAGGTCCACCAACCCGACACTGGCCAGTGCATTAGGAACTGCTTGTCCGGCCCACTGCCCATCTGGAGATGTTCCAAGCAGGCCTCTCCCCCCTCCGCTGAGGCCGCGGCCTCACTCACCCCAGCTGGAGGCGAGGCTTCAGGGCAGCACAGAGCTCAGTCACCAAGGTCTCCAGGCCCGGAGGAGACAAGCTGTTCCAGGGAGTGGATTCTCCTGAAGTGAGCCTTGGGACAGGGCTCAGGGTAGAGCCCACCTGTGAAAGGTGGGAGGAAGCTTTAGTGTCTGGAAGCTGTTTCTGTTCCTTTTCCCAGGTCTAGTCCCATCCCCAGGGCCTCACCAAGTACAAAGAGGTATGAGCAGTGTCCGCCAAGTAGGCGCTGGTTGGCCCATCCGGAGCTTCCCCAACAGTTTTCTTCACTTTAAAAAACATCTCCCGCCACCTGCAGGAAAGAAGCCCAATGAGCCGCAGACCCAGAGCCCACATACACCCCTCCCCAAGGACGAGGTGGCTGTCTCAATCATAGAGGTCGACCGCAGGGACATACTCAAGAGTAGCATGAATAACTGCCCCTAGACATGGCAGGGGGTGAGGAAGGGGAGAGGAGGAGGGGTAAAAGAGAGCAAATGGTCTTTCTTATCTCCCTGGCTGGCTCCTGCACATTTTGAAGGCAGGAGCTATAACTGTCCTTACATCCCTCATGACAACCATCAGAGTGTTGGGATGTGTTTCTCCAGGTAAATGGCCTCCCCGCCCATTCCAGTGGGAGAAGCCACAGCTGCGCTAAGCAATGATCATCGGACCATTTTCACTGGCTTCAGAATACAGTCTTCCCTTCCAATTCATACCCCCCAAGGCCTTCCAAAACCTCAGCAGGAAGAGCCTTGGCTCTTATCCAATAATCCACAAAATCGAATTGCAGATTCCTTATTAAAGACACCTAATGATTAATTCTCTGTTTGGCTGCATATTAGAATTATCTGTGAGACTTTTGAAAATCAACATCTCCCACATATTGTATGATTCCATTCAGCAGATTGGTAATTGCTGGGGGCTGAGGGAAGGAGGGAGTAGGGAGGGACTGCTAATGGGAAAGGGTTTTGGGGGGATGAAAATGTTCTGGAATTCGATAGTGGTGTTGGTTGCATAACCTTATGAATATAGTAAAAGCCCCTGAATTGTGCACATTGTGAATTAGATCTCAATTTTTATTTATTTTTTTTAAAGATTTTATTTATTTATTTATTTGAGAGAGAGAGTGAGAGAGAGGGAGAGAGAGCACAAGAGGGGGGAGCGGGAGAGGGAGAAGCAGGCTCCCTGCCGAGCAGGGAGCCCGATGCGGGACTCGATCCAGGGACTCCAGGATCATGACCTGAGCCGAAGGCAGTCGCTTAACCAACTGAGCCACCCAGGCGCCCTAGATCTCAATTTTTAAAAAAGCAACCTCTACGCCCAATGTGGGGCTCGAACTCGTGACCCAAGAGTTGCATGCTCTACTGAGCCAGGCAGGCACCTCAATTTTTTAAATTAGCATTTTTCTCTCCTTTCTAAAAAATGAAAAGACTGCACAGGCCCCACTTGACTCTGCTCCAATAGGTCTGGGGTGGGGCTCAGGCATCTGTATTTTTTTAAAGCTCCCCCAGCCGTAACAGGGCTGTGCATTCACTGGCTAGTCTCAGAGTGAGCTGGGGCTACTCAACCTACGAAGGGAGCAGAGAGTGGGGAGCAGGTAGTAGTGACTAGCCCAATCTTCCAGAAAAGAAATGATGAACTACTCCCCTCTTTAACCCTCAGGTGGAAAGGCAATGACTTGGCCCAGACTATAACTTGGGCCTTTTTAAGTTCCAGCCGGTGCAAATTCCTTTGTTCACATTGCCTCATTCATAAAGCTGCTTACTCTGGCAGCAAAGTGGGGTGTGTGGGAATAACTAGGTGGAGGGGAGAAGCATACCAGATTGGTATTATGAATTCCCGCAATTATTAGGGTAGGCAGTTATCATGATAAAAAGTGGAACATAAGGAAGCCTGTGTCTTACTGTTATTCAGTATAAATGAACAGTGGGTACTTCTACCCACGTGGTAGAAATCTACCGGGCCTCACTATTTTACATGGAACCTGGCATCTAGATCTTGAGTCACAGTGTACATGGTGAGCAGTGGAATCCAAGGAAGAACAGCACCGTGGGAGGTTAGGGGGAAGTCCCCCCTCCACGGACAGCAGTAGGACCATCTTGGTAAGTACAAGGATCAGACCTCTTGAACACATCTGGATATTGCTGGGGAAAGCTGGGTTGTGTTCTCAAGAGCCAGATGGGAGACAGTGGAGCAGGATCCTGCTGGCTTGCTCAGGAGAGGGGAACCGTGGAAGAACCTGCAGAGGCTACACCACCATTGGAATTCCGTTCCAGGGATCATAGGAGCCTCCTAGCAAGGCGTCCCTGAACAGGTCTGGGGGAGGAGGGCTAAAGCACTCATCTCGGTCTGTCCTTGGGCCCACCTGCCCACCCGAACCTCAATTTCCAGGACCTGCTCAGGGGGAGGAACTGTGAGCTCAGCACCCAGAGGAGGGAGGCAGGTCTCTACAGGACTGGAACAGCAGAGATCCAGGAACAGAACAGGCTTGCTCGTCTGTCTCAGAAGGGCCCAGTGCCTGGGCATTCTGTAGTTTTCCTACACAAAACTAGCTCGTAGATATTGGCTATATTTAAGATGGGAGACACAAGTGGGAGGTGACTAATACATGCCAGCCTGGCATTTTCTACCAGGCCCCAGTTGTAGATTAGATTTGGGAAAGCTCAAAGAGGTGCCATGAGCATTAAATGGGGTTACAAAGGGTTCTACCAGGCCCTTCATGTGGGTACCACAGCTCTGAATGAACCAAGCTCTGAATGTTGACCAAGGATGAACCAGGCACTCCAAACTGCATCTGTCTTGGCAGAGGACCCAGGCTAGCTAGGCCAGAGACCTTGGGCATGCCAACTCTTACACCTCAGTTCCTTCTGGCTGGCCCCACCACCTCACTGAAATCCCCTGTGGATGTTGGATTAGTGTGTCTATCAGTTGTGCTCTCCTTCTAGTACATTGCTACAGGAAATCAGTCCTGGGGTATCAGGCTACATATTCTCCCGCTTCCCAGAAAGCCCAAGCAGTCTCTGAATTCTGTGCCTCACCATTTTACATGGAACCTCTATGATCAGTGTCTAGAGGGAGGAGAAAGGCTGGACTCCTTGTTTTGGGTGCTTGGGTCACTTATGCTTAATTTCTCACTCTTTATTGAGAATAAGGAAAAAGAGAAGGCCTCTCAATGACAGCAGCAATCTGTCTCTCCCCCATTTTGGGAGATGGGAGTGAAAAGCTACATGTGCACACACCATTAATTAGCGCAGAAATCAAAGCCTGGGTCTCCTTATGTTGAGTATATGGGAGGTATGGCCTGAAAACTGGCCCAAATGACCCTGTGGTTGAGAATGAAAAGCAAGGAATCTCATGTTGGGCTAGGCCCTTAAACTTCTTAATGCTTTCCTTTACCTATGACCACCCAGTAATTTGAGGATAAACACCTCCCAAGGCAGCAGGCGGTGGTTCTTAATCTTTTTTTCAGTTCCCGTGCCTATTTGAGAACTTGAAGAAAGCATGTACCTTTTCTCTAGAAAAACGTACATGACGGGGGCACCTGGGTGTCTCAGTAGGTTAAGCATCTGCCTTTGGCTCAGGTCATGATCCCAGGGTCCTGGGATCGAGCCCCCAGTCACATCTGGCTCCCTGCTCAGCAGGGAGTCTGCTTCTCCCTCTCCCTCTTCCCCTCCCCCGTGCTCGTGCTCTCCTGCTCTATCAAATAAATAAAATCTTTTTAAAAATGTACACAACAACCAAGTTTTCTTATATGCAAAATTATTCCACACAACCTGTGGGGAGGGGATCACAGAACTCTTGCACCCAGGTTAGGAACCCCAGCTGTAGGGTAAGAGGCAGCTGCATACCTGGGCAGTTTCTCTGGGCTTCCTTCCAGGATCTCTACTTGCCCAACTGTTGGCACACACAGAACATCCCCTTCTTGGACTGCCCTGCAACACAGCAGTGGCCCTGGTCAGCTCACAGTGAGAGTCAAGAGCATGGGCCTGACACATCCCCGTATGTCTACTCCCAACCTGCAGACCATAAGGGCCTACCGCCCACCCAGAGATCCCAAGCAGTTGTCCAGAGAACACATCTGACCTAGAATGAGCTGGGGGGAACGGCAGAGAGGCTAGAAAGGGGGAATCAAGGAGCTGTGAGGGGCAAAGCAGGATCCTGGCTCTTTGTGGGCCTGCTCAAATCAAAGAGGTTTCTCAGTTTAGATTGTCCAGATTCACCTCATGGTACCAATTTCTCTTCTATTGACCACCTACCACACCAAGAGGCATCTAGGCACAACACTGCCTAAAATGCGGCTTTGTAAAGTAAGTCAGAGGCTCTGTGGGACCTGAATCTAAGGCATGGGATAGGAGGAGAGCAAGGGTGAGATGCTATCCTCCTGAAAGGGGTAAGCAGCTAACCTGGGTGTCTGAAAGTGCAGGTAAAGAACGTGGTCATAATTTCCGTTGGTGCTGTAGTGGGGAGAGGACACAATTTCGATGTGTAACTCTTTGGCAAACAGAGGCCCAGGCAGCACTGAGCAGCTTCCTTTGTCTTCAGGGGTGCTGGAGCCTCCCAAGTACCTCTATTAGAGAAATAACGACCACCTTACAACCTTCTCCTAAGGAGTCAGGCTCTGCCCTACCTTAACCTTAGCAGCCAATATTTCTATTTGCATCCTCTAACCACAAGGCCTGTGGGAGGGGAGGCCTAAGGTAGCCAAACTGAATACCTGTATCTTCCCTAGATACAGAAACCTCTCCTTCTCATGGGCACCAGGAAGAGATTTCTGATTCTAGCTCCAAAAGGTTCCCCAGTACAAATAACCTTTCTGCGATACCTTTAAGTTGACCCTGAGCCAGGAAAGTGGTAAAGACATTTAATTCCCACAAGTCCTTTTGAGTGACACCAGGCATCAAGTGGAATTGATATTAATTGGACATTAGTGGGGACACTGAATTCAGGTTGTGGGGAAAGGATATGATCTCACTGAAGCTGAAAGGGTTGGTTCAGCTGAATGAGCTCCAGTCTGAGGACTCCAGTTTTTCCTCCATTCGAAAGGAAACCCACACCTGACTCCCATTCATGCATATCTTATATCCTTCTTGACATCTTATAGCACTAATTGGCTATGCCAGCATTAGCTAACAGAACTTTCTACAGTGATGGAAATGTTACCTACACGTGCTATTGAGCATTTGACACGTAACTGAAGCAACCGAAGAACCGAGTTTTAAATTTTATTAGTTTTAATTAATTTAAAAAGCCACACTGTGGCTAGTGGCTTCCATATTGGACAGTATAGGTTTAAACCATGCATCTAGGTGCATGCATCTAGGTGCCTAATTAAACAGTAGACTATATTTGTGCCCCCAAATACAACGATCTTCTTGAAGTAATCTCTTAAAGGCAGAAACCAAAAATTTCTCTTGGGTATATTTGCTAAAATATTAAAATCAAATACCAGGCACTAAAGATAATAACGAGCCCTTCCCTTTAAGGAATTTACAATATATAACTGAAGATTAGACAGAGTACATAATCATAACGGGACAGAAAATAAATGCCCTAAGAAAGGTACAAAACGCTATAGGAGAAAGAAGTCATGTTAAATATGTGGTAAGATCATGTACGGCTTTGGGAAGAAGGTGGCAACTTTAGATGGGCTTTGAAGGAAAGGATGGTAGGACTTTAACAGATGAGGCTAGAAGAACAGGAATGAAGTCAAGGATAAGCATGAACAAAAGAAATGACGTTGCATCCTCCATATTACTCAGTACAATTCTGGATACACTGTAGCAATTCAAACAATTGATTAAGTAGATTAATATACTGTATATACCTGGTAATTTGAGGATGACTCTCTCCTTTCACCTGAATAGATGAGCCCTTCCCATGCACCACTACACCATGGAGGATTATATTTTGATTACAGAGAATAGATAAATAAGACTAAGAGACATTAAGATCTAAGGAGTAAGGGATCTAAATTCTACAGCTCTCTTCTTCCAATTCAGTTGAGATAAGGAAGAGGGAATAAGGAGTGGGAGCATTCCTGACCTCAGTCTTGTATCCTACCTGAATTCTGAGCTCTCCCACTTCCAGGGGATCACAGCCGAGATTAAAAGCCAGAGTGGCAGGCACGAGGGCTAGTCCGTCAGCGAGGGGCTCTCCCGGCTGCCCAGAGCCGGGTCCCAGCCTTTCAGACAGGTCCCAGCGAGGCTCTAGGACCTGCACCCTGGCCAGATGTGGCTGGGAAGTGTTCGACGACTCTCCGGCTCGGGTCACCCACACCCATTCGCCCTGGAAGAGGCCCAGGCTACGGAGACAGCTCCGGCTTACCCCCAGTGAATCGCCAGTCCCTCCCAGAACTCCCCGGAGTCGCCGGACTGAGTGGTTAACCGCGAAGGAGGACACCACGGGTGGGGGTGGGGGCCGGCTGCTGTGCTCAGCCTCCTGACCCAGTTTGGCCCGCCCACGGAGCTCAGTCACAGCTAGCCGCGTCCCTGGGCCCAGCAGCCCTTGCAACGCCGGCCGCGTCTCCAGCACCCGCGGTCCGGGCACTGGCAGGGCCTCTCCGCGCCGCACCAGCAGCGGCCCGACTCGCGGTCCCAGCCCGGGCCCCGGCGGGGTCCCAAGCAGCGCCCAGCCCAGCGCCGGAGGGCGCCGCACGGGCCGCGCCCGCACCCACGCCCCGGAGCCCAGAGCCAAGAGCCGCAGCAGCGCGCGGCTAACCAGCAGCTGCGGGGGCCCTGGACCCTGCTCTTCGGTCTCCGCGCCCGGCCCCTCCAGGGCCGCCACTAGCAGCGCCGGCCCTGCGGGGCTCTCCTCTGCGGGCCGCAGGGCCAACACCAGGCCCAGCCCCGCCGCAGGCCACGGGCTCCCGGGGGGCAGCAGCACGGCCAACGGGGGTGCCTCGGTCGGGAAGGGCTCCAGGACCCGCAAGACGGCCAGCGCCATGGTGACAGGAAACCAACGAGGTAGACGCAGGAGAGCGGCTTCCGGAGCCAGACCGCAGCAGGCCGTTTCCGCTTCCGTCGGGGGAGGTGCGAGGAGAGCGGGCGGGGCGGCGGGTCCCTGGCGCGTGCTCCTGGAGGGCGAGCGGCGGCTCAGATTGATGGGTTGGTTCGTCGCTGGCGGTAACGCGTTTACTGCCGCTGCGCAGTCTTTTGAGACTGTGTTTGCGCGGATCTGCCTTCCGCGCCTGCTAGGGGAGTAACGTCCTCTCAACTGCCCTGCCATGCACGTAACAGTTAATTGAATGATCAACGAGCCCTCAGCGTGCCCGGGACCAGCTTGGCCCAGGGCTGGGAGCTATGGGTGGAGTGTTTAGGAAGGAGTCCAATCCTCTGTGGAACTCCTAGTTTCCACGGTGGAACTGTAGGCACTGAGGTTTGGGGGTTGTGGGGAAGGTTGCAGGAGAAAGTGGTAGGATAAAACTGTCTCAGACATGCTTATGGATATGGTGGCTGCCGGCTGGATTACTACATGTGATTCATGTAGCCCTGGAGTACTTGGTGCTACCACACCTGTTCCAACACATCCTGCACAAAACCCACGTCCCAGTGTTCCTTGTCCTGTTTATTGTCCTGTTCGTTCTACTCCCACCAAACTTGAAGCGAAGACAACGCAGCTTCGCTTTTTCATTCCTCCAAAACCAGTTGCTCTCCCCGCCCCACCAATCCTTGCAAACTGGAGACCCATGTCCTGTTTCTACCCTGCGGGGTGGGGGGGGATGTGTGTTTCCGGGAGGGGCAGTAGAGCAGGCAGAAGAGAGGGGTTCAAGGCTTCAGTCATGAGCACGAACCAACAGCTTGCTTCCCAACTTTGCTGTTACTTAGATACCATCCTTGTGTCCACCTCCACTGCTCTGGACAAGACATTGGACACTGGCAGGCCACACCTCCAGTTACTAATAACAAAAAAAATATTTGCACTTAGAATCAATGGATTGGTTGGTGGTAATCTATTCTTTCTGGACCTTGCATTCTCCAAACACTGCCTAACTCTCCTTTCCTTTACAGCTGAACAACTTGAGTTGTTCAGTCTTCTACTTTGTACGTTTTGAATTCCTGAGAATTTCCTGACAATCTGAGAGTTGAATACTAGATTTACATGTTAGAAGGTATTTCTATTCCTAGCAAGACAAGAAGGTATTTTTTATGTATTTTTAATTTTTTTAAGATTTTTAAAATTTATTTGACAGAGCAAGTGAGCAGAAGCAGGGATGTGGCAGAGGCAGAGGGAGAAGCTGGCTCCCCGCTGAGCAGATGTGGGGCTCCATCCCAGGACCCTGGGATCACGACCTGAGCCGAAGGCAGATGCTTAACGACTGAGCCATCTAGGGGCCCCTATTTTTTTTTTTTTAAGTAGGCTCCATACTGGGGCTTGAACTCATGACCTTGAGATCAAAACCTGAGTTGAGATCAGGAGTCAGATGCCCACCCAGGCCCTCCAAGAAAATATTTTTTAGAGGTGCCTGGGTGACTCAGTCATTAAGCGTCTGCCTTCGGCTCAGGTCATGACCCCAGGGTCCTGGGATCGCGCCCCGCGTCGGGCTCCCTGCTCCGCGGGAAGCCTGCTTCTCCCACTCCCCCTGCTTGTGTTCCCTCTCTAGCTGTGTCTCTCTCTGTCAAATAAATAAATAAAATCTTTTAAAAATGTATTTTTTAAATGTCTGATTATAGTTCCTGGAGTATATCTAGTCTTAAACTTGAAATTGCCCAATTCCACTTTTTGTTTGTTTTTTTGTTTTGAGAGAGAGAGAGCACAGGCACGCTTGAGGTGGGGACAGAGGGAAAGGGAGAGAATCTTAAGCAAACTCCACACTGAGTGTGGATCTCGACGTGGGGCTCCATCTTACAATGCTGAAATCATGACCTGACCTGAGCCGAAATCAAGAGTTGGACACTTAACCAACTGAGCAACCCAGGCAGCCCTCTACTTTTTTTTTTTTTTTTTTTAATTAACCTCTCTGCCCAGCACGGGGCTGGAACTCACAACCCAAGATCAAGAGTCACGTGCTCCACTGACTTAGCCAGGCTCCTCCTCTAGTTCCACATCTTTAAAAGAGCATGCAAGAATGTACTAGGGACCTGAATTCATATGGATGAAAGTTCCCATTTGGTAGTTCTGAACTGTATTATGTGGCTCTGTCCCTTGCTTCCCAGAGGGACCAAGGTTTGGGGGATGGTGGTGTGAGTCCAAAAAGGATAGGCCTGCTTTACATAGGCAAGCTCTAGGCCTCAGGACTACAGTGCTCCTTGAGGGCTTGGGAATGGGTAAATAAATCTGGTCTCCTGTCTAGTTCAGCACCCATATAGACACAAATATCCATCCACAAATATCCTTCCTTCCCAGGCTTTTCCCCCAGCAAATAATGGTTGGGATACAGTCTGCTTTGTGTTACTTTGAAATTGTCATTAATCATTGGGAGCCAAATACTATTTCCATAAGATAAGAGCCTATATTTGTTGCCTTTACTTCCATACCTCTTGCTCACTCTTCAACCCATTATAACCTTCCTTCCACTTCTCTAAAACTTTCCTGCAAAGATCATTTACAACTATAGAATCAAGGTGGTGTTGTTTGATCTTTATCTTGTTCAATCATTCCCTGGAATCTGTCCACTATTGACTAATCCTCTTTTACTTCCTTTGCCATTGCGACACCAGTTTTCTACCTACACCTCTGATGGCTCCAGAAGTCATTTTCAACTCCTCCCTTTCCCTTACCATCTTCCCCACAATTCAGTGAATCACCAAATCCTGTTGATTCTACACATTTCTCAATTCTATCTTTTCTTCTCCCTCCCATGGCCTTTGTCTTATAACATTGCTGTCCCGGTCAAGGGCCACAGGCTTTTTCTTGAGCCTTCTCCAGTTTCTTCATATAGTCAATAGTCTAATGGAATCAACTTTCTTTCTTTTTTTTTTTTTAAAGATTTTATTTATTTATTTATTTGAGAGAGAGAGAGAGAGAGAAACAGCATGAGAGGGGATAGGGTCAGAGGGAGAAGCAGGCTCCCCGCTGAGCCGGGAGCCTGATGCGGGACTCGATCCCAGGACTCCAGGATCATGACCTGAGCCGAGGGCAGTCGCTTAACCAACTGAGCCACCCAGGCGCCCCTGGAATCAACTTTCTTAAGATTTATTTATTTTAGAGAGAATGAGAGAGAGAGTGTGAACAGGGGGAGGGGCAGAGGGAGAGGGGGAGAGAGAGTCTTAAGCAGATGCCAGGCTGAGGATGGACGCCGCCGCGGGACTCAATCTCCTGACCCTGAGATCATGATCTGAGCTGAAACCAAGAGTCAGACGCTCAACCAACTGAGCTACCCAAGTGTTCCCCCAAGTTGGATTTTTTTTTTTTTTAAGATTTTATTTATTTATTTGTCAGAGAGAGAGCACAAGCAGGGGGGATGGCAGGTAGAGGGAAAGGCAGGCTCCCTGCTGAGCAAGGAGCTGGACCCAGGTCCCTGGGGTCATGACCTAAGGCGAAGGCAGATGCTTAACCGACTGAGCCACCCAGAGGTCCCTTGACTTTTTTTTTTTTTTTTAAGATTTTTATTTATTTGAGAGAGAGCAGCTCTTGAGCATGAATGGGGGGAGGGGCAGAGGCAGAGGGGAGCCAGCGGGTGGCTGGGCTCCATCCCAGGACCCTGGGATCATGACCTGAGCCAAAGGCAGAAGCTTAACTGACTGAGCCACCCAGGCGCCCCTGGAGTTGACTTTTCTGAAACATATTCCTTCAGCCACCTCTAGATTTGTGTAATTCATTACATTGTATCTTAAGCATCTGTTTATACAAGTCTATGAACTTCACCAGCCAGTGAACTCCCTGAGAGCAGGAAATAATCTTATTCATTCATTAGGACATTGGCTTGGGCAGGGTGGAAGTAAGGAATGCATATCCTAAAACACTCAACAACGAGGTAGCTTTTCACTGTATTCCCAAGTGTTTCAATCTACTGGTTCCCCAATCCCAGGGCACTTGCAATAGGAACTGGGACCCTCTTTCCAAAATTGTAACAAACCCAGAATTTTCATCTCATCTCACCAAGGTCCCCGCCAGCCAGCCTTCCCCTTTCATTCTCTGCAAGCCCCGTCTAGGAAACGGATGCCGTGGAGGACTATTGGGAGATCTCTCCACCAATTTTGCATATGCAGTTAGTGCTAAGTTACCCTGATGAAGAAAGGTACCCTTCATTTTAGGGCTTCTTTCCTTCCATTCGGACTGGGCCAAAGAGCAGAGCAGGGAAAAGAGTGAGAGCCACTTTAGAAGGGCGCAGGCTGCGAAGAATGGCCGAGGCCAACGCACACCAGACGCCGGAGTGCGGCACTGGGTGCTAAGCTGGGGCTTCCCCTTATCCCCGCCTCCTTTGTTAAGCTCAACCCACTTTAGGGCGGGACCTCCCACTTAAACCAATGCTGGGAGACGAACCCTGGCGGTTTGTACTCTTCCTTTCCAATGAGAAAAAAAGGAAGCGGCTTGGCCCCAATAACCAATCCGAGGAGGCGGCGCCTGGTTGTCAGGCAGGTTTGTAAGAGTTCGGGCCAATTGGAGGCGCAATCACCGCTCGACCCGGGCGCAGCGCGCAGGCGGTGGCGAGGAGACGCCGAGCGGGCCGAGTGCGGCCGAGCAAAGCCGGAGCCGGAGCGGGGCCGCAGGAGCCGGGCTGGGTCCGGACGGGCCGAGATGCCCTATAAACTGAAGAAGGAGAAGGTGAGTGTGGCCCTTTCCTCGCGCCTCCGTCTTGGGGCCTGCGCGGAGCTCTGGGAGAGGCCGAGCCAGGCCCGGGACAGCCCCAGACTGACCCTCCCGTCCGGCCCCCGCAGGACTCCCAGGGCCAGCCCTCCGCCCCCGCTGCTGGCCGCACCCCCAGCCTGTGCCGCAGCTGGAAAGGCTTCCTCACCTTGCCCGGGATGGAGTCCCCCGCGTACACCTCCATCCTTTCCTCCCTTCATCTACCCCCGGCCCTGGATAACCACCTCCGTCCAGATCTGCCCCACTCCCAGGTCACTCCCCTGCTTTTTCTCCACACCCCCCCCCCCACTCCCCACCCGTTTACCCGTTTGGGACAGCGCCTCGTCTGAGACTGCACCTCCCTCCAGCCCACCTCCCCCTCGCCCCCCATTGCGCTCAGCCCCTTCTCTTCTTACACGCCTGGGCCTGGGCCTGGGCCGGCCTTCTCCACCGTCCCCTATAGCCCCTTCTCCCTCCCCGCCAAGCTCCTTGACCTAGAACTGCTCTGCTTTCTCTCTCCTCCACCGAATCTGGCCTAGGCCCCTCCCTCTAGTTCTTCCTTCACACACAAACTTGTAAGCCAGGACTGAGCCCTTCCTTCTGTTGATGGAACCTCAGAACGTCAGTGCTGGTAGGGACCTTTGAGCGCATTCAGTGCAATCCTTAAGTGATACAGATGAGGAGACTGAGGCCCCGATAGGGGAAGAGACTTGGCCAAGGTCACACAGCCTGTTTGGAGGCCCAGCTGCAATATCAGGTCTCTTGATTTAAAGGCCTCCTTTGTACCAAAGCCTCCCTAACAGGCATCAACCGACTTGCAGGTTCATCCTAAATCAGGTTACCTTTCCTAATCTGAGCAAGCTCCTCCCCTTATTCCAAATCTTAGGATAACCTTTGCATTTTTCCAATTTTGCACCAGTGCTGGATTCCTGCCTTTCTGGGCCACACTACCCTCAAATCGGGAATCTGCACTTACTATCAGATTAGTTTTCCTTCTTACCCCAAAGGCCAGCCAGCCACCCCTGGACACCCTTGACTTTGTCATGGTGTCCTGATACAGACTGTTTCTTGATGTTGCCTTCTTTACCTTCCTCTTCTACCTCCATACTGCCTTCCCCTGTTCTTCATCCCTGCCTTTCTCTACCTTCTATTTCCTGCTGTTGCTGAGGTCTGACTCAGAGGTGTGGTTCCTTTGAGGTACAGACTCACACAGAGGATGCTAGGATACCAGTTCCAGCCTCCCCCAGCTTCTCCCCTCCTGGGGTTGGCCCCTCGTGGTGGGTGCTGGCTCTGGCCTGGCGCTCTGCTCAGCCACTTTATGACCCCAGAGGAGTCTTGCTTTCATTTGCCCTCTGATGGGCTGGGTTGCTGGGTTGCTCGGTTGCTGGGTTGCCGTCTCTGACCTTAGCGGTTCAACTCTTTATCTTGGGGCTTTCAGAGATCTGGCAGGCAGCTCTGATTCTGGGTTGTCCCCATAAGCTCCCAGGGACAGAGGTTCTGAATGGAGGGTTGGTAATGGTGTACTAGGCACTGAAGCTCCTGGGGTCCTGGGCTGGGCAGGTTGGTGTGCTCCATCCAGACCCTGTGTCCTTGGGGAGTGGGCCCGCTGAGGTGGTTTGGGCGGCGTAGCTGTGAATGATGCATACACAAGTCAGCCACACCCGAGGCTAAGGGGTTCCTCCAAGGAGTGTGGAGGGGTGTGGAATTCAGGGGAGCCTCGTGAGGTCCCCACCCATCTGTAGTTTTTAGTCTTGATGGAACAGATACTGTCCCATCTACAAAACACCTTCTACTAGATGATTGAGAAGAAAAATTCTTAGACTTGCTAGGACCATAGGTATTTGACCATAGTATTTGGCTGGGAAAGAGTATTGGAGGAATTGGGGTGCACGGAGCCAGGCATCTTTGATTCCCTTTAAGGTTTAACTTTCTGCTTTTGATTTCCAGTTGCATTTGGCCTCCTTCAATGGTTAACAAGTCCTGAGGGGGAGGTGGGTGACAATGTGACTGAGGTTTGCCTGGATAGGGTGGGAGCAGAGAGGAGGGGTGGGCGGAGGATCTTTATTTTGCATCCATCACCTCTCCCTGTTCTTCATCTCTGCTGGTCCCAGTCTTGGCCATCCTTCACAGCCTTCTCCCTGAAGACTCTCCTGAACCCTCAGTTAGGAGGGAGCTCTCCTCCCCTGGATTTGCAGAACACTTGATAGGTCACTTAAGGTCTTTTTGTGTTCCCTTGAACTGGAATTTATTGTGAACAAATCTTTTCTTCCCTCTTGAGATAATAACCAAGCTCCATTTTGGTTTGGCATCTTCCTTGCACACAGTAGGCACTCAGTAGGTGGGTGCTGAGTCAATCCCTTGGGGGCAATTTGCTTCCCTCCTCCTCCCTCATGTTCTGATCTGGGACATATCTCTTAGGTTCCCAGGTGGTGTGCCCCTGCTCCTTTCCACCTTCTTGTTTTTAATAATAGTAATAATATTGGCTAACATTGGGATATTCCCGTGCCAGACACTGAGCTAAAGGGAATTAGGTAATATGACTGTTGTCACTTAAAAGAAGACTGAGGCTCAAAGAGCCTAGTTCACCTGCTTATGATTATAGAGCTAGTAAGAGTTGGGCCCGAAACAGCGTGGGCTCCAAACCACCGTGCGGGCGGCACTTGACCGTGGGGCTGTGCTGGGGTGCACTGGGGTGCGCTGCGGTGTGTGCACCTCACCTGTTCTGCAGGAGCCAGGGAGCAAGGGTGGTGGGCGTGGTTTCCCCAAGCCCCCACACACGCCCACGGACGAAGGCAGCTGGTATCTCTCTTAGGAGCACTCCCTGATAGAGAGGTTTGAGCAGTCGGGCTGGTGGGGGGGTGCTAAAAGGAGAAGGAGCTTGCGGTCGAGCAGAGGGATGAAACACATACAAAGATGGGTCAGCTTTGGGCGCCTGGGTGGCTCAGATGGTTAAGCGTCTGCCTTCGGCTCAGGTCATGATCCCAGGGTCCTGGGATCGAGTCCCACTGAGCCGGGAGCCCGCTTCTCCCTCTGACCCTCTCCCCTCTCATGCTGTTTCTCTCTCGCTCGCTCTCTAAAAAATAAATAAATAAAATCTCAAAGATGGGTCAGCTTTGTCCAAGAGGCCCACGTATGGGGAATGTGCAGTTGCCTCAGTGACTCCCCCCCTGCACCCCTCGTCCTGTTCCTCTACACCCCACACTCTGAGCCATGCTCCTTGGCCCCTTGGCGAGGGGTCGGTGTGCCCAGCCTGGTCAGTGGGCAGTGGAGAGGGTGCTCAGCCCAAAGGAGGAGCACCTTGGGGCATCTAGAGCTGCTCCATACCTGGGAAGGGCTCTCTTCCTCCCTGCCCCCTCCTCCAGCCCACACAGAGCTCTGTTCTCGCAGAAATCCCTGTGCCCCCATAGTCACTATGACTTAACATTTGTCACTGAAGGGGCTCAGGTGCCTTCGAGCGGCAGAATCTCAGAGCTAGAAGTGACTTCAGAGGTCCTCCGATCAAGGCTTCATTTAGGGCTGGAATCCCTTCTGCCCGTGCTTTAGAGGAGTCAGGAATGCTCCTTTGCTTGAAGGCTCTTGGGATTGGGGAGCTTGCAGCCCCATGAGGCAGCCAGTTTCTGGGCCGCTGCTCTAGGAGAAAATTCTTCCTCCTTTGGAGCCTCAGCCTGTCTTCCTGCTACTTTAGCCCATGGTTCTTGGGCCTCTGGATCCACACAGAACAAGTTGCATCTTTAGTCCGCATGCAGCTCTTCATTTATTCGGACAACCCCTCTTGCTCACCCACCCCTGGGACTCCTCCCTTCCACCGTTAGCCATCCCAGCCTCGCAGCTGCCACTCTCAGGACAGGCTTTTGAATCCACTCCCAGGATGGGTTGTATTTCGCCAGAAGAAAACCTGAGATTTGTCTTTGTCCCTCCCAAAGCCTGATGCTCACGACTGAACCAGATCTTCCCAAATAGCCCCGTGAAGTGCCAAAGTCAGGGGCACTTCCCCGCCTCCCCGTGCCAAGCACTCCGGCTGTTAATTGGATGGAAGGTCACGGGGTGCTCTGGCAGCCCCGGCACTTGGATGATTTGTGTTGAGCTTGCAGTCAGATCTAAATTCCCAAGGCTTTTTCACATTTTCCCTGTCCCGTCCCTGTGCAGTTGCTTTTTTTGGCCCAAAGCATAGGAAGAGATGCCGGGCTGGCCAGAGCTCTGAGCCAGTGGCCCGCTTCCCGATGGAGACTTCAAACTAGCGCTCATCTAGCAGTTCAGGGTTTTACCCCCATCCCTGTCTCTGTGCTTGTCCCCCAGGGCGTTCTTGGGATGGTTCCTATACCTGATTAGGCCAGGAGCATCTTCTAGTCTGGGGGTGATTTGTAATTTCCCAGAAAGGCTTCCAGGTCTTGGCAGATGGCCTTGGGGGAGAGTGGCAACTCCCTCCCCTCCAGCGTGACAGCCTGGGCACCTCCTTGCCCACTCTAGCCAGAAGCCAGTCTGAGTAGCTTGTTCCGTGGCGCTTCCCCTTAAAGCCCCTCACTCTGGTTCTTCCTGGACGGAGGCCCTCCCAGGCCCCACCTCATACACCGGCCATGTAAAGTGACAGAGCACTATCTTACCTGGTTACCCTATCTTCATGATGTCTTCCTGACCAGATTCCAGACCGTGTGGAGGGACTGACTCTCCCTCTGTGTGCCCCAAGCCCTCCTCCCCTGGGCTGGGTACAAGGTAGATGCTCAGTGATTCTGATTGATTGATTGATTCGATTAGACAGAGGATAAGTACAACACAGACTTAAGGGGTCCAGATGAGGCCTCTCCCTCCCCCTGGCATCTGCTAACTACCTCCATCTTCCCCCTTCAGGAGCCCCCCAAGCTTGCCAAAGGCACGGCCAAGCCCAGCAGCTCGGGCAAGGATGGTGGAGGCGAGAACGCCGACGAGGTAATGACCATGGGCACAGCCCTCGTTATGGTGCAGGCACCAGCTCCAAGTACTTGACGGCTGGTGGGTGAGGGATCCCAGGGGGCCAGAAGTTACTCCGGCAAAAGGGACGGGGATTTCCACAGCTGGGAGAGGGGCTTGGTCAGCCCAGCCAGGTAGCTGCCCTTGGGCAGCCTTCCCCTTTGGCTGGTGTAGAGCAAAGAGACTCTGCAGGTCTTCAGACTCCCCAGCAATTCCCGTGAAAGTCATTTCTCTGTCTACCAACTTTGAGGGATGAGAATTCCTTTCTCCTTAGGGCAAAAACCTAGGGCGTCAGGTGCTGGGGAGAAGGGAAAAAGTACACGGGTGCTCAGTGGGCCATGAGTAGCTTTAGCATGGCTTGGGGTAGGGCAGGGGGTGGGGAGCGGCTGGTGTCCCTGAGTCCGGGAGGCAGGGCTGTGCCCACTGCCCTTGGTTCTGATCGTAGGGGAGCTGCTAAAGGACAGTCATGAGCAGAGGTCAGCACAGCTTGGCAAGCTAGGGCTGTAAAGCAATAAACGGCAAGCCGAGAGAACACTGGAGGGTGGAGAGACTTAAGTCCAGAGTATGGCCAGGAAAGTTTGGGAGTGTGCTCAGTGGGATGCTCAAGATGGTGGCTAGTCCCGTGGACACGTTGACCAAGCACCTGTGTTACTCAGAAATTGATGATCCTTGGTTTCTCTGCTTCTTCTCTCCTGTTCTAAACTGTTCAGAGGGATGGAGGACAATAAGAAATAGCTCTCCAATTATGGGCAGAGCTTGTGGGTTTTTTGGGAAGAAGAGATTGATTAACAAGTGTTTGGGGTTAACCCTGGATTTAGATTTTTTCTAGGTGCTTCTGGTCCCTGTCACCTCTAAAGAGATCCAAGCACTTTTCACACCTCTGACCATCGTTTTAGGCCTCACTTAAGTAATCAGAAGAAGCAGGGTAGGTTTTCCCCATTTTACAAACACGGGAGGTGAGGACCACAAAAGATGAATTCCTCCTTCCTCTGCACTTATAGAGTAATCTGAGCATGTCTCTAGGATAGACCTTATCACTTGGTGTTGTAACTATTTGTCCAACATGTGTTTCTCTCTCCCAGACTATGGACTCTGAGGGGAGGAGCTGGGTGTGCTGGGGCTGGTGCATTGCTTTTCCCGCACACCTGTATGCTCATGCACTTGGTTCTTTTTTGGAGGTGGGGGGTATTTTTATTTATATATATATATTTTAAAGATTATTTATTTGACAGAGAGAGAGCACAAGTAGGCAGAGTGGTAGACAGAGGGAGAAGGAGAAGCAGGCTCCTTGCTGAGCAGGGAGCCCGATGTGGGGCTCGATCCCAGGATCCTGGGATCATGACCTGAGCCAAAGGCAGACGCTTAACGACTGAGCCACCCGGGCGCCCCTGTTTTTATTTATATTTATTAATTTTTTTTTAAAGTAATGTCTAGGGATGCCCACGTGGCTCAGTCGGTTAAGTGTTTGCCTTCGGCTCAGGTCATGGTCCCAGGGTCTTGGGATTCAGTCCCACTTTGGGCTCCTTGCTCAGTGGGAAGCCTGCTTCTCCCTCTGCCTGCCGCTCCCCCTGCTTGTACTCTCTCTCTCTTTCTCTCTGACAAGTGAATAAATAAAATCTTAAAAAAAAAAGTGATCTCTACACCCAACATGGGGCTCGAACTCATGACCCCGAGATCAGGAGTCACATGCTTCTTTTTTTTTTTTAAAGATTTTATTTATTTATTTATTTATTTATTTATTTATTCATTCATTCATTCATTCTTTTAAAGATTTTATTTATTTATCTGACAGAGAGACAGCGAGAGAGGGAACACAAGCAAGGGGAGTGGGAGAGGGAGAAACAGGCTTCCCGCTGAGCAGGGAGCCCGATGCGGGGCTCGATCCCAGGACCCCGGGATCATGACCAGAGCTGAAGGCAGACGCTTAACAACTGAACCACCCAGGCGCCCCAAGATTTTGTTTATTTATTTGACAGAGAGACACAGCAAGAAAGGGAACACAAGCAGGGGGAGTGGGAGAGGGAGAAGCAGGCTTCCTGCCGAGCAGGGAGCCTGACATGGGGCTTGATCCCAGGACCCTGGGATCATGACCTGAGCCGAAGGCAGACGCTTAACGACTGAGCCACCCAGGCACCCTGGGAGTCGCATGCTTCTACTGACTGACCTAGCCAGGTGCCCCTCATGCACTTGGTTCTTAATAAATCATCAGTCAGTGCTCCTGGGAAACACTCCCTCTGGGCTCAGTCTCCCCTTTAGGAATGGTGACATCTGTGGGACCCACAAGGACGGTGGCTGGGAGGTGGCAACTCAGCATTCAAAGCAGCAAGAGGGACTTAGAAATAGGATTTAAAGGGACAGAAAGGAATAGTTAGGGGGCTGTTCTCATCTCTTGCCTAACTAACTCCTACTAGTTCAGTTACTAGATAGATTGGATGTCCTGTCCTAAAAGCAGCCTTCCTTGACCACCTCCCCTTCCCTCCCCGCCAGGATGTGGTCGGGGCTCCTGCTGTTTGCGCTCCTGACACCCAGTACCACCCCATGGCAGCATTGAACCACAGCTGTAGTTAAACAGTCTGATGTGAATTTGTTGTTCGTCAGTTTTAACTCTTGTGTTAGCACGTGAGCCCTGTGAGGCTCTCCTTCCACACTGAAGGGCTTGGCACACCAGAGGTACCAGTGTTTGAATGCATTAGTGACCAATAAGCAAACCCATCAACTTCAAAAAGAGTGCTGGAAATAACCTTAGAGTCTAACCCTCTCCTTTCATAGGTAGGAAAATGAAAGCTCAAATAGGCTAAGAAAGATGCTGAGACCAACTGCAGGGATTTCTCCATTGCCTTTCTGGACACATGGGTCAAAGGCAGTGGGTTGATATAAGGCCTTTGAAAAAGGAGAGTGCTGAGTTCACCTTGGGCTCTGTTCTGTGAATTGTTGCCCAGGGCTCACCTATACGAGGCAGTGGCAGGAATTGTGCATGATTTTCCAGGCATGTCCCCATGGGTCCCCAGGCAGAGGGATGGTGGAAAAGTTGGGGGCCGGGCTCCCAGGCTCAGGTCATCCAAAGCCGTTTGGCACAGTCCTTCCCTTGCTTTTTCTAGTCCAGAATTTGGGGCTTTTCGAGCCAGATTTACCCTCTGTCGTGCATCTGCCAGAGCCTTTTCAACTGATCCTAATAATGATAGCGGCCACCATTTATTTTATTGAGCAGTTACTTTTGTGTTAGGTTCCTAGGGCAGCCGTAACAAATGACCACAAACTAGGTGGCTTAAAATAACAGAAATTTATTCTCTCACAGTTCTGGAGGCCCGAAATCTGAAATCAACATGTCAGCAGGCCATGTCCCTCTGAGGTTCTAGGGAAGAATCTCTCCCATGCCTCTCTCTCTCCCTAGCTTCTGATGGTTTTCAGCAATCCTTGGTGTTCCTTGGCTTAAGGATACATCATTCCAGTCTCCTCCTCCGTTCTTCATATGGGGTTCTCCCCTGTGTGGGTCTATGTCTCTGTGTTCACATTTCTTTCTTCTTTTTTTTTTTTTAAAGACTTATTTATTCAGGCATGCCTGGGTGGCTCAGATGGTTAAGCATCTGCCTTCGGCTCTGGTCATGATCTCCAGGTCCTGCTATCGAGCCCCTTGTCGGCCTCCCAGCTCAGCTGGGAGTCTGCTTCTCCCTTTCCCTCTGCTTGTGCTCTCTCTTCCTCTCTCTCAAAATGAATAAATAAAATCTTAAAAAAAAAAAGGTTTATTTATTCATTTGAGAGAGAGAGAGAGAGTGCGAGCAGGGGGAGGGGCAGAGGGAGGGAGAGATAAGCAGACTCCCTGTAGTCCAACTCGGGGCTCGATCCCAGGACCTTGAGATCATGACCTGAGCCGAAATTAAGAGTTGGACGCTCAACCGATTGAGCCACCCAGGCGCCCCTGCATTTCCCTCTTCTTTTTTTTTTTTTTTTTAAAGATTTTATTTATTTATTTGAGACAGCACATGAGAGGGGGGAGGGTCAGAGGGAGAAGCAGGCTCCCCGCTGAGCAGGGAGCCTGATGCGGGACTCGATCCCGGGACTCCAGGATCATGACCTGAGCCGAAGGCAGTCGCTTAACCAACTGAGCCACCCAGGCGCCCCTCCCTCTTCTTTTGAGGACACTAGCTATATGGGAAGCGGACTCCTGACTTGATTATGTCTGCAAAGACCCTGTTTCCAAATAAGGTCATGTTCACAGGTGTTGGGTTGACTTGAATTTGAGGACAGACACTGTTCAATTTACCAGGCTCTGTCCTAAGACCTTTGCTTGCATTTAATCTTTTAATCTCATTTAATCTAGACAGCACTACCCTGAGGTCATTCCATTATCGTCATCATCCCATTTCACAGATGAAACTGAGGCTTAGTGACGTTAAATAGCTTTTACTCAGCCAGTAAACAGTTGAGCTGGAATGCAACCCAGTGCGGTGTGGCTCAGGAGCCAATTCTCCCATGTTCTTAATGACATGATACACTGGCTCTAAGATTCTTTTTTTTTTTTTTTAAGATTTTATTTATTTATTCATGAGAGGCAGAGAGGCAGAGGGAGAAGCAGGCTCCCAAGGAGCAGGGAGCCCGATGTGGGACTTGATCCCAGGACCCTGGGATCATGACCTGAGCCGAAGGCAGACGCTTAACCATCTGAGCCACCCAGGCGCCCTGGCTCTAAGATTCTTAAAGAGTCTTGGAACGGAAAGGAGCCTTGAGAGATTAGGTCAGACTCACTGTTCACCCATTGCTGCAGGCAGCGGTCCTTCCTGGTCTGGCTCTGGAGAAAGCAGCTCACTGCCCTGGACTCTTCTAGGTCCTGTGCCCTGTCCTGAGTTCTGGGAGTGGGGACAGAGGGAAGAAAACATTATCCCAGTCTCACCCACTTCAGCCTGTCCTCCCAGTAGCCAGAGTTGTTACCCCCAAAACATTTTTTTTTTGTCTTATCAGTCCTCTACTTCAGAAGCTCTCTTGGGGCGCCTGGGTGGCTCAGTCACTTAAGCGTCTGCCTTCGGCTCAGGTCATGATCCCAGGGTCCTGGGATCGAGTCCCTCATCGGGCTCCCTGCTCAGTGGGGGGCCTGCTTCTCCCTCTGCCTGCCGCTCCCCCTGCTTGTGTGCACTCTCTCTCTCTGTCAAATAAATAAATAATTAAAAAAAAAAAAAAAAAGCTCTGTTGGCATCTCATTGCTTACAGGTTACAATTCAGACTCACACTCTGGACCCCTGTGAGCTGGCCCCACCCCATTCTTCCAGCACCCCTCCTGGTTTCTCGCCCCGCCAGACTTCCCATCCTCCTCCGATACAAGCCCTTTATGACTCTGGGTCCTTACCGATGAGATTCTGTTGGCGTGGACTACTCTATTTTTCTGCTCTGTTTCTTTGCCTGCTAAACTCATGTTTGTCCTTTGAGGGCCATGTCAGAAGTCACCCCTTCAGGAGCGCCTTCACTAATAGTTCAGCCAGAGTTTGTGTTCCCAGATCCGCGGTGGCACACTCTGCTTTGTCATTTCCCCGCTACCAAGAGCTGCCTGCGCCTTGGTCTCGCCCACTGGGCTGTGAGCTCTCTGAGGACACAGGCCACTGTTTGATCTCTAAGGCTTAGCATGACGTTTAATTAATAAATGAAGGCAGAAGATAATGAAGCTCAGGGTGCCCGGGTGGCTCAGATGGTTAAGCGTCTGCCTTCGGCTCAGGTCATGATCCCAGGGTCCTGGGATCGAGCCCCACATCGGGCTCCTTGCTTGGCAGGGAGTCTGCTTCTCCCTCTGCCTCTCTCTCTCTCTCTCTCTGTCTCTTATGAATAAATAAATAAAATCTTAAAAAAAAAAAGAAAATAATGAAGCTCAGCTAGATAGAGCTCTGGATGTCAGGATAGGACAGAATGCCTCTGTGATCTTGGGGGTTTTAAACTAAAATGATCTTAATTTGACTAGTTAATTCATTAAGCAAAAGTGATGTTGTTAATCTTTGTGTTTTTCTTTTTTTTCTTAAAGTTTTTTTTTAAGTAGTCTCTACACCCAGCGTGGGGCTCGAACTCATGACCCCGAGATCAAGAGCCACATGCTCTTCAGATTGAGCCAGCCAGGTGCCCCAGTCTTTGTGTTGTTCACTGTTAGTTTTACCTTTCATCTTTTTCTTACAATACTTTTTTTTATATAGATTTTATTTATTTGACAGAGAGAGACAGCGAGAGAGGGAACACAAGCAGGGGGAGTGGGAGAGGGAGAAGCAGGCTTCCCTCTGAGCAGGGAGCCCGATGCGGGGCTGAGCTACCCAGGCGCCCCCCCCCCCCGTTTTTTTTTAAGTACGCTCCGTGCCTACCGTGGGACTTGAACTCAGGACCCCAAGATCAAGAGTCACATGCTCTACCAACTGAGCCAGCCAAGCATCCCCTTACAATACTTTCTTTTCTTTTTTTTTAAAGATTTTATTTTTTGAGAGAGAGAGAACGAGCAGGGGGATGGGCAAGGGAGAAGGAGAAGCAGACTCCCCACTGAGCAGGGAGCCCGACGTGGGGTTCGATCTCAGGACCCTGAGACCATGACCTGGGCCAGAGGCAGGCGCTTAACCGACTGAACCACCCAGGTGCTTCTTTAAAGATTTTGTTTTAAAGTAATCTTTACGCCCAGTGTGGGGCTCGAACTCACAACCCTGAGATCAAGAGTCACATGCTGTACCTACTGAGCCAACCAGGCACCCCGTAATCCTTTCTATAGTACTTAATTTCTATTTCTGTGTCCTGCTTTAGGTTTAAATATTTGGGTTTGATTATTAATGGTGGCTATGTTAGGATTGGTTTGGACTAGGATTGGTTCAGAGTGGGCAAGTTTAGTTGCAGTCTCTTGAATGTGAGCTTGGTGCATAAATTTGAAGTCCCACTTGATTGTTGGCGGCCTGAATCTGGGAAGGCTTCTTAGAGGTGGGAAGAGAAGGACCTCAGGCAGAGGAGATGGCCACTACAGAGCCTCAGAGGTGAGACCAGGCAGAACATAGTAGGGGAGAGCAGTTTGGCTGGCTGGCCTTTGGTCAGTGCCCACCCATGCTGGGAGGGTTGCAGAACATTCCCCAGGGGACTCACCTGCTTCCCACCTCCAGCCCAGGTCAGTAGAGAAGTTAAAAGCTGAAGCTTTGGGGCACCCAGGTGGCTTAGTCAGTTAGTCAGACTCTTGATTTCGGCTCGGGTCGTGATCTCGGGGTCGTGGGATCAGACCCCACCTCAGGCTCCGCGCTTAGCACAGAGTCTGCTTGTCCCTTTCCCTCTGCGCCTCCCCCTCTAGTGTGCTCTCTCTCTCTCTCAAATAAACAAAATCTTAAGAAAAATCAAACTGAAGCTTTTACAGGGCGCCTGGCTGGCTCAGTCAGCGGAGCATGCAACTCTTGATCTTGGGGTTGTAAGTTCAAGCTCCATGTTGGGTATAGAGATTACTAAAAACTAAAATCTTTAAAAAAAATGTTAAAAAAAAAAAAAGCTGAAGCTTTTAGGAGAAACAGTTGAACATGAAGTGAGTCGCTGGCATAGCCCCATACCTCCCTTCTGACAAGCATGTTTCCCGGTGAAGAGTGAATAGACCAGGGAATGCCTCCCTGAGGCTTGGCAGGCAGGCGCTCTGCTGGCTGGACCAGCTGTCCCTCAGATGCTTCTGGTGTCTGGGGCCTGGGAGCCAATGGTCCTTTTAATACCAGGGTGGCCCGGTGGGGTGGGGTGGGGCAGGCTGAACTCAGCTGCTTTCAGGCCACCCCCGCCTTCAGTGACGAAATCCTAGTGGGGAAGACACCTTAGGCATCAGCCTATTGTTTTTTTGTTTTTTTTTTTTTTTTTAAAGATTGTATTTATTTGACACAGAGAGACACAGCGAGAGATGGAACACAAGCAGGGGGAGTGGGAGAGGGAGAAGCAGGCTTCCTGCAGAGCAGGGAGCCCGACACGGGCCTTGATCCCAGGACCCTGGGACCATGACCTGAGCCTAAGGCAGACGCTTAACAACTGAGCCACCCAGGTGCCCCAACCTATTGGTTTTTAAACTTTGATCTTTAGCCATGCAACCCTCTATTCTTTTAACCTTACTTGGAGATTTGTCCATTTCTCTGTTAGCAGAGAAAATTGAGGCCTTGCTTCTCCCTTTCTGGGGCGAATGCCTTTTCCCTGGACCTCTCCTCAGTGTGAGGTTTGTGGGGGTGCTGGGCATCTGTCTTATCTGGGAGGACAGAGAGAGATACGCTCTTCTCAGAGTTTTGTTCCTCAGCCGCCCCTGAGCCCCTTGCCCTGGTATCACTAATGCTCCTCTCTCCGACTCTGCTCCTGACACTGCACAGTGCTCTGTTCTGATGGGTCCCGACTTGGGACAGGAAAGGCCTGGACTTGGCCCCCTGTCAGTCAACCATCCAGACCTTCATTGAACGACTGTTAGGTGCCATTGCTGTGTGGGGATCCAGAGGGGTGCAAACCAGGGTCCTGGCTTTCATGGGACTTATCTAGTTGGACATGTGACTACTCCAAGCAAGAGACAGCACTGGGGATGATCACAGAACCAGTGAAACAAACAAGTAGTGTCGAGAGGTCAGGGGCAGGAACTGGACACTGCAGGGTTGGAGTTGAGAAGGACTTTTGGAAGAGGGTGGGGCTTAAATGGATCTTGAAAGATGAAATGCTTTCTTGGGTGCCCCCATTATATTTATTTATCTTTTTTTTAGAGAGGGAGAGAGAAGGCAGGGAGGGGCAGAGAGAGAGAGAGAAACTTCTGCAGGCTCCAAGCCCAGCATGGAGCCCAACGTGGGGCTCCATTTCACAACCCTGAGATCATGACCTGAGCCAAAATCAAGAGTCAGACGCATAACTGACTGAACCACCCAGGCGCCCCTTGGGTTCCCCCATTTTAGACCAAGGAAGATAATGGACCCATAGGAACATTGAGGTGTGCTAGTTTCAGGAATTTCCAGGTTGCATTCCTAAAATCCAGGGATGGGAAATAATCATGATAATAGTAGAAGACACTTCTTTTTTTTTTTTTAAAGATTTTATTTATTTATTTGAGACAGAGAGCACATGAGAGGGAGGAGGGTCAGAGGGAGAAGCAGACTCCCTGCCGAGCAGGGAGCCCGATGCGGGACTCGATCCCGGGACTCCAGGATCATGACCTGAGCCGAAGGCAGTCGCTTAACCAACTGAGCCACCCAGGCGCCCCAGTAGAAGACACTTCTTATAAAGCACTCCTGTGAGCCATATAATGTTCTCCTAAATCCTTATTACAACGTTTTGAGGTAGATACTATTGTCACCCCACTTTACAGATGAGGAAACTGAGGCAGACAGACTATACGACTTTCTGGAGGTTACTTGGCTAATAAATGACAGAGCAGGAGTCAAACCCAGGCAGTCTAGCATGAGTCTGTGCTCTTGACCCCTAAGCTCCACCGTGGATTTGGTCGTTCCTATAACAGGAAATGAAGGCCCAAAGCAGGGGTGGGTCTGATGCACACCAAGCTCTGGTGTCCTGCCCTTCTGCCTCTCTCCCCTATCCCTCACCGAGGTATGACCCAGCTGCCATATGCAGGAAGAGAGACCTGGGACTCCAGGGTGCCTTGCAGGTCTACCCAAAACCACGCTGGCTGAGTGCTGGTCATGGCAGGAGAGGAGTGTGGTGGCCGCTCTTGCCCCATTTCCTTGCACTCCCCGAGACAGGTTAGTGTCTGAGCAGTCATTTTAGGTGGAGGAGAGGACCAGATGGCCAAAAAGGTAATGAGCTACCCAGGACCCACAGGCCTGCCCCGGGCTGGACCCAGTGCGTCTCTCCTCTCCTTTGATCCCCAGATAGGTCACAAGCTTGACATAATTGTTTCTGTAAAAAATTCAGAGCCTACAAAGCATAGCATTTCTGTCCTCCCTTCCCCCTATCCCAGAGGATCTCACATTCTCCCATTGTTGTGGCAGGAAGTCGGAGTTTGGGGAGGAGGCCGGAGGGGCGGTGGGGATGGCAGGTGTGAGGACAGAAGGTCAGCCTCTCCTGTGGCGTGGGCAGCCAGCTGGACTTGGCCTCGGTCCTCTGGTCCCGCTGCAGTCTCTGGGGGCAAGGGTTGTCCTGTGGCTCCGCCTCCGCCCTCTCCCTGCAGGTGGTTACCTGACGGGACCTGGGGGTGGACAGCCCTGCGCACACCTGAGTGTAGCCTTCTGAAAATGGGCTTTGTGGGGCTCCGACACCCATGTCTGGGAGGAAGTAAAGAGATAGCTTTAAAAAATCAGTGGTTTTTCTCCAATTATATAAAAGGGTCAGCTAGTAGAACATTTAGAGACATAGAAAAAAGCCATACATCATTGTGCTACAATGGGAGATAGCCATGAACACAGTGGTGGACTTGCTCTTGTTTTTTCCTTCTTCACTGGGTTTTGGTTTCCGTGCATGTGTTATAATGTGGGTGAGCTCATTCTGCACGTACAGTTTTGCATTATCCTTATTTAACTTAGCATAGGAAGCAATTTTCTGTCATTACGTAGTTTTAGGCTTCATTTTGTTTTATTTTAAATTTTTATCAACATGACAACATGTACTTTGTCGGGTCAGGTAGTACCCTTGGTCTTGTAATGAAAAGAGCAGCGCCTGCCTAGCCCCCTGCTCTCCTGTTGCTCTGTGGCGACCACTCTCAACTCCCCTTTCCTTGGAAATTGACTTCTATTTTTTTTTTTTTAAGATTTTATTTATTTATTTGACAGAGAGAGACAGTGAGAGAGAGAACACAAGCAGGAGGTAGCTGGAGAGGGAGAAGCAGGCTTCCCGCTGAGCAGGGAGGCCGATGCGGGACTCGATCCCAGGACCCTGGGATCATGACCCGAGCCGAAGGCAGACGCTTAACCAACTGAGCCAGCCAGGCGGCCTGGAAATTGACTTCTGTACTTCCAAAGAAGATTCTTTTACTGCTTTTTGTTCTTTAATTTTCAAGTGTTAGGTATTATCTATTGACTTTCTACTATGGAAAATCAAGGCCGCAGCGTCTTTTATCTCCAACACAGACATTTCCCATGCTCCCAAGATACTTATCACCAATTTTGGGCAAATTACTATGGCTATGTAATGTTTTCCACAGTTGAACCATGTATGATTACATTTAGTACCTAGTTTTTATAAACATAATTTTAACTCCATGATTTTCCATCCATCCATTTATTTATTTATTTGCTATTACAAATAGGGCTGTAAAAAAAAAGTGCACACAAAGTCTTCTTTTATATGTAGGATTTTTCTTTCTTTCTTTTTTTTTTTTTTTTTAAGATTTTATGTATTTATTTGTCAGAGAGAGAGAGAGAGAGCGCCTAAGCAGGGGGAGTGGCAGGCAGAGAGAGAAGCAGACTTCCCATTGAGCAGGGAGCCTTATGGGGGCTCGGTCCCAGGACCCTGTGATCATGACCTGAGCCGAAGGCAGATGCTTAACTGACTGAGCCACCCAGGCATCCCTCTTTTTTTTTTTTTTTAAGATTTATTTATTTATTAGAGAGCACACATGTGCTTGTGGGATGGGGAGGGGCAGAGAGAGAGAATCTCAAGCAGACTCCCCGCTGAGCGCTCGATCCCAGGACCCTGAGATCACGACCTGAGCCGAAACCAAGAGTCGGACACTCAACCAACTGACCACCCAGGCGCCCCTGTAGAATTTGTCTTAAGCTATATTTTTCATAGTTAAAACTACTGAGACGCAAGAATGAATTTCTTTCTTTGAACTTTTTTATGGGCAGGGGGGGTGTTTCTTTTAACTTTTAACCAAAGAATGTGACGCATTCAGTGAAGCAGGAAAGTACAGTAATCTCAAGTATGCTGCTTAATGAATTGAATTTTCACATGTTTCCGCTAGGAACCACCTCCCAGATCCAGTCAAGATATAGAATATTTCCATTACTCAGAAGGTTCCTCAGGTCCCTTCTCAGTTAAGCCCATACCCCTACCAGCCCTGCCCTGGCAAGACAGCCACTTTTCTGACTTCTGTTACCATTAATCCATCAATTAGATTTGCAGTTCGTGAACTAGAACAAACATGTTGAAGGCTCTTGATGCACAGGCAGTGGGCACCATTTTGGAAGACACGGCTTCTTGACCACTTTCTTCTAGGGATAGTAGACCTTAGTTATCGCTGACGCTGACCCTAGCTGCTCCGGGGTGGGAGACAGCGGCTTGACGGCCCGGGCCTGGCCAGGCATAAATGGACTGGGGGATGGGTGGCGGCCCAGGGTGGGAGGTGTACCTTGGGGAGCCGACTCCAACCAACCGTTTGTTTGACTAGGCCCAACCCCAGCCTCAACCGCAGCCGCAGCCGCAGCCCCAGCCCCCGTCATCCAACAAGCGTCCCAGCAACAGCACGCCGCCCCCGACGCAGCTCAGCAAGATCAAGTACTCCGGAGGGCCCCAGATTGTCAAGAAGGAGCGACGGCAAAGCTCATCCCGCTTCAACCTCAGCAAGAATCGGGAGTTGCAGAAGCTTCCTGCCCTGAAAGGTACTTGGAAAAGGTCAAGGGGGCCGGTGCACCAGGCCTAGGGGTCACGGGGCATTGGCGGAATGGAGGTCTGGGGTATTTTGGAGGGATGGACGTTCTAGAGAATGTGAGAGGGAGTTCCACTGGGGCTGGGGAAGCCAGGGGAGCAGGCTGGCAGCAGGTTGGGGTAGGGGAAAGCCCTGGAAGGCAAGTAGCGCATGGCAGTGAAGGGCTGGGGAGGAGAGTGTGACTGTTACCTCGTTCCCCCGCCCCAGATTCGCCCACCCAGGAGCGGGAGGAGCTGTTTATCCAGAAGCTACGCCAGTGCTGCGTCCTCTTTGACTTTGTCTCAGATCCGCTCAGTGACCTCAAATTCAAGGAGGTGAAGCGGGCAGGACTCAACGAAATGGTGGAGTACATCACTCATAGCCGCGATGTCGTCACTGAGGCCATTTACCCTGAGGCGGTCACCATGGTGGGCACTGGGCAAAGGGGAGAGTGGGCAGGGACAGCGGCTGTGGAGAAGCCTGGATGGGAGCTCTCACCTGGGACCTACCCCTCAGTTTTCAGTGAACCTCTTCCGGACGCTGCCACCTTCATCGAACCCCACCGGGGCCGAGTTTGACCCGGAAGAGGATGAGCCCACCCTGGAAGCTGCCTGGCCGCATCTGCAGGTATCAGGGTGAGGGGGCAGGCTGGCCCTGGCTGCAGGGAATGGGGCGCTCGGAGGCCTGCAGCCAGGGTGGGGGGATCTCCCAGTCCCTGGGGAACGCCCCCTAAGCGGATGCTCATTGCCCCCGACAGCTCGTGTATGAGTTCTTCTTACGTTTCCTTGAGTCTCCTGATTTCCAGCCAAACATAGCCAAGAAGTATATCGACCAGAAGTTTGTCCTTGCTGTGAGTCCTTGAAGTTCCCATCCTGCCCTCCTTCCAGTCCATGAACTCTAGCCCCATGGCCCCTCGCTGCAGGCCCCGCTCTTTCTGCATCTGCTGAATATATGGGCTTTCAACTGGGTCTGGTACAAAGGGACTGGTGGTGGTGGGAGGGATAAACAAACCTCTCTGCTCTCAAGAAGCTTCTGGTGTAATTGAAGGAAATAAGCAACAGTTACCTGTTCCCCGGCAGTGGGGCACGTAAACATGCGTACCCAGACATCACCCTGGGGAGAACTGTGTGAGAACAGCACTCTGCTTTCCAGAGATTTGTCCCCACACGCCCCATCCAGAGAATCTCTGGGTGTCCCCTGGCTAGGACCCTGTGTCACCCCAGCCCTGGCCCTCCCTGGCTCCTGCCTCACTCACCAGCTTTCCCCTCGCCGGCTCCCAGCTCTTGGACCTGTTTGACAGTGAGGATCCTCGAGAGCGGGACTTCCTCAAGACCATCTTGCATCGCATCTATGGCAAGTTTTTGGGGCTCCGGGCTTATATCCGTAGGCAGATCAACCACATCTTCTACAGGTGAGGCCAGGAGCCAGGCTTAGGAGCAAAGCAAGCCCTGCTAAGTTGGGGTGGGCGCAGGGGGATAGGGGTACTCTGCAGAGTGCTGCAGGGACATCAGGGATTGTCAGGAGAGCCTTTCTTTCTTCCCGCAGATTCATCTATGAGACAGAACATCACAACGGGATTGCCGAGCTCCTAGAGATCCTTGGCAGGTGAGAGATGGGGTGGGGGCACGCGTGCCTGTAGAAGGCTGGAGGCATTGGAGCACTGAACTTGGACGTGGCCCTTCGGTTCTAACAAACCTCCTGTAACTCCTAGCATCATCAACGGCTTTGCCTTGCCCCTTAAGGAAGAGCACAAGATGTTCCTCATCCGTGTCCTGCTTCCCCTTCACAAGGTCAAGTCCCTGAGTGTCTACCACCCTCAGGTGAGCTGTCTTCCTCCTGACGATCCCTGACTCTGGCAGCAGAGAAAAGAGAGGGAGGGGAAGGTATTCCAGCAGGGATGGGGGTGGCAGAAGGAGTGGGTGGGATAATTCCTCTTTACACCTCTTCTTCCATTCTGGGCTTTTGCTTCTGTCCCTGACCCGAGACCTGGGCCCTGCACCTCACCTCCTTTCTCCCTCAACCTTTTGCAGCTGGCTTACTGTGTGGTACAGTTCTTGGAGAAGGAGAGCAGCCTCACAGAGCCGGTAATTCCCCTCTCCAGCCCCAGGACACCTCTTCTTGTCAGTTAGACTCGCCAGTCTGCCTATTGAGGAATGCCATAAGCAGGGGCTCAGGAGGGATGTGGCCCAACAGGTGACATGCTTTCCTCTCTGAAGGAGGAGTACAACCTATATATACCTAGGAAACAGATCCAGGTCAGAGAAATGTGAGCAGTTGGGGGGGGGGGGGGCGGCGCCCAAGCTGTGCCCACCAGGGTGGGGAGAGAGTGCAGGAAGACTTCCGGCAGAAGTAGGCAGGTGTTAAGGGAGAATTTTATCCCCATGTCCTCCTCTTCTCACAGGTGATTGTAGGACTTCTCAAGTTCTGGCCCAAGACCCACAGCCCCAAGGAAGTCATGTTCCTGAATGAGCTAGAGGAGATTCTGGATGTCATTGAACCTTCAGAGTTCAGCAAAGTGATGGAACCACTCTTCCGCCAGCTTGCCAAGTGTGTCTCCAGCCCCCATTTCCAGGTGAGACTCAGACCAGCACATCCCCATCCCCTGCCTTCCAGAAGCCAAGGGAGGGTTTTTAGCAGAGCAAACCGGATCCCTGCTGAGTCCCACCTGTCCCCACCAGGTGGCAGAGCGTGCCCTCTATTACTGGAACAATGAGTACATCATGAGCCTGATAAGTGACAATGCTGCCCGAGTCCTCCCCATCATGTTCCCCGCCCTCTACAGGAACTCCAAGAGCCACTGGAACAAGTACGGGGCTGGGGCAGGGCTGGGCAGTGGGGCTCTGGTTTTGGAGCCTGTGTGGGTGGGGAAAAACTGAAGAGCCAGTGGCCTCATCTGGTCACCGAGCACGGGGTCTTGTGCCCACTGCATGCTGATAGGCCCTTGAGGACCTGCCCAGGGAGAAGACAGCTATGTGAGAGAGGGCTGCCATACAGCAGAGCAGGGCTTGTGTCCTCTCTTCTTACGGTCAGATAGTCTGCGGCTTTGGAGACCTAATTCCGTGCTCTGGAGAGGCTGATGTGATCTTTTTAGCATGTGCTGAACCCCAGTGTTGTAGAGGCTTTCCTGCTGAAGGCAAGTGCACTGTGCTGCAGATGCTGTCCATCCTGCTGCTGGCAGGCCGGTAGCATAGGCCAGAGAGCAGAAGTGGTGGGAAGAAGGTAGGTCTGGAGCATGGGGTGAGGCGAAGGATGGACAGGCAGACTAACAGCTATGAAGACCCTGAAAGGCCAGTCTGCAGTCACATGATCTGGCTAGAGAGAGATGCTTACACTGCAGAGGTCTGTGAAAACTCTTAGCAGACACCCCTCCTAGGAAAGAGCAAACTGGGGTCCTAGCACTGCCCTTGGTGTCGGTAAGGCCTCCTACAGCCGATCCTTCTTCCCGGCGGCAGGACAATCCATGGACTGATCTACAATGCCCTGAAGCTGTTTATGGAGATGAATCAGAAGCTATTTGATGACTGCACACAACAGTACAAGGCAGAGAAACAGAAGTGAGTGTCTCTCTACCTGGGGGCTTCCATCTTCATCCCCGGGCCCTTTTGCTTCTCTCTCAAGCCCACCCCCCCCATCCCGTCCTTGCTCTCTCAGGGGCCGGTTCCGAATGAAGGAAAGAGAAGAGATGTGGCAAAAGATCGAGGAGCTGGCCCGACTTAATCCCCAGGTGAGGTTTTGCTGCCACCGCCCTCAACCAGGGGCCCAATTTGGCTAAGGGAGGGTTTGTTTGAGCAGGAACATGAAGCAGCCAGGCCCACCAACTTCTGAAGTGGCTCTCACCACCTGCCCATGCCTCTCCTTTCCTTATCAGTACCCCATGTTTCGAGCTCCTCCACCACTGCCTCCTGTATACTCGATGGAGACGGAGACCCCCACGGCAGAGGACATCCAGCTTCTGAAGAGGACGGTGGAGACAGAGGCTGTGCAGGTGGGAAGGCACCGAGGGATGGGGAAATAAAAGCTCTGGAAGGGAGAGGAGACAGGAGCCCAGGAACAAGGGGAGGAAACCATAGAATCTGTTGGGAATTGGTCAGCATCCCTCACCTTCTCTTTACCCACACACAGATGCTAAAGGACATCAAGAAGGAGAAGGTGCTGCTTCGGCGGAAGTCAGAGCTGCCCCAGGACGTGTACACCATCAAGGCGCTGGAGGCACACAAGCGGGCGGAGGAATTCCTAACTGCCAGCCAGGAGGCTCTCTGACCCCCTCACCGTCCTACTACAGGGCCACGGCCCACTCAGCCCTGGGACGCTGCCCTAGCCCTCCACCCTCTGCTCCCCACTGGCTGACTTGGGGCAAGGCAGTGCCTCTCTAGCTACTCTAGGGAGGGGATGTGGCACTTGAAGCGGGGACCCTCACACAGTGGTCCCTCTTCTCCCCCAAATGTGTTCATGCCTCCCTGTGGCTAGTACAGACAGGCTGAGCACTGAGATCCTCAGTACTCAGACAACTTGGGGATGCCTGTCTCCCTCCTGCTCCCAACCCCACAGCTACCTGAGGCTGCTCTGAGAAATACACACAGGAATACATATGCTCCTCTCCCCTTCCCTTCACCCTCATTTGAACTCCAGGTGTCTCTCCTTCTCTCCCTCCCCTGCAGAAGCATATAGGGAGCAGTAGGAGGTTACTCTCACCAAAGTTATGTCAAGCCCCATTGGCCCCTGGAGTAGCTGGTGGGGAGCCAACCCCCAACAGGCACAAATAGGCCCCCGGCCCCAGTAGTGTGCAGGCTGATGGGGTTGAATTACTTTCTTTTACCCCCTGCCTGACCAAGACAACATGGGAGGTCAAAAGGAGAAAAGCATAGGCTATGGACCATAGGTGATGAATATAGGGCCCAGATGGACCAAGAGAAGGGGGTGAACAAACACCCTACCCTGTGCCCCCTCTATGGTGAGCAGCAGCCCTGGGATTACAGACATGGAAGGGACCACCCTGGGGTTGACTGCTTTCCTGTGCTGTTGGTTCCCAAAGCTAGGAGGAGGCAGGGAGCAGTGCCCCAAGCATGGCTTCCCGAACACCTATTTATTTCCTTGTTTATGCTGATGATGGGCAGGCCCCCACTTGTCCCTTTCGGACACCTTGGAGGGGCAAGGGGCTGAGGAGGGCCAGACCCAGGTCCCAGGGGCCCAGGCAGTGCAGCTTTTGGCTGTGTACATAGGGTGCTTTATTCTCCACAGAGTGATACATGCTAAGATGGGTTGGGCTTGGGCCGATGTCCCCATATGTACAGAACTGAATAAAGTGGGTCTCTGAGAAGAAGTCTGATTTGCCTTGATGTAGAAAGGGAGATGAGAAAGATGGAGATGGACGTTACAACCACCGCTATGTTCAGTCCTGTGCTGGTTCTGGCCTGGAATGCAGGGAGATAAGGCAGCTCTCAGGCTAGTTACTTCCAGGCTGGGGTACCCTGCCGGGCTTGAAGGGCCTTCTGTACCACATCTTCCCACTGGGCATCTGATATCTCCCGAGCCCAGGCAGGAACCCCTGGTGCAGGCAGGCTTACTCCAGCCATCGTCCTTTTCACCAGCTCCACATGTTCTGAAATCACAGAGAACAGGGGATAGAAACTGCGGGACCAGCTTTGCTCCCCACTCCTTGAATTAACCCATAACCCTTGGGCTAGGAGGGTGACCAAACCCATCTTGTTATTTCCAGGCAAGACTGCCCATCACCCAAGTCTAGCACAATAGCATTTCACCTGGATTCTTAAGTGTGTAAAATCTTAGAATACAAACTGTTGTTTTAGGAACAGGGTGTTCCTCCGTGACTCCCCTTTACTGGGTCTGACCAGTCCCTTTCCTCCATCATTATTCCAGAATGAAAAAATGCTCTTTTTACCCGGGTCCATGGGAATAGAGCTGTGATTGCTCAATCCTGTAGCTCCCTCCTCCTCTTCATCCTCGCTCTCTAATGGTGGGTCTGGCAAATGAAGCCCCAGGGCCTGCAGAGCCAGAGAAGACAGTTCAGGGCCAGCCCTTCAGGGATCCCAGCTTCACCTGGCCAGAACAGTGCCTCCTCCACCATACCTGGATCCGATCCTGAATATCAGCAACTACATCTTCTCCGTCCCCCACCGGTGCTAGCTCCACCTCCTCTTGTTCAGGATCTTGGTTCAGGGGCTGATAGGAGTAGCCAGCTGGGCCTGCCCCCGTTTCCTCCTGCTCTTCCTCAGGCTCCTCGCTGCTCCAATCCCCAGTGCCTTCCGAAGGGCCCTGGTGCGGCCCTAGTTCCTCAGTCTGATTGGGGAAGATACGCTCGGGGCCCATGGTGTCTCCCCCTAGAACTACTGCTGCCATCCAGGCAGGGGCTGCAAGGACAGGGAGGCAGGAGGACAGGGATCGGATGAAATTAGGTCCACCTTCAGCCCCTCATCCAGTTCCTTGTGGTCTCCTGGGTCCGCAAAACATTCAAACGCTCCCCAGCTTCCTGCACCCCACCCTCTCCTGGGCCCTCCACCTTTTAAATCGACTCATATCTTGAACCGAGGCCCACCCGACTTGCTCTGCCAATTCTTAAATAACAGCCCGAATGGAGTCCACGCCACCTCCCAAAAGACTCTACGTCCAGAACCCCGCCCTCTCCTACCCCGCGACTTGGGAACGCCGGGTCGCCAAACAAGCTCCCCTAGACAGGGAGCACCCACCCCCTTCTCCCCTCTCCAACGGGTTCCCTTCTGTACCGCCTGACAAACGCCCTTTAGGCCCCAGGGGCTCCCCTCAAATGGCCCCAGCTGCGGCGTCCGCCACCCGCCCCCACCGATTCTCGGCGCCGGTGTTTCCGCGCGCCTCACCCGCTCGGAGCCCGCGGCTGAACCCACACCTTCACTTCCGGCGGGGCAGGACGTACTCGGGCGCCTGGTCCTCCCGCCCCGCCCCGTGCTCATGATTGACGCGAACGAGGACGAGCAGTACGCCCCTTGTCTCGCCTCCGCTATCCCCTGCCCAGACAACAAAGGACTACATTACCCAGTGACCCCCACGGGTTTTGACACACACACGCGCGCACACACACGCACGCACGCGCGCGCGCGCGCACAATCTCCTTTGGCTCCTGCCCACTCCTCGGCCCCTCACGACTCTCCAGAAACCCGTGGACTACAAGTCCCGATAGGCTTCGGGCACTTAGCTCTGACTGCACGTGCGCACACGGCTGCCCGCCGGAAGGACCGAGCCTGGCTGTGTTTATCTCGTTGGGGACCGAGGTGTCGGTTGGCGCGCAACGGGTTCTAGACTGCAGGCAGCGCGAGGACCCGCGGCCCCGCCCCGGCCCGGCCTGGCAGGTAGCCCGGGATGGGTTAAGGGACAAGGAAAATTGGAGAGGCTGGGGTCGCCCATACCTGGATCTGGAGTCGTGGGGGAGGGGCCTGAGAACGATGAGGTGGGGGTGGGGAGGGAACTAGGGGGATGATGGGAAAGGAAAGTGTTAATGGGGAAAGAAGGGCTGGGTTAGGATGGTGAGGAAACGGGTGGAGGAGACCTGGTGGTTGGCGGAGGCACTGAAGGGAATTGGAAGGAAGACTGGGCTATGAGGAGAAGGGGAAGCTGAGGAGAATGGAAGAAAAGGGGGGGGAGGGTCTAGTATTGTGGGGGAGGGGAGGTTGGGATGACTGGAAGAAGACAGGGATAGCGTCATGTAGAGTGAGGACTATCCCTGGCCGAAAGGGGTCAGTGAATATTAGCTTTTTCTCCCTTAGTGGAAGAGGGAAAATGGAGGGCTGTTGGGGTGGAGCTTGGTGCGGTGGGAGAAGGAAAAAGGAGAAAACTGCAAAGCTCTCAGGAGATCAAGAAGGGCCAGAAATGGGGAGTGAACATTGCAAGAGACCAGGGAGGGGGTATGTACATGAAGGGAATGGAAGAATCTTGAGAATGCAGCAATGATGAAGGATCTAGGAGACCCAGAGATAAGCGGGGACCCTGAGATGGTGGGGGCTTTTCTCCATGAGTTTGAGTTGTCCTTGTGAAGAAGCTACGATTCTGTCCACCTTTGGATGGAATTGCTTCTCTCTTCCCCTGTGAATTCTTTACTTTACCTTGACATAGTTGAAGGGGGGAGTAGAAGCTATGAGGGAAAATGAAAGACTCGAATTCCTAAACCCTTCAACCTCCTATCTCCCCGCAAGCCCAGATCCAAGATCTGTTGGATTGAGGACAGGAATAATGAAGTGAGAGTGGTTTCCTGCTGGGGCTATTTCAGGTTTGGCAGGCTGGCTATTTAAAGCATGGGATGGGGGGTTGAGGGAGGTTGAAGGGGGAGGGGGGTGGCAAGCCAGCTGAAAGCCATGTCTCTTTCTTTTGAGGGGCCTCCCTTGCTTTTTCTGTGTCTGAGGTTCTGTCAGACTCTTCCCTCTGCCAGGGCTTCTTGAACAGGGAGCAGATGATCCACTCAAACCCAGCAGGTGCCTGCCAGCGAAGGCAATACCAGTTGGAGGAGCATTTGTCTGACAGAGCCTTCAAGTGTACCCATTATCTCTAGGTTGGCAGGTCATGCCTGGGTCTATTTATTGTCCTGCCCTAGGGCGTTTTTTGTTTGTTTCCTTCCTCTCTCTCTCTCTTTTTTTTTAAGATTTATGAGAGAGAGAGTGTGAGCATGAGTGGAGGGGCAGAGGGAGAGGGAGAAACAGACTCCCTGCTGAGTGGAGAGCCCACTCTCTATCCCAGGACCCCGAGATCATGACCTGAGCCAAAGGCAGATGCTTAACTGACTGAGCCACCCAGGCGCCCCTCCTTTCTCTTTTCTAATGCACCCCTACCCCATCCCCATTTCAGGGATCCAAGTGGGAAAAGAGCTGCTAAAATAGCTTGTTTATCCTTATAATAGCAGGGTTGGGGAAGTAGTAGGAGGGGAAAACCCCTCCTCTTCACTCCTACCCCCTCAGTCCCCAGCAGACACATACCTTTCTGGCTTGAGTTCCTAGTCTTGGCAGGATACCAGGCACAGCTGTCAAAGGAACTCTGAGTGCCTGTGAGGGGCCCTGGATGACCCTGATGACAACAGCTCAGCTTGACAGGAGCTCCCTATGAGGGGCTAACCATCCATGGATGTCCCTGCCCTGAATCAATCCCACCCTGTCCTGGATAGGGGGACTGTTTCACTCTAAAGGCCTAAAAGCTTTTCTGCTTTGAAGCACCAATGCCAGCTTTCAATGGACCGATTGGGTTTGGCTGGGCTATTAATAGTCCTGAGTATTTTGAGATCCCTTTCCCCACCTTAAAGAGCAGAGATTCTTAGAGAGGTGGCAGTAAGCGGAGCAGAGCCGGAGAGACAAGAGAATGCACTGCCTTGGGAAGGAGGATGGGGGAGGGGGGGAGCGGGGGAGCACTTGGAGCTTGTGCCAGGCCAGGGACGCGATGGGGCCTCCATGAGTAAATGAGGATGACCATGCCGAGCCCTTGATCAGCAGATTCAGAGCTGTCAGTCAGGTCGGAGCGGCCCCACCCTTTGCTGTTGGAGAACACGGGGCCGGGGCAAACTCCCTGACCTCTGCCTCTCCCCTGGGCCACGGCCAGCCACCTGAACTTTGGAGGGGTGGTGTGGGAGGGCCACCAGGGTGACACTTGGAGTCAAGGGCTGGTCCTGGGCAGAGTCACGGTGAGCCAGACAAAGGCCTTGCCTGAGGAGCCCGTGGCCCTAACTTGTGTGCAGGTAGCAGAGGCAGCAGGCCGTGCCGGGGGGGCATGTGGCTGTGACCAGTGACCCAGGGGATGTTACGGTGGACAGTGCACCTGGAGGGCGGGCCCCGCAGGGTGAACCATGCTGCAGTGGCTGTTGGGCACCGGGTGTACTCCTTCGGGGGTTACTGCTCTGGTGAAGACTATGAAACACTGCGTCAGATTGATGTGCACATCTTCAATGCAGGTGAGCCAATGCTGGGGCCGTCCCTGGGTACCCACGTCAGGGAGGGCAACGGGTAGCTGAATGAGGTTTGGCGGTGGTCCCCGTGGCCAGAGGGGATGGGGGAATGAGTATCTGATTTGGGAAACGGTGAGCAGCCTGGAGGGAGCTTTCCAGGGCTGAGCAGATCTGTGCCCACAGTGTCCCTGCGTTGGACAAAGCTGCCCCCAGTGAGACCCTCCATCCGTGGGCAGGCTCCTGTGGTACCCTACATGCGGTATGGACACTCGACCGTCCTCATCGACGACACGGTCTTCCTTTGGGGCGGGCGGAATGACACCGAAGGGGCCTGCAATGTGCTTTATGCCTTTGATGTCAGTGAGTATGGGTCACAGAGAAGCTGTATTCTGCCAAATGATGCCTCAGGGACGGGGGCGGGGAAAGGTGTGGGCTGAGGCGGCTGGGAATGGGGCACCCCAGAGTCTAGGAAGGGGCGTCAGAGGTTGCTTACCTGGCCCATCTGTTTCTGTCTTTCAGATGCTCATAAGTGGTCCACACCCCGAGTGTCAGGAACAGTTCCTGGAGCCCGGGACGGACATTCAGCTTGTGTCCTGGGCAAGACCATGTACATTTTCGGGGGCTATGAGCAGCTGGTATGTCTGGGAGGAAAGTAGTGGTTTAGGGTGGGAATGAGAAAGAGAAAGGGAAATTGAGGGTGGTGCAATAGGAGGCTTTGACTTGTTCGCAGGTTTTGAGGGGACAAGTGGAGGGTCAGAGAGTGACCACTGATCCCATGTTTTATTCCTTTCTTCACTTCCTTTCTCTTCCCACTCAGGCGGACTGCTTTTCCAATGACATTCACAAGCTGGATACCAGCACCATGACATGGACCCTTATCTGTACAAAGGTCTGCCCTTTCTTCTTTCTCCCAGATTCTTACCCTCAGTTGAAGAAATCATAGGAAGCTGAGTGAGAGCAGATCCCCTCCTAGCCGCCATGTTGACCCCCTCCCTCTCATCTCTCTGCTCCTGCCCAGGGCAACCCTGCACGCTGGAGGGACTTCCACTCGGCTACAATGCTGGGCAGTCACATGTATGTCTTTGGGGGCCGTGCCGACCGCTTTGGGCCATTCCATTCCAACAACGAGATTTACTGCAACCGCATCCGTGTCTTTGACACCAGGACTGAGGCCTGGCTGGACTGTCCACCCACTCCGGTGCTACCCGAGGGCCGCCGGAGCCACTCAGCCTGTGAGTGTCTGTTTGTCCCTGTGGGGCCCCCCCTTTCTGCCCGTTGTCCTCACACTCCACATTCCTCTCTCCTTCCAGTTGGCTACAATGGGGAGCTGTACATCTTCGGTGGCTATAATGCAAGGCTGAACCGGCACTTCCATGACCTCTGGAAGTTTAACCCTGGTACAGAGCACTGCCTTTAGGGGGAAAACAAGGAGCAATTGATGGAGGAGGGGGAAAAAATCCTAAGAGGGTGGGGGTGGAGAGGGTATCTGGACTGGGCAGGTATTAAACCTCCATATACACTTCTCTTCAGTGTCCTTTACCTGGAAGAAGATTGAACCGAAGGGGAAGGGGCCATGTCCCCGCCGGCGCCAGTGCTGCTGTATTGTTGGTGACAAGATTGTTCTCTTTGGGGGTACCAGGTTAGGAGGAAAGCGGGGAGGCCTCAAGGAAGGGCCCAGGTCTGTAACTGCATGGGAGGCATTTGAGCAGGAGGGTCTCATGGGTAGTCTTTCCTCTTTCCTTCAGCTCTTTTTTGATCCCTACAGTCCATCTCCTGAGGAAGGTCTGGGAGATGAATTTGACCTCATAGATCATTCTGACTTACACATTTTGGACTTTAGTAAGTACATGTATTCCCAGAGTGCTACTGCCACAGGGTCCCTGGCTTTGGGTGATGACATTCAGGACTGGACCCTTTGCTTGCCTCTGACCATCTCCCTCTCCGTGACTTCTCCTTTAAAGGCCCTAGTCTGAAGACTCTTTGTAAACTGGCCGTGATTCAGTATAACCTGGACCAGTCCTGTTTGCCCCATGACATCAGGTACAGTGAGTGGTTGGAGAGCAGGGCTTGGCTGAGGGTGAGTGGGCAGCACAGGCATGATCTGATGAGCTTGGTCTCAGTATAGAGGGGACAGGGGTTTTTGTTACGCTGGAAATGTAGTGTACTTGTGGAGAGTGAAAGGGAAGGAGATTCAGTTCTGCCCCAATTATCAGTGGTAAATTATATGGGGGAAAAAAATATCTGGTGTTTCAAACCAAGCTCAGAAGCATACTTCTTGAGTCCCGAGCCTATTCGGTTGTTTTTAGCATGCTGAGAAAGTTTGATTAAATTTTCAAAGTTAGCTGTGAAGTACCAACAAGTTTAGGAATCTTTGGATCACATTAGTTCCAGAATTAAGGGAGGTCCTTCCTAGCTACTTCCTTTGAATTCCATTCTTAGGTCCAAATCAAGCACCAAAAGTTATTTGGTGTACAGTTGTGTTTTCCTGGGTCATTCTGGACACTTCCCTCTCCTTGTATCAGTTCAGTTTAACTCTTACTTGCTGAGAGGGTGTGTGTTCAGCATCTGGTGACACAGTGTACAAGGCATAAGGAGGTACTTGGTAAATCTTTGTAGAATGATAGAATTGTCAAAAAAAGGGGGAAAAAGGGATTTAATTTTTATGTGGTGGGAGGGGCAGGGAAGGCTTCTGGAAGCCTAGGAGAGCTGAGTCAGGCCCTTTAAAGGGATAGGAGTGGAGAGCAAAAACAGACATTCCTGGTTGGATCTGAGCAGAGGATGAAAGGTAGGTTGGGAAGTTTACTGAGCTGTGTACACAGATGATTTTTTCTAGGTGTTGGGCACAAGCATACATAAACAGACAGGAAGTCCACATGAGGTTGCAGGTGGAGGAGTGGGTGATGCTGGATTTGGTGGTGGGTGGGGTCTGATTGTTAAACTCATTAGTAAGGCCCTAAGGAAGGAGGTGGCTGTGGGTGGTTGAGCTTTCAGATGTTGAAGGGACTGGTGTGTTCATAGCTTTGAGCAATTCTGGCCTTGGGGGTGGAGGCTCCCCCCCGATCTGTCCTTTTTGCCTGTCATTGTTGGCCTTCCAGGTGGGAGCTGAATGCCATGACCACCAACAGCAATATCAGTCGCCCCATCGTCTCCTCCCATGGGTAGGAGAACGTTGCTGCCGCCTCCCTTTCCTGAGCCTGCTATTCTCTTCACTGCCCCTTCCCATCCCTCACCTGCCTGCCCCTTTGGACCCTGGACTCGGTATACCTCTGCGTGGAGTTGTTGGACTAGAGGTGTTTCCTGTGCTGTGAACTCAGTGGGGAGCTGTAGGGGGGAGGGCGAGATCCCTCCCTCCCTTGGGCCGAGGGCCCCTTCCCCTTGGTGCTCTGTCCCATACACCTCCTTCCAACTGCTCCTGGGCTTCTGCTCTGCCCCAGGCCAGCCAGGCTCTGCTGGGAAGCGAAGGAAATGGGGAGAAGGGAGAAGCAAGCAGTGTCTGAGCCTCAGGAGCTTCCCCCCCGACCCTTGTTTCCACCCCCTCCCCTGCTTGAGCCATGAGCATCTATTGAGAGCTGAGAGGAGTTGCAGCTGTTGCCATGAAACCTCCTTCTCCCTGACCTGGGGAGGCGAGGACCAGCAGATAATCCCACCCTTCCCTGAGCTGTTGCTGTTCCCTGGCGCTCCCAGCCAGCTCAGATTTTATAAAAATGAATTAAAAATCTCCAACAAACGTGTGACCTGTTTTTGTGGAATACGATGGGGGTGGATGGCAGAAGCTTGCAGAGGGGCAAGGTGCTGAGGTTCTGGCCTCTCTACCAGGAGCAAAAGGAAACCAAAACCCACCAAGGCCCGGCCCTAGTTTCTCTTGAGCGCGGAGTCCAGCGCCATGCGACAAAAAGGTGGCGACCTTACCTCCAGTGGGCGCCCGCGGGCCCGGCCCTTTCAACGACCGAGTTGAGCAGACGCGGCCTCCGGGTGAGGCCGGAAGAGGCGGGGCGAGAACCGCCAGGGCGGAAGTAGTGCCTTTCGGTGCCGCGGCGTTCCACAAGCCGATGCCGAGAGAGAGTTCCCGCGCCGCGGCGGCCGCCGGGTCTGCCCGCGGGGCCCGGGGCGGCGGGGAGGACGCCGGGGGCCTGCGGCAGGGTGAGGGCCTGGTGCCGGGCAGAGGGGCACGGGTAGAAGGGCAGGTGGCGGCGCAGTCATCGTGAGAGGTCTGAAGAGGCCACCGTGGGGAGCGCCGCCGACGCATTGGACAGTGAGGGGGCGCTTCCTGGGTTAGGAGATGTTGGGCGGTTTCTGAAAAGGAGGATGAGCGTTTTCCGCAGGGAGAAAACGCATGTGTAAAAGCACAGTCAATCAGGAGAGGCATGGGTTGCTGGGGAAGGGTTAGTAGGTCAGCGTTCGCCAATTTCAGAAACATTTGTTGAACATTTACTGTGTGCAGGCTGTTTTAAATGCCGTTTTAGCTGCTGTAGTTACAGCGGTGAATAAAACAATCAAAAACTCCTGTTCCTGGGGCGCCTGGCTGGCTCAGTGGCCAGAGCATGATCTCGGAGTTGTCAGTTCAAGCTCCGCATTGGGTGTAGCGATTACTTAAAATCTTAAAAGAAATCCTGTTCACATACCTTTCAGAAAGGGTGAGCAAAAAAAAAAAAGTAAATAGCATAAAAGGCAACAGAGCATGATATTGTGTGTTTTTAAGGGTGAATTCTATGACATGTGAATTATATCTCAGTTTTTCAAAAAAGTTTATAAGGGCTATGGAGAGAAAGCAAGGGAGGGGTTGCAATTTTAAGTAGTCAGAGAAGGCCTCACAGAGAAGATGACATTTGAGCAACGGTTTGAAGGAGCTGAGGGAGCAAGCACTAGATATATCTGGAGAAAGCTTCCAAGCAGAGGCTATATCAAATACAAAGGAACTGAAGCAGGAACATAGACCTTTTTGCTCAGGAACTGCTAGGAGACCAGTTGACTGGAGAGGAGTGGGAAGGACATGAAATTAGAGATCACATGGGGTCTTTCAAAGCATTATAAGGCCTGTAGCTTTTACTCTGATCAAGAGGAAGCTATTGAGGAGTTTTGAGTTCTGGAGCAATGTGATCTGAAGCATATATGTGTGGGAAAGAGATGGGAGTGATGAGATCAGCTTTGCATTTTATTTTTTTAATGATTTTATTTATTTACTTGACAGAGAGAGACACAGCGAGAGAGGGAACACAAGCAGGGGGAGTGGGAGAGGGAGAAGCAGGCTTCCCACCGAACGGGGAGCCCGATGTGGGGCTCGATGCCAGGACCCTGGGATCATGACCTGAGCCGAAGGGAGACACTCAACGACTGAGCCACCCGGGCGCCCCTCAGCTTTGCATTTTATTTTATTTATTTATTTATTTCTTTTTCTTTTTTTTTTTTTTTTTGAAGATTTTATTTATTTATTGGAGAGCGAGCGAGAGAGAAACAGCATGAGAGAGGAGAGGGTCAGAGGGAGAAGCAGGCTCCCCGCTGAGCCGGGAGCCCGATGTGGGACTCGATCCCAGGACCCTGGGATCATGACCTGAGCTGAAGGCAGTCGCTTAACCAACTGAGCCACCCAGGCGCCCTCAGCTTTGCATTTTAGATGCCTCTGTCAAACCTGAATTGGGAAGCCTAGCTTCGGGAGGAGACAGAGGTTGGGAGACCAGTTAGCAGGCTAGAGCACTGGTGAGAGGTGCTGAGAGTATGAAGCAGAGCACCGACAGTGGTCACTGAGCAAGGGAAACATGCCCTGTGGGGAAGCCTGTGGAGGCATGATTCAAAAGAGGAGATGACTGTGGCTTGGCCCACCTCCAGCCTTACAGTCCTTAGCCAGGTGAGGCCTCAGGTGGCTGGAGTGGTTGGGAAGTTAGGTGTCCGTGTAGCACCATTATGACCTGTGCTGCCTGGGGCCTGTAGTGATGGGTCTGACGGGGATATTGGAAAGGGTCAGTTACCTAAGGAATGAGGGTGGGATGAGGTCTCTGCAGCACTGGGAGATGCTTTGCTGAGTTGTGTCCCCACCCTTCCTTCCACAGACACATCTAACATGTCATTTGAAGAGCTGTTGGAATTGCAGAGCCAAGTGGGGACTAAGACATACAAACAGTTGGCAGCTGGAAACAGTTCTAAGAAGCAAGGTTCTAGACCACGTGTCCAAAATGCATGTGCTGCAGATAAGCACAGGTGAGGAGCAGGGCCTGCTCCAGGAACTGGAGAATACCTGGGACCTTGGGTAGGTGTCTGAATTCTTGGGTGGGAGGCCTTTGATCATGTTTGGAGACCCTGGGGCGCCTCTGTGGCTTGGTAGAGCATGTGACTCTTGATCTCAGGGTTGTGAATTCGAGCCCCACATTGGGTATAGAGATTACTTAAAAATAAAATCTAGGGGGGTGTCTAGGTGGCTCAGTTGGTTAAGCGTCTGCCTTCGGCTCAGGTCATGATCCCAGGTCCCTGGGATCGAGTCCCACATTGGGCTCTCTGCTCGGCGGGGAGCCTGCTTCCTCTCCCCCACTTGGGCTCTCTCTCTCACTCTCTCAAATACATAAATAAAAGCTTCACAAAAAAATAAAATCTAGGGCACCTGGGTGGTTCAGTCAGTTAAATGCCCAACTCTTGATTTTGGCCCGGGTCATGATCTCTGGGACGTAAGATCGAGCCCTGCATCGGGCTCTCACACTGGGCGTAGAGCCTGCTTGAGATCTTCTCCCTCTCCCCGTAGCTCTCCCCTGCTCATGCACATTCTCTCTCTGTCTCTCTCTCTCTCTCTCAAAAAGGAAAGAAATTAAATCTTAAAATAAAAAAGACTGGAGACCCTAGACATGTTCTTTAATTTCTCCGTAGGCCTCTGGAAATGTCAGCCAAGGTCCGGGTGCCATTTTTGCGTCAAGTTGTCCCCATCAGTAAGAAGGTGAGGAAGAGGCGGGAAGAAGTGTCTCAGGGGAGACTGAACAGTTCTTTTATACTCTCTCATTCTCTCCAAAGGTAGCCCGGGACCCCCGCTTTGACGATCTGTCAGGGGAATATAATCCTGAGGTGTTTGACAAAACGTATGAATTCCTGAATGACATCCGAGCCAAAGAGAAAGAGGTTTGGAACATGAGACTGGCTCATGGGGATTCCGAGGGGTGGGAAACTAGGGTAACAGGTTAGTCAGGCAGAGGGGAACAGGGAGCATAGTGGTGGGCAGATTTATTTCTCCTTAACTGATTTAACTCTCCCTAATTTGCTTCCTATTTTCAAATCCTGGTTCATTAGTTGACTAGCTGTGTGACCATTGGCAGGTTCCTTAACTTTCCAGTTTTCTAATCATAAAAAGAGGTAATAGTAATGCATATCTCAGAGCGTTATTTGCATTAACATGTGTGAACCTCTTAGAATAATGCTTGGCACAGAATTGCAGTTAACATGTACAGACTCCTAACCATCCTATTCATTTTGCACTGTGGAGCTGGTGAAAAAGCAGTTGAAGAAGCACCGTTTGGGGCAGGAGCATGAGAAACTGCAGCAGCTGCTTCAGAGGATGGTGAGTGGGTCAGAACTGCAGGTGGGTGGTGAGAACAGTTCAAGGCAGTCAGGAGGTGATTCTCAGTCCCTCCTGCCCACCCATCTCACCCACCTCCTCTTGGCTTCTCAGGAGCAGCAAGAAATGGCACAGCAGGAACGCAGGCGGCAACAGGAGCTGCGCCTGGCCCTGAAGCAGGAGCAGAGGGCTCGGGCCCAGCAGGGCCATCGGCCATACTTCCTGAAGAAATGTGAGTGGGACACAGCTGTCTCAGGCTGCTTACAGGGACGGGCTTGGGTGGCCATGGAGGCAGCATGCTGTGTTGGGGGTCCATGAGCTCCCTGAGGGAGGCAAGAAGGCTGGATGCCATGGGAAGTTGGAAGAAAGTAGAAATGGTAGGGAGGAGTTATTTGTAACTATTCTCCTATCCCTAAGTATAGATTACGAGCAAGGAGTGTTGCTTTTATCTCTCTCCTGCCTCCCCTCCATATGCTGCGCCGGGCACATAGAAGGAGCTCACAGTTGGTGTAATAGAGAAAGCAGCGGGTCATAGAAAAAGTCCACGTGCTGCACTTGCCAGTGAACTCCAAGTCCTGTATCCCAGCGTAGTGGTTGAGAGGTACAGACCTGGGGAGAGGGGAGAGTGCCTCCTCCTTTGCTCACCAGCCTTCTTTCTCCCTGTCCTCTAGCTGAGCAGCGCCAGTTGGTCCTAGCTGAGAAGTTCAAGGAGCTAAAACGCAGCAAGAAGCTAGAGAGCTTTTTGGGTCGAAAGAGGCGCCGAAATGCAGGCAAGGACCGGAGACATCTCCCCTTGAGCAAAGAGTAAGGAGCTGTCCTGAGCTCTGCCACTGCCCCAGTGGGAAATGGATCTGTGGGGACAGACTTGGGCTTGGCCTGTTCTGGTTCTTTTCCGTTCAAGGGCAAGGATCGTAGCTGCCCTTGAGCTAGATTGGCTCAAAGACGACTAGAGGGCTCTTGGACTGCCCCAGCATTGGAGAAGAAGAGCAGCTCAACCTTGTGCTATGCCACGCTTCCTCCGCTTGGATCTGGTTCATCATGTCCTCATGTCCTCCCATCCTTGCTTTAAAGCAGTGGTTGTGGTAGAGAAGAGAAAGGGCCAGTGAGTGGTCTTAAGGCTGGTGAAGGCCATGAAGTCTGTGGATGGCTCCTCGGGCTGGGACTTTATGTGAGAGTCCATTCATAAACATTCCTGTCACTCTTCTTTTTTTTCTGCTTTTTTGGTGGGCTTTGTGAGTGGCCTAGAACTACTGTTTCAGCGGGCCACTTGTGGGGGCTGGCAGCAAACATAAGGCTCCCACAAAGAAGGAAGTCAGATCAGAGACTCCTCCTACTTAAACCTCAGAGAAGACACAGTCATTGGAGGAGTGAACCACTCCCACAACTGACCTACTTAGCTTTGGTTTTGGATACAAGGGGTGGTAGGGGGTGAGAACAAAAAGTTTCCCCGGAATGTGTAAACACAGCTGGCTCTTAGTACTGTTTGGGTCTAGAGTTCAGATTACCTGTGTAGACTGGAAAATCCTCAAGCTAATAATTCAGTTTGAAGTGGTCTCAGGTTGGTAGTGCTCCCAGGCACCTGGCAGAAGCAAATGTAATCTTCTCTTGAGGTTTGTACTTTAAACCCCAGCCTCAGGGAATTCCTTCAGATAAAATTTGAAGGAATGTGTGCTCTTGGTGAAAATACAAAGCACACAATGAAAGAAATCACCATGAGTAAGAGTCATTAGGGACAATAGACAACAGAATCAGACCAGCAAAGACATGTTAGAAATATAAAATACAAAACCAGGGGTGCTTGGGTGGCTCAGTAGATTAAACGTCGGACTCTTGATTTTGGCTCAGGTCGTGGGATTGAGCCCTGTGTCCTGGTCCTCATTCAGCAGGGAGTCTGCTGGAGAATCTCTCCCTCTCCCTCTGCCCCTGCCTCTCTCTCTTTCTCTATAAAATAAATAAATTTTAAAAAAAATACAAAATATACCTTATATTTAAAGAAAAAGTATGACTAAAGGAAAGAGTATCTAAAAGGACCAAATTGGTTTGATAAAAAAGTATAGCTTTTAGAAATTAACAATATACTCTTTGAAGTTAGAAACGTCATGGTTAAACAACAAATTAGACGTACCTAAAAAGAGAATGTACTACAAGTAGATCTGAAGGTGCACAGGTGGAGCACAGGGATACAGAGAAATGGAAACTAAGGAAAAGAGGTTAAAAAACATGGAGAAAACAAAACATGGAAGGTAAATTGAGACATATAATCAAGATTCCAGAGGAGAGAATATTTTAAAGAGGCTGGGTATTTTGCAAGATTGAAATTTATAAACCCTAAGCCTCAGAAAGCCCAGTTAATTCTAATTGGGCTTGATGGCTGGCTTAGTTGGTAGATTGTGCAACTCTTGATCTCAGGGTTGTGAGTTCGAGCCCCACATTGGGCATAGAGATTTTTCTTTTTTAATTGATAAATCATAAGAACTTACAGAACATCTGAAAGACATCTAAAAAGCAGCTATCAGAAAAAGGAAGAGAGAATTAGAAGCTAGGATATCTAATGTTTGATGCATCTGGGATGGGGGAAAAGATGTAACTGTGATGACTGAAATGTGAGATAAGCATAAAATGTTTGTTTCCCAGTGACTGTAAGCCGAGGAGTGAAGCTACCAGGATAGTTTGCCTTGCCCAGAGGGATCCAGTGCTATGGGGTCCCTGATGTCACATGTGTCAATCCTACTTTAGAGCCAAAGAACAGATTCTGGCTGATAAAAGCAGAAAAAGACTATTGAACTCTTAGGCTCACAGAAACACTAAGGCTTGAGAAAAGTTTTTTTTTTTTTAAGATTTTATTTATTTATTTGACAGAAAAGAGACACAGTGAGAGAGGGAACACAAGCAGACAGAGGGAGAGGGAGAAGCAGGCTTCCTGCAGGAGCAGGGAGCCCGATATGGGGCTCGATCCAGGACCCTGGGATCATGACCTGAGCCGAAGGCAGACATTTAATGACTGAGCCACCCAGGCACCCCAAGCCTTGAGAAAAGTTTAAAAAAAAAAAAAAAAGGAATGGTGGTTGGCAGATAAGTCTGAGCCCTTACAAGCACCCTAAATCCTACCTGGGAACCAGAGTGTGGTGAAGATCTCCTGGCTGCCACCAGAGGTATTTCGCTTTTCCTTCCTGCTTTGCTCTAGATTGAGAAATTCCTGGCAGAGGCATTTTCTTGGCTAAGCCGTGGTTATATGGCTGCAGGGGGATAGCTGGGAAAGCCAAGTATCTGGTCCTGTATGTGGTGGGAGGTGGGCTCTGTTTCCTTTCGTGATTTGTGTGGAGTTCCCGAGTATGAGAAGGGGCTTCAGATGAACGGTAGTCAAAACACAATGCACGTCCACCACTGGGTTGTATTGCCGCCCCCACCCCCAGGCCTTCAGCTGGCCGCTTTTCCCCTTCACCAAGGATCCACGGGAGACATTGGAGAGCTCGGAGCTTTAGCTACGGGTTAGTTGGTCTGCTTGTTTCTGGTTTTTATTGGCAACATACTGAGATATAATTTAGTTTACCCATTTAAATTGTACAATTCGGGGGCTCCTGGGTGGCTCGGTCGTTAAGCGTCTGCCTTCGGCTCAGGTCATGATCCCAGAGTCCTGGGATTGACTCCCGCATTCGGCTCCTTGCTCCATGGGAAACCTGCTTCTCCCTCTCCCACTCCCCCTGCTTGTGTTCCCTCTCTCGCTCTCTCTGTCAAATAAATAAAATCTTTAAAAAAATTTTTTTTGAAAAAAAAATTGTACAATTCAATGGTTTTTAGTCTATTCACAGAGTAGTGCAACCATCACAATTTTGTAACATTTTCGAGTGTCTAGCAGACACTCCCCATTTCTTCCCAATCTCCCCAGCCCTAGGCAGCCACTAAACCACTTTGTCTCGAGATTTGCCTATTTTAGAACATTCCCTGTAAGTGGAATCAATATGTGATCCTTTGTGTACAGCCAGCTGTCTGGGATATAAGGAACCGAGGCTGTGAGGAGGGTCTCACAAGGGGGGCAGGGGAGCGAACTTCTGTCCGAGTCAGACAGGAAGCGTGTGCCCTGGATGGACGGCAAGTCCTGAGGGTAGGGGAGGAGGCTCACGTTTTCACCGGTGCTGGTGAGCGGGCAGTCAGGACTGCTCACCTGGGTGGCTGCGTTTGGACAAATCAGGCCAGAGTGGAGGTGGGGTTACATTGTGTGCTGAGGGCACAGGAACTGGACTGCAGGCAGGAACATGCAGGGAACTGGGGCCAAGGCTGGTGTGTTCTTCCCGTAAGAATTTGTAAGAGACTCGTCCATTACAGATAAGCAGGTAGGCACCCTGTGGGAGGCTGAGGGATTGAGCCTACAGCACGGCCCATGCGGGAGCCTGTGGGCACAGCTGCGGTGCAGGGGGGCAAAGTCCCCTCCTGTCCCCTCCATGTGCTGCATTCTGATCTGGCTACTAGAGCTTGGAGGCTCTCTGGGTTTCTGATGGAGAAGGATAGGCTCAGAAAGAGCATGAGAACCCAGAAGAGGGCAAAAAGTTCTGGCTTGTAAGAGCTAGCTCAAGAATAAGGGCACGGCCTGGGCCCATAAAGGAGCTAGGCCGTGATCTCTGACACGAAGGCGGAGAGGCACCTAAGTGACAAACTGCAACAGCCCCGTGTGCCCTGGGGCCCAGTGCTGCCCTGGCCTGCTGCCAGTCTTCTGTGTCGTGGACTAGCGTGGACCTACCAGATAGTTCTGCTCTGAGAACCACCCACAGCACCATGGGGCCACCATACTGCAAAGTAAAGCACGCACGGGCCCTCGGTGGCTGCCCTGTTTGCTCTCCATTTTGCTGTCTTGTCCTGGGCGTCCTGACTCTCCCAAGCCCTGGCCTTTTTCCCTTACAGATTCTATTCCAAATCTCTGTCTTGGGTGGCACCCAGTTCCCTCTGTCTGGCTTCTGTGCCCTCTCTCACCACGTGACTCCCTCACTCCTCCCCCACCTTTCTTCTGTAGCCTTCTCCTAGTCATCTCTTGGCTGCAAGAACCTTGGACTCAGGATGCCTGCGTCACTCCTTCCTGACCCCCGTAATAGCGCCTGCGAGATGCAGAGCTCCTCCCCTGGCACTGGCTCCCCCAGCCCGCCCCGCCCTGCCTCAGTGTGGGCGGGGCCAGGGGAGGCAGTCAGCAGCACGGAGCAAGCCTCCCCAACAGTGGCCCACCTATGGTGCTAGTGGGGGTCTGGCTTTGGCAAGAGCAGCTCTACACGACCCAAAGAGCGCAGCGAGGAGGGGCTCAAGGGAGCTGCAGTTCCTTCTAGGTCTGCTTCCAACCCAGATCCTAAAGCTTTGGGATGGAATGCATATTCAGGCTCCTGGGTGCCTGCAGTGGCCACCAGGGTCCTTTATCTTACCATGCATTACACTCACTGCTGGGTGCGGTGGCCAAAAGAGTGATTCACTGGCATGTCAAATGCTCCCATACCTGGTGCTCGTCAGAACCCACGGGGACTCTGGTCCAATTCCACAAATGAAAACGGTGGAGCCCTGCTTAACAATCTGCCCAAGTTACAAGCCACTGAGCGTGCGGCAAGGGGGACCTGGGTCTCCAGCCTGCCAGGTGAAAGCACTTCTGACCACAGACTCTCTGAGAAGGGCTGGAGGTCCAGCCCTGTCTTGTCTACTTACCGCCCCACACACACCTGACTCCCTCCAGTGCTCTCTCCAGGCTGCCAACTTCACCCTGGCAGTGACTCCTGGCATGGGACGACGCGGCCTCAGAGCCAGAGGGCTCCGCTCCCTCTCCAGCCAGGAAGTCTCCGCTGCCCAGCAGAGCCTTAGCGCTCACCACACAGGCCACGTAATCAAACTCCTGCACTTTATTTCCGTAGAAAGCACTGGTCCCATCTCCAGGGCTACCGGAAGGTGGAGAAGCTCTGGGTGCTGCTGCAGGAGGCATAGGGCACGCCCCGAGAGCGGATCTGCAGGGTATGGAAGGTGAGGGGTGGGTTGGGGCCTGAAGAGCCTGGGTTCAGGGACTCGGTGTGAGGCTCCATCACCGTCACGGGGACCGCATAGGACAGTGTGTGGGGCCGGTCGTCATGGCGCCTCACGGTGCCCTGGCCCAGGAGGTGCAGGATACAGGAGAGGACATCGGTACTGTTGCAGGCAGAACCCCTACCGAGGCTGCTGACCAGACCCCGGGGAGGACATGGGCCCTTCTGCCAAGCGTCCAGGACCTGGGAAGGAGAGGGAAGGGGACATAGCAGGTGGCAGACACCCAGCTGACTCCACCTCGAGCTCCCACTCCGGGCACAGGCTGCCAGCCAGTGAGCTCTAAGGCCTTTAGGCGTGCCCCAGCCTCCCCCCTCATCCACCTACAGGCTCCATGGTGAGCCAGAGGCTTCCAAGGTGGACAGGCCTCCTCCTGTGGGCTGCCCCCGACCCTGAAGCGCCCTCCCCCCCACCCACCCCTGCCTACCCGACAGACAAGCTGGTCGATGTGCAGCCCCTCGTCCCCATGTGCCTTGAGCATTCGGACAATGAGGCAGTTCAGAAGGTTCCGTCTCTTCTCCAAGTTCCGACCCTCCTCATCCTCAGCTTTCAGGTACGTCTGAGGTGGGATGAGCCACACGTTGCCCCTCCTTGGCCTGGGCTCCTCGCTGGCATCTCGAATCTTGAGCACCCCTGAAATAAGCGCTAGTCACCAGTGGGGGGCCCACGAGGAGGCTGAGAGCAGAGGCCCCTCTCCCCAAGTACATACCTCCTGGGACACCCTTTTGCTCTTGAAGGTCCAGGGGGCCTCTCGAAGAGGTAAGAGGCCCAATCGCCTGATCGAGCATGTCTGGAGAGAGCCCAGAGAGTGCCAGCAGACTCTCCACGGAGACAGCCTTAGAGAAGACGAAGGAAATACTCAGGGCTTCCCCAAAGAGTGGAGCAGAGAAGGGAGAGGGAGGGAGGATAGGGAGTTGAGGTTTAGGGAAGAGGGGTGAGGGACAAGGTACAGAGAGCAGGGCTGCCTAGCTGGGCTGGGCCACCTTCAGCTCGTTGAGATACAACAGCAACCACATCTGCACGGTGGACACATGCAGGGTCTGGTCCCCAAACTGCAGCTCAGCCCGGCCCAGCCACGTCCACTGCAGCCGCCGATGGGGTCCCATGTCCAGGGCCGGGTAGCTCTGACCTGAGACAGGTCAGGGAGAGAAGGGGGTCAGGGCTGGTGAGGGGGTACTGTTGGTTGAGCCCTGCCCCTGCTAATCTCTGCCGAGCGTGCACCCCAGTGTTCATGGATCCTGTGCTTCCTGAACTTCCAGAGCTCAGCCTTCACCGTGCCCCTCTTGGGTAAGCCTCAGGTATCTGGCAGCCCACCCTGTGCCTCGCCTTGTGCCAGGGGACTCTGATCAGTGCCTTCCAGAAGTTCCCCTCCCTTTTTTTTCCCTAGGGAGACAAAACCATGAAGTGAGGAAGGCCTGGGCTCTCATCAAACTGGACTATCCACGATGAAAGAGGGAATGAGGTCTCCCTGGTTAGTCTGGGAGCCCCCCAACCCCCCCTGAGGGCAGGGTCTGAGTCTCTTCTCCCTATGCTGCTGCCCAGCCCAGGACCAGCCCCCGGAGTGGGAAGCTCAGGGGACGATGACTGACCAGGAGCCAGACCCCTGCCACGGGGGGCAAGTCCTTCCTGGTGGCCTCAGGTGCCCCTGCTTCCATCCTCCCCACCTCCCACTCTCTAAATAGAGTCCTGTGTTTGTTTTTAGGACAGAAAAGGCAACAGTCTGGGGACCTGGTGCTTGATAGCCCCTGCCCTCACCCCAAACGTAAGCTCCTTTCTTCTCAAATCCACTCCACTGAGGCTCTCACCCCAGGGCCCACCCCACCCGCAGGCTCCCTCCCTGAATGCCATCCTCTTCCTGGCTCCTCACTCTTGCTGTAGAAGTTGGAGTAGCGGTTCAAAGTGCCCCTGAGGTAGGAGGGCAGGCAGGTTCGGGGGTTCAGCGTGTGGCGGATGGAGGCAATGGGCCAGCAGCGTGGGGACAGGACTAGCACGGACACTTCGGGCATGGCCCCCTCATAGTAGAGATCCTCATCTTCCTCCTCGTCCTCCTCCCCCGCCATGTCTGTGGCTGCTGCTGCCCCAGCTCCCTCTGCTTCCTCTGCCTTCTCCTCCTTGTGCTCCTTGTCACTGGCCTCGAGGCACCCCTGAGGAAGAAACACGGGGTGCCCGACAGCCGCTGGGCCTCCTCTGGTCTACTCCTCGCCTCCCTCCTTTCCCACCCTCCCTTGGCCAGCGCCCACGCCCACCTGTATCTTCTTCTCGGTGTCGTCCAGCTTCAGGAGTTCCTGATCGAGCCGCTGGAGCTGGTAGACGTGAAACTGGCGTTGCAGCTCCTCGGAGGTGCTCAGGCTGCGCAGCATCTGCTGGGGGAGGCGGTTGGGGAAGCAGAGGCCGATCTGCTCCAGCACAGCCCCCTCCAGCCAGCTCGAGCCCAAGCTCAGGAGACGGTCTGCCATGTAGTGCCTGCAGCACACGCAGAGCAGGGCTGAGCCTCAGTGCGGCGGCAGCTCGGCCCCCCTGCCCGAAGCCCGGACTCCCCGGGCCCGCGAGCTGGCGCCGGCCCTGCCCCCGCCTCTGCCATCCGTGCCCCTCCGCACCCCCACCCCCCAGGTCCGCGCTCACTGGTAGTAATGCTCGAAGGTGGTGGCTATCTCCAGGCCGGAGAAGATGAGGACCGTCTCCAGGCAGCGCTGCAGCTGCCCCAGCATCTCCATCCCCCGGGCTCCGCCAATCCGGCTGCCCTGGATCCGCTGGTCGATGTGCCGGGCGAACTGCTCGCTCACCTGCGCACAGAGAAGGGCACAGGGAAACCACGGTCAGGCGACTGGAGGAGGGGAGCGGGGCAGAGAGGAAGGTCTGAGCAAGTGCATAGAACAGCTGAGCTGCTTCCCAAGGTGGGCGACACTTTTACAGAACTCTTTTATAAAACCGTCAACAGTTGTGCAAGTTAACAATTAGGAGGTAGTTTTCTTTTTAGAGATTTTATTTATTTATTTCAGAGAGAGACACAGCGAGAGAGGAAACACAAGCAGGGGGAGTGGGAGAGGGAGAAGCAGGCTTCCCGCTGAGCAGAGAGCCCAATGCGGGGCTCCATCCCAGGACCCCGGGACCACGACCTGAGCCGGAGGCAGACGCTTAACGACTGAGCCACTCAGACGCCCCAGGAGGTGTTTTTTTCACACTGAACGTTTCTAAAAATTAATCTAATCACAATAATTTAATGTGAGGAAATGATTTATGTGCACAGAGATGGTCCCACCGCAGTGTCACTGATCAGACAGAAGGGCCGGAAGCAACTCTAGCAGCCGCTGTTCAGCTTTCCCCTGCAGCGCTTAGCCTGGCTGACTTTATCATCTGCCCAACCGTGCGCCTTCCCAGGAAGCCTGCAAACTTTGAGGAGAGGGACTTTGTCTATCTTCAGCTCTTATCACAGTGCCGGACACATTTGAAGCACTTATTACACATCTATGGAATGCTGGGAATGGTGGAGTAAATTCTAGTACACCCGTTAGATGGAATTCATACAAAAATAAAAAATAAGGACAAAGCAACACTGAAAAAGGCTTTTAAGGTAACAGTCAAGGGCGCCTGGGTGGCTCAGTCGTTAAGCGTCTGCCTTCGGCTCAGGTCATGATCCCAGGGTCCTGGGATCGAGCCCCACAACGGGCTCCCTGCTCAGCGGGGAGCCTGCTTCTCCCTCTCCCTCTGCCCCTCCCCCCCACTCATGCGTTATCTCTATCTCAAATAAATAAAATCTTAAAATATGTATATATAATGGCCAAAAGACACCAGCATAAAGCATTTTAGCTACTTGTGGGTAAAGTGTTAAACCGTGCACACAAACAGAAAGAGCAAGTGTATCAAGATAGTATTAGGAGAGCACGCTACAGGTCACTATCTGTGTCTTTGGTGTTTGAGCTTTCAAACACATGGTTCTACGCAAGCCCCGGCCCTTGCTGAATGGGCACGGAAGGGACGCCGCTGTGAGGGGGGGGGGCACGGAGCGATTGCAGGGAGGGGCGCGGGCCAGAGGCGAGGCGGGAGGCTCACGTGGGCAGCTTTGAGGAACGGGAGCTTCAGCAGGCCCCCAGCACAGCCGTTGTGCAGGGCTAGCAAGAAGGCCGCCCTGGGCCCGAACAGCTCGGAGCTGGACTTCTGCAGGCTGTGAAAGTGTTCGCAGTAGCGCGGCACGAAGTCGTCATCCCGCCAGCGCGAGGTCAGGAAGCTGCTGGCCTGCAGGGAGGCAGCCGTGGCGTGAGGGCACGGCCCCGCAGGCTGCCGGCCGCCCTCCCCTCCCCGGCACCTGCTCCTGCCCACCTGCTCCTCCACCACCGCCCGCCAACAGCGGGTCAGGTTTCTCACGATGCTGCTGGGAAGCCCCCGGGTGGCCAGGGAGCTCCAGTCGTGGCTGCGGTTTCTGCCCTCTGTGGAGACAGGGGAAGGGCCGGAGGCAGGGGCAGCCCTCAGCTTGGGGGTCCTCAGACCAGGGTGAGCCCTGGGGCCTTTCCTGACGTGCTGCCCACCCCCTCCCCGCCGTGAGGCTGCTGGGTGGGGGTGACACAAACCGGGAAGATGAACAGCTGGGTGGGGCGGGAAAGCGTGAGACGGAAGGCTGTAGGGTGCGAGCGGGGGGCCGCAGAGAGACGCTTCTCACCGACCTCCCACCGGAACCGCAGGTACTCACTGGGCCGGGGAGAGGCCACCGCTGGAGGGGGTGCCTCGCAGGGCTCCACGTGCACTAGCAGGTGGGTGAGGCGGCGCACCCGGGAGGAGAAAGCAGCCGCGCGGCTCTGGGGGTTGTGGGCCGCCTCCCGACACTCCAGGTACTGGTCCAGCAGCCAGCCCAGGGGGCTGATGCCATCCTCATCTGGAGGTGGGGAAAAACAAGCCAAGGCAGGGCGTGTCTCCAGGGCAGTGGGAGAGGCTGGGCTGGACAGAAGCACCGAGAATGAGGGATCGGACGGAAGGTACCGGGTGCGGGGGTGGGGGCAGCTAGCAAGGCCCCCTTTATGGTGTCAGCTGGGAGACATGGGAAAGGAGATGGCCCCTGGGCTGGGAGAAGAGGGGCACTGGGGTACCAAACCACTGCAGGTACCAAAAGGGCCAAGAACATAATGCAGGTGGCTCTACGGCAGAGCAAGAAGGGGCTGGTTAGTGGGGCCAAGGGTCAGGACGGTTACCGGGGGAGGTGATGTTCTGCACCAGGGGGCTGACCAGGGCCTCCCAGCAGGTCTTGCCCAGCGCTTGGGCGGCCTCGTCATCAGGGAGGAAGCGATCAGCAAAATTCTGCTCCTGGCGCAGAGCCCCGTTGAGTCTGGGGGTGAGGATGGGGGAGGCAGGTGTCAGGGGCTCGAGGCGTAAGTTACCCCAGCATCTGCCCAGCCTAAGACAGCCCGGCTAGCCCCTACCAACCAGACCCAATCTCTACCCAGTACTTCGAAGCTCCCCTGCGTTAACTGGCACATCCCACCCCCCTCCCACCACAGAAATCTCTTCTTTCCATTCTTTCTTTCCTTCCCCAAACTGTAGAACACCTCAGCCGCCTCCCCAAGCATGTTAACCCTCCATCGAACCCTACCCAGGGTACTACTCTTACCTTTCACACACACACACAGCCACACACACATGCTCGCACACACCTAGAACTCAGATGCAGGAGGCTCCGGCGGTCCTCTGCTATGTCCTGGCTCCAGGCCTGGGCCCGCACCATGTAGAAGAGGCGTGTGTGACGGCACAGCTGCTCCCGAAACACCGGCCAGAAGGTGGGCTTGGGGCCCAGGACCTCCAACCCCCGGATGCGAGTGTCGATGCCACCCTGCGAGGGACACAGGCCTGTCTTCAGCTGCCCCACGCCCCCCTCCGAGTGCACTGGGGTCAGGCACACCTTTGTGCCTTACTCCTGGAGTTGCCCTTGCCCCGGGCTGGAGCCCTGGCTCAAGATCTGCAACAGGTACAGAACCCAGAGCTCCATAGCCCCAGACCACACCCCAGGCCCCTGGCAAACCTGCTGGCAGCGCTTTATGCGGATCTGGATGATGGGCCAGAAGCGGTTCAGGTTCTCCAGGAGGATCACCCGGCTGGCGGAGGGCATCACGTTGACCTGGTGCGGGGCACAGGGGGCTGTCAGCTCCCCGTGTATGGATGGCAGTGCTCATAGCACCCACACCTGCTCCTGTTCCCTCCTCCCTCAGCCCAGGCGGGTGTGGGGTCCTGACCAAGGGCTCCCAATGCCACCCTCACTGCTTGGGGCCTGATGTCGTCACAACGGCACAGGGAGAAAGGACTCTACTTTCTAGGGGGCTCCAGACGGGAAGAACTTAGGCGTTCAGGAGTCTGGACAGGAGGGCGGGCCCTGTGAAGGCTGATCTAATGGCATGCGGGTCCCTACCGAGTTGAGTTGTGTGTTAAGAGAGCTGGCGCTGTCGCCCCCAAACACTACCACCCTGGCCGGCATGTAGCTTGAGTCTTCACCAGCCACCAGCAGAGTTAGCTGCCTGGGAGAAGGGATGAGGAAACCATCAGGACCGGAACGAGTCGTGTCCTTGGAGACACAGCCAGGGGGACTCTCTGGTCATGTGTGGGCTCGAGGGGGGCCGTGGTGCTTCCCCCAGGACAAACACAAGGAAGTCACGACAAAGTGCGTATGTCGTGGGGCGCGTTACCTGATGAGGACGCCCTGGCGCATGTGCAAGGTGATGTAGTGGGAGCCGGCGCTGCCGCTGGACTCCCAGTAGGTCTTGGGGTTGCGGTCCGTCAGCTTGCTGGCCCGGTGCGGGTTGGAGGACACCTCCACCTTCTCCCAGCACTTGTCCTCCTTCACTTCCACACTGGAGCCTGGGGGCAGGGGGGAGGGGCGGCCGTCAGAGCCCAGTAGGTGTGGAGGGAAAACAGACACAGGCGTAGGGGTGTGGCGTAAGGTGGGGACAGGCACAGACCCTGGCACAGATATCTGAGGAACACGTCAAAGAAGGGGATGTTGATGGGTCGGTGGGTCCGTCTGTGGTCTTCGATCTGGCCCAGCACCATCTGCAGCCGGAACATCAGAGAGAAGCGGCTCGGGAAGGAGGGAGGAGCACATGTGGAGAGCACATGCAAACACGTATGGAAGAAAGACCCAGCAGCAATGGGACTTCCTCCAGAACCCTGGCGCGGCAGAGCCCGGTGGGGAAGGGGGTGAAGAGAACAAATGCCCTTGGGTTCACTGGACTCTCCTGCCTTTCCCAACTGCAGGAATACAGCCTCTTCCCCCGCCACTGCTCAGAGCTCATGTTCTTACCCAGAGGCGAACCCACAAGCAGCCCCCTGTCCTCCCTCCTGACCTGGATACAGCCTCCCAGGATGTTGGTGGTGAGTTTCCGGTAGAGGTGGGCATGCTTCTCACACTTGAACACCATGTCCCGCAGCTCCTGAGCCAGCTCCAGTTTTCCCAGGTGCTTTTCCAGGGCCTTGGAGATGGCATCTCGGGCTCCGAGCTGATTCAGCACCACGGCATAGTCCCTGCTCACGGAGGCTAGGCGGTGCAGGAAAAAGATCAGCTCCTGGAGCACCTGAGGTGGGGACAGGGCTGGTGAATAAAGGGGACGAGGCCCGGGCCACAGGGAATCTTCTGGAGTATGTACTATGCACCCACTGTGGTATATAGGTGCTGGGGCTACTGCAGTGAATGGACAACAGGAACAAGGGCTGGGTGGAGTTGGAGAACCCAAGGCAAACAGACACGGAAAAGCTAAGAGATGCTCTGCCATCCTGGGGTGCTTGACGACTGATTATGTTGGCAACAGGTGCAGAGAGCTTCCCAGGTGGTTCCTTTTTAGGCCATGTCCCAAGAACCAGTTGTGGGGCTGCATTTTGAGATGCTCAGGCCCCAAGCACAGATACCCGGTGGCAGGGAGGGGGCGGAGAGGGACACTCAGTGAGTCCACCTGCGAAATGAAAATCTGGGTAACCGCCAAAGGTGTGCACGGCAGACACACCCTGCCAGGCCTTCCAGGCCCAGGACCTCTCTGGGGCGGGAGGCCCTGAGTATGCTGATCCCTCTGCCTCCTGCATCCCCCCGTCCCCCAACAGGCCCAACCAAACAGGAGCTACTGAGGCTTCTCATGTAATATAGACGTAACCTTTTGTGTAAGAAAGGAGATGGCAAATAAGATCAAACGCTTGGGCTTATTTATATTTGCATAAGGCCCACAGGAAGTACACATAGATTAATGAGTGGTAACCAATAAGGGACTTGGGGAGAGGCAATGGGAAAATTAGATGGAAGTGAGAACAGTGGAAGTAAGAATTCTCAGTGTAGACCTTGTTCTACTGTTTTGATTTGTAACTGTATGAATGTATTACCTATTTGAAAAAAAAAATTTGATTTTAAAAACAAATCCCAAACCAGGAGCACAGAGGCTCCATTGTGCCCTCCGGAGCCTCGCCCAGGGGGCCTGCCTCGTCAGAGGCTGCCTTGCGGCCTCTCCCTCCAGCAGCATCTCCGCAGAGCAGGGTGGGGGTACCTCTCGGTCAGTGTCTGGTGACCGCAGGCAGGCCATGCAGGCGTCCATGGCCTCGTGCCAGGGGAGAAGCAGTGCCTCGGGGAAGTCCACCAGCTGCATCAGGATTCTGGGGAGTGGAGGTGGGGAGGCAGGAGGAGACAGATGTGCAGCTAGCCTCAGAGACCCCTTGGCCCCATGCCCTGCCCCACCCCCTCACCTCAGAACGGTCAGGTGCAGGGGCTTGTTGGCCGCCGGGCTGGCCAGGCTCCGCATCAGGGTAAGGAAGGGCTGGGGCTGCCACTGCAGCTGGAGCAGGAACGGCTTGATCTCTGTCTCCTGGGGCCGCCCTGAGCTGAGGGCTCGCTCCAGGTCCAGGAAGTTTCTCCCAGGCGGACCGCAGCCCTCCATCAGTCGCCGCAGAGGAGTGTCGGGATACTGAGTTGGGGTTTCTTTTCCTACAGGAAGGTGGACGTCACAAGAGTTGGCCGTGGTCGGTGCGGTTAAGATCAGAAAAGGACAGACACAAATATAACTCCTAATTTCTCCTAAAAATGTTTTTTTGCGGGGGGAGGTCCCCCTAAAAATTAGTATGGGGATCTTAGAGCATCTCTTAATGTATTTATAAGACTGCTCTGTGACAAATCTTGTGTTTTTATATTCTTAAAATAGCAAAGGAGCCTCCCGTCTGCAAATAGCAGAGCATTTCCCTGTATCTAAAAGCACGCAATAATTTGGCTTTCTCTGCAACAGAAAAAGTTCAATGTGGGGGCATTATGAGGCTTCAGATCTCTTTCAATGTTCTGACTTTCCATCCTCTCCCGCTCGCTGGAGGGAGCTGCTCTATGCTTCATCTTCTTCCTCAGGTGCCAACTCTTCCAGACAGGAGAGCACCAGAATTGGCACAGACACTTCTCCTGGGCTGAAGCCCTCCCAGAGGCCAGCCTGCAGAGCTGCTGCAAAGTCTGTCTAGCGCCCCACCTTCCCCTCTGGCTGCACCTGCTGATTCCTGAGGCTGGGCCTGGGCTTCCAGCAGGGTTGGGTAAGCTGGCTGCCTCGCCAGGGCCTCGGGCCCATATTTCCTGTAGACACGGCAGTTGAGCAGGTCCCTGAGAGCGCTGTCATCGAGTCGCTGTGGCAGAGCCAGCAGCAGGTCCTGGGCCAACTCTATGGGCACGGCCAGCTCAGCTAGGATCTCATCATCCAGAACCTGTTGTCGGGGAGAAGGTCTCACTGTGGGTAGCCCTGCCAGCACAGAGGCTCCAGGGGCCACTTGGTAGGGGTGGGAATCTCCACACAGGCCTTCTCCATCCTGAAACTCTCCTGGCTGGCAGCTGCCTCCTCGCACACAGCTTGCCAATGCCTCTGAACATTCTAGATCCCTCCCCTGCAGCCCCTTACACTGTGGACCTCCACTCCCCATCCGAAGCCTCCCAAATGCTCTATCAGTCCAGCCCTTGCCGTGAGCCCTCCGACTTCTGGGTGTCTCCAGGCTGGCTCTACCTCCCCATCCAGGTTCTCCTGGAGGATCTGGAGAACCTCCTGATGGTTGGGTCCATCGAGCTTCTTGATGAAGAAGAGGAGCTCCCACCACTCCGCCTGGGACAGGTGTTCACTCTCTTCAGCATCCTCATCCTCAGGCAGAACATAGGGCACTGCATAGAGCTCTTTCATGGGCTTCCACCTCCAGGAGGGCAGAGCTGTGGAAACAGGTCAGAGGGCCCAGAGATGTCATTGTCTGCCGGGCCAGACCACTGCTCCTGTGGTCAGCGCGGACCCTGCTTCCTCTCCGGGCTCACCTACACCCAGGGCTCCACTGACTGCTGCCCCGTGGTACTCATCAGCCTCAACCACATCCTCAATGTCTTCCTCAAAGCCCAGAATTTCCAGCATGTGCCAGTGTACCCAGTAGGTGCGGCCCGTCGACTCCCACAACACCTGGAGGACATGGGGAAAAAAGAGAGGGAAAGGGAAGAGATGGCTCACTTAATGGCTAGTGGTGGCCCAATGATGAGAACATACAGCTCTCTGGCTGACCACCCGGCCAGGTTTGGAACAACCTCCAAACAATACAACGCTGGCCTATGGAGGACACGAACATACACACAAAGGCTGCCTTCTCCTATGGGAATAGGCTCTGCTTCTCCCACCTATCCTTGATGGCTTATGCCCCCCCCCCCCCTCCCCCTGGCCTCAGCTACTCTCTCCCTGACCCTGACCTTTGGGAAAGTCTTGCCGTATCCGTTTCTTCCTGAACTCATGGCCTCCCCAGCCCCGATTTTCTCGGCCCTCCAAATGGCCCCCCTCTTACCTGCTGACCCCCTTTAACCATTCCAATCCCCAGGTTTTCTCCCAGGGTGGCCTGCCAGAGCCCCCTGCATAGAAGCCCCAGTTATGCTCCCCCAGCTAGATCCCCACCAGCGTCCCCCACGCACCTTCGCTCACCTGCACGGGGGGCACGCCATTGTTGCTCTGACGGAACTCGCCCTCGTCCCCAGCGCTGACCTCCTCATAGTCCTCCAGCATGCGCACTCGCATCCCGGCCTGCAGCGTCTCTCGCACGTACAAGGCGTAAGTGTTGCCACTTGCAAACTCAGAGCGAGGGCGGAACCTCCTTGACCTCCTAATGGAGGGCTGGGCCCGGGTGGGAGGCAGCCCCGGGTTGGCCTCTGCCAGCTGGGGCTGGAAGATGGAGCAGGAGGACCGTGCCGAGGGCCCCTGTCTGCTCGAGGCCCAGTCCCAGCGCATGGCCTGCACCAGCTCTGAGATCAGTGTGCCCATGGCCATGCTGAACTCCAGCTCCAGTCGATCCCTTTCCCCACTCAACTCCTCGGGAGCAGAGTTGTTCTGGGCTCCCGGTTCTGCAGCGCTGTCATTCAGCTGGTCCAGAAGGGAAGTGACATGCAAATAGCGCTTCACCAGGGAGAAGAGCAGCCTTCCTGGGACCTGTGGGATGAAACCGTGGGCCTACATCCACCTTGTCCCAGCTTTAGCTCCTCTTTCCACTCCATCCTTTAAGGACAGGTACAAAGGCCTGGTCCCTAGATCTTGTTTAGAGCCCCCGCCCCCAGTGCCTCCCCACAGAATACCTGTGGCAGCTGAATGCCCTCGAAAGACATGGGGTGTTCAGAGAGCGTGGCCTGTGCAAACAGGGCTAGCAGAGCACAGCGGCTGTCAAAATCCAGGTGTTTCTCAATGGCCTCTTGCTGGCTCAGCGACAGAAGGATCTGGGTCCGGGTCCCTGAAACCCACACCCCAGAGTCAGTAATGGCTCCCTCACATGCCCTTCCCAGGCTCTCCTCCTAGACCCTCTACCCTCTCAGTCCAATCCCTTTGTCACCACGCATTAGGGATGACATGATTTGCTGATTTGCTTCAAAAGCAACCACTTACTATCTTTTCTATATACGTATTTCGTATACATATATATCCTGCAATAATCTAATATCTTAACTCTTCCTTTGCATAGAGATCCAATTAATAGGAGGTTCTTGAGGATTCAGCCCTTCCTCTTTCTTTTATTATTTTTTAAGTAAACTCTGTGCCCAAAATGGGGCTTGAACTCACGACCCCTGGGATGAAGAGTCGCATGCTCTCCTGACTGAGCCAGCCTTCCTCTTCCTACAGATGTCCCCACCTACCTTCCTACCTCCTTTTCTTTCACCTCAAAGAGAAGGGCAACAGAATCATTCAGGCACTGATGAGGCAGAGGCTCCTGCCACAGTGTCCTGTGAGGCCCTGGGCTGACCTAGCTTCCCCTTCCTTTGGCCCCATACTGTTCCTCACCAGCATCATGGGAGGCCAGGGCTTGGATCATCCGGCCCGCGCTCCAGCGGATCTGATAATCAGGACTACTCAACATGTGCATGAGCAGGTCCAGGACCCTTGGGTCTTTGAACACCCCGGTCAGGGGTTCGATGCTGGCGTAGGCGCTGAGTACGTGGACCGTGTGAAGCAGAGGGGCAGGAGGGATGGTGCCCGCACACTCCTCCAGCTGCCGGAGGGCCCTCTGAATCAAAGACTTCACATCGGTTTCCATTTCCCCCAGCACAGATTTGTCCAGGGCCCCAGCATCCCCTGCAATCTCCTGCGAGGGCCCGATGACCTGTCCATCCTCGTCCAGCATCTTGTGGCAGTTGGCGTAGATCTCGTCGTTGGACATCCACAGCAGGATGTGCTCAGCCTTGCAGTCCACTTGGCTAGAGTCCCCTTCCCCGTCTTCTCCGCGCCGGAGGACGAGCCAGCGGATCTGGTACTCAGGATGCCCATCGTGGCCCACCCGCTGGCGGATCAGCTCGTCCGGATAGGCGTGCAAGCCCGGCCCCAGGGGCACTCTGAATTCCCTGTAGCGGAGCTCCCCTACCATGCCGGCACCTGAGACACACAAGCAGAAGAGAACAGGGAAGCTAAAATGAAAATCAAGGACATCCAGGAGTTGGGGAAGCAAATGTGGTAACAGCTGTCCCGTTGACTGGGGTAAAGCAGGGCCCAGGAGTTGTCTGCTGCAGGCTGGGTGGGGCCAGGCCTCAGCAGGGGAACACTGGGGTGTTTGTTCTAAGAACACAAAGTTTGGTTGAAAGGAGGGTCCGAGGCCCTGCAGCCTGGAGTGGGTTGGTTTGGAGCAGTGGGAAGGGGACAGTGGGGGCTGGGCAGCCTTGGAGTTACAAGTGAATCCCAAGGCCCTGGGACAGGCAGCAGCCCTGAGAAGGAGATACAGGCCACCCAGAGGGGTGTGTGTGGGGGGGTGCGGGTGCGGGGGGGGGGGGCGTGTTGGGGAGTGAGACCCCGAGTGTGTCTGGGAAGGGACGCCAGGTCCAATGGTTGAAGCGCAGGAGTGTGTCACAGAGACAAGAGACCCGGAGAACTGTTGGTGGAGTGGGGGGGGGGGAGGGCAAAGCACTATGGGCTGGGAGAGGCTGGTGGGCTGCGGGCGCGGACAACTGGAGACGCTGGAGCAGCAAGCCGGTGGGGGAGACGGGAGACCCAGGACAGGGTCACGGGAGACCCGGTGGGTGAGCGGCGGGAGGCAGGTGGACGCGAGGGCCCGGGGGCGCGCGGCAAGGTGCGGGGGAGGGGGCTAGGCCACATGAACGAGAATCCCAAGGCACTGTGGAACTGGGGTGAGGAGGGGTGGCGCGAGATCGGGTGGGCGCTCGGCCGGTGGCGAGTGTGCGGAGGAAAACCCAGGGAAGGGGCAGGTGCCGCGGCGGGGCTCTGGCCACCTCAGAAGTCGATGGGGGTCCCGGCGCGAGGCCTGTCCTTCGCTGAGCTAGGGACGCGGCGCAGACGATGGCGGCGATGCTGGCGGAGATTTGGGCCCCGCCTGGGCCCCTGAGGGGGTCGAAGCGGAGAGGCGGGAGGGGGCGTGCCTCCGAAGGACAGGCGGGCGGGCAGGGGGCGTGGCGCGCAGGGGCCGAGCACCTCGGGGCGGCCACTGTCACCGCCCGCGCGCACAAGGCCGCCAGGGCGGGCCAGCCAAGGCGGGGTGGGACTGGGCCCAGCCAGCAGCGCCGCTCGCCCAGCTCCCGGGGCGCCGTCACCCGCCCGGAGCGGCGGCTCGTTTCCGCCGGGTCCAGCGGAAAGCTGGGGGCCCTGGGAGAGCGCCGGGGCGGAGTCGCCGGTGCCACCTCGGCGACGCGCGGCACCTCCTCCGCGCCGCCTTTTCCTCTTCCTTTTCGCCCTCCCTCCTCCCACCGGAAGTGCTCTCTCCAATTCCCGAAGTCGGAATTGGAGAAGACCTTGGAGGTCATTTATTTCCGCCCCCTCCGTTAGAGAAAAGAAATGAGACGGGGGCGGGGGGGGGGTAGGCTGGAAATGAGGGGGGAGCAGCTCCGGTCTTTGCCGCATATTGTCCTTTTCTTTCTCCTCTCCCATCCTTGTTTGCGCCTGTTTTTTGCCCTGGTCTAGTATGTACCACCCTCCCTCCCAAAAAGACAGTAACAGATAAAAATGGGGGGCGATTTTATTAGAATCCAGGGATATCAGCCCTGGGCAACTGCCGAGGGCAGCTTCACATAACTCTTCATGGGGGGCAGTGGCCGAATCTTGCGGCCAGCCCAACCCCCCTTGCGGTGCCATAGCCCACTGGAAGGCCTCTTGCCCAGCCAGCGGTTCCGTCCAGCCTTGCCGATGATGCGTTTGTTGTGATCGACGTTGGACACCCGGCCTACCGTTGCCACGCACGTTTCCAGAACCTGACCGAAAAGCAGATGGAAGAGAATGCACCTCGGGGAAAGAACCTGACATTGTTGCCTGCGTGACTCTGGGGAGGCTTCTTACCCTCACCGAGAGAAGGGAGAGGACAGGAGAAAACCACAGCATAATTGAACCTGAGTGCAGGTCCTATGGTAGTTGAAAACAAAAGGCACTGTTCCCTCTCCCATTATAGTGCCAGCCTGACAGGGCATGCCTAGTCACATGGCAGAAAGGGACACACCTAGCTCATGGTGGTTCCTAACATAAAACACCTGGGAACTATCCCAGCCAAGAAAGGTACATTCCAAAAATTCCTCCTCTGCTGATCCCTCCCACGTGTACCCACACACACACCTGCATCTGTCTTTTGGAGGGCAGCTGGATGATGGCCGTCCCATTCACTTTCCGTAGCAGCACACCACACGTCCCTGGAGAAGGGAGAAGCGGCTTTGCCACCCTCCACAAGGGAGGAGTTGGGGGCAAATTTATAGGGGGACATACCCCATACCGTACCCTTGCTTTGCCCTTTGGGAGCAGACACACTGAAGCAGGATGCATGCAATGTTTTAGGTCAAAACACAAGCACCTCTCCACCCTTGTTTTCTGTGTTTTTTCCTTCCCCTTCTCTGCCAGTGGACCACACCTGGCCCCAGAGGTTCAGAGCATTGTGACTTCAGGTACTCTTTGGCTTCCCAAATTGTAAGACCCCCAGGTAGCTCATTTCCTCATACCTGCAGCTCGGATATACTGGGCTCCCCGGCCTGGCTCACTCTCCACATTGTTGATGAGGGTCCCCACAGGCAAGGCCCCAAGAGGATGTGCGTCCCCTTCCCGAGCAGCAACTAAAAGACAGAATCTTTCTTTTTTAGAAAAAAAATTTTTTTTTTAAGATTTTATTTATTTATTTGACAGAGAGAGACACAGCGAGAGAGGGAACACAAGCAGGGGGAGTGGGAGAGGGAGAAACAGGCTTCCCGCGGAGCAGGGAGCCCGATGTGGGGCTCGATCCCAGGACCCTGGGATCATGACCCGAGCCGAAGGCAGTCGCTTAATGACTGAGCCACCCAGGCGCCCCTAAAAGACAGAATTTCATCAGCCCTAGACCCCTTGCAGCCTCCAAGCCCATACACATCTGGAAGCCATCTCTTACCTGCCATTCGGCCTATGTGGTCAGAGTTCAGGATGATATCTCCAGCCTGCATGTTTTCTGTGGCAATGATCCAGCGTTTCCGGCTGCCCCCAGCAACCAGAGCTATGTCTGCTGATCTGTTCAGGGTGAGGGACATATGAGCAGACCATCTAGGCAGCCCTACATCTTCTGAAAAGCCACAGAACAGTCATGTAGCCACACCATCATCATCTCACATCCCAAACTTGCCTACAGGGATCATAGCGGACCACGATGACCTTCTCCTCAAACGGTCCTGGCTTCGTTTCCAGCTCAGGCCGGAACCGCAGAAAGTCAATCATGCGATAACGCTGCTTGTGGCCCCCGCCAATACCATGCACTTGGATTCGGCCTGTGGTCAGGAAAGTGCAGAGACATGACCCAAGTCAGATGAATCAGCTCCCAGCAGTGGGAACAGGCCCATCCTGGGCAGAAAGCAGTACTTCCTATTTTTTAGTATATGTGCTGCCGAAGCGGGCACAGAAAGCAGTACTTCCTAACATTATGACACAAGCAGAAAATAATAAAAAATTTGCACAGCACGGTGGGGTAAAAGGGGGTGGGGACACACCTACATGGAGCTTGGTAAAAACATAATTATAGGATATTGAAATTATATAAAACCTCCAGACAAAATCTCTACAAATTACTGAATTCAGTAAGTTTACCGAGAGTGATGTAAATAGTGCTCAACTGTTGTAGATTTCTGAAGGGCATGAAGAAGAATGTCATGAACTTCATGTGTATGTTTGGTTTTCTTCAACTACCTAGATGGGTCTTTAGGAGCACAGACCACCTTTCTGTTGCATTGTATTCTACTCTCTCGTTCTTACACACATACTATATACAGAAGGAGTCCAATAAATGCTTTTTATTTACATTTCTCTCCCTGTCAAGGAATAGACCTAGATCACCACATCAAAAACCAATGATTTATTGTATGGTGACTAACATAACATAATAAAATTAAAAAAAAAAAAGAAATAGACCTAGAGTCCTAACATGTGTTTCCCCTTTAATGCTTAAATCCTCTTGCTCTTGCTCTCACCTGTGTGGTTTCGGCCCCCAGACTTCCTCATCTTCACTGGTGTAATGGTGTACTTGGTACGACTCTTCCAGGACACAAAATTGGCACTAAGGGCCATGGAGGTAAGCAGTGGGCGGCAGGGGAGCAACACTGAGGAAGAGGGCAGCTGGAGAAGGGTAGTACTTGTCACCTAGAGATTAACAGAAATCTCTTTGACTTGAAAGGTAACTGAAGGAGAAGCCCCGGAGAACCAAGGGTGAAGGCATAGACCAAGTAGCCTACTTCCTTCTAGGAATGTCCCAGATCAGCTGTCCAAAAACTCCACCCTTCACTGCTTGCACACATACCAGGGTGGAATGTTTATCTAGGTGTATATGTGTTGATTATCTCTCATTTGATCCTTTAACCTCTGAAGTATTTCTTCAATGGAATGGTCTCCCCTTGGTGCATCTCCTTCCAAATTTGGCTCAAAACTCTCCTTCTCTGGGAAACTCTTCCTTCTTTAAACAACTCCCTTTTCCAATGCTGGTAACTTTCACACATCCATATGCCACCATCAGCACCAATGCCTTTTGCCCCTCTGCATTATGTTTCTGGGAGTTTTCCAGCTGTGAATGGACGGGAGGGATGATTTCTGTCTTGTTCCCTGCTGTATTCCCAGCATTTTAAAGTAGGTTGCTTTGGTTTTGAATTTTAAGTATGCATCTGCTAAACTCTACCATCATCCAGAAAGGTCCAGAGAAACAAGATTTACACTTTTCTTTTCTGTGACTCACCAATCACCCACTAGGGACATTGAGGATACCTTCACTTTAGGCTCCTAATCTCGTTATTTTGCCCTGCATTCTCTAACCTCAGCAATAACTCATCTTCAGTGGTTAAGAATCCAGGCTTTTTTTTTTTTTTTTTTTTAAGATTTTTCTTATTTATTAGAGAGGGAGAGAGAGCACAAGCAGGGGGAGGGGCAGACAGAGGGAGAGGGAGAAGCAGGCTCCCTGCTGAGCAGAGAACACAACATGGGGCTGGATCCCAGGACCCTGGGATCAAGAGCCCAGGTTTTGAAGCCAGATTGTCTAGCTTCAATACTTGGTGTATGGGGCACCTGGGTGGCTCAGTCGGTTGACCGTCTGCCTTTGGCTCCAGTGGTGATCTCAGGGTCCTGGAATCGAGCCCAGCGACAGGCTCCCTGCTCAGCAGGGAGTCTGCTTCTCCCTCTCCCTCTGATCCTCCTCCCCACTTGTGCTGTCTCTCTGTCTCAAAAAAAAAAAAAAAAATCTTAAAAATTACTGGGTGCCTGGGTGGCTCAGTTGGTTAAGCAACTGCCTTCAGCACAGGTCAGGATCCTGGAGCCCATGGATCGAGTCCCGCATGGGCCTCCCTGCTCGGCGGGGAGTCTGCTTCTCCCTCTGACCCTCCCCCCTCTCATGCTCTCTCTCTCTCTCAAATAAATAAATTAAATTAAAATTATTTAAAAAATACTTGGTGTATGACCTTGGACTGATCAGTTTTCTCGTATGTAAAATGGCAATGATAACTACCCTATACAGGGGTTGAAAGGAGCTGATTTATTTAAAATGCCAATTACTTATGCTTGGCTTATGATTGGTACTCAATGTCAGTTATTATTGAAACCTGTAAAATACTTTCACTTCCAATATCTCGTCTGAGGAATCCAGTGGCCCTGCGGGACAGCAACACTTAACAGAAGAGAAAGCTGAGGCTGAGAGTGATTTACCCAAAGACCCAGGCCGGCGTGATTCCTGACCAGACTCACATCTTCCGCCTCCCACCCCAGGGTGCCCTCTCCGGCGGCCCGAACAGAAGCAGCCTCATTTCCAGATAGGGTGAATTACCTGGGCGGCCGGGAGCAGGCTGGGGCCGAGGGCGGGGGCTGGGGGCGTCAGGCTCAGGGAGCCCAGAGCGCGAGTCAGTGCCCTCAGAGCCATGAGGGCACCCAAGCTCGCCCGGGTCAGCACACCACCATTACTTCTAGCCAGGCCGCCCGTCGTCTCTAGATGACGCTAACAGATCTCGGTGCCGTCGCCCCCTCCTGACGTAAGGAGGTGGGCAGAGAACCCGAGACCAAGGTGGATACACACCTCCTTTCCTCCTTGCGCGTGGTCAAAGCCAATCCTCGGGCGGCACTTACGTCGCGTGACTGGGGAGCAGGCCCCGCCCCTCGGAGCCGTCAAAACAATTGCCTCGAGCGGCAGCCATGATGAATTTAAAGGGGCAGTACCGGCAAGGGAGGAAGCCAGACCGACAGACTGCGGGTGAGTCTTTGAGGGTACTTCAGGGGCTGAGGGTTGAGGTCCGCTACCTCTTTTCTGCATTCCGGGACAGATGAACAAACCCCCACCAGCCGACCTCACACAACTCCAGACAAGCTGAAAAACTCCGCCCCTCGCGAGTCTTCCCGCCCCTCGGCGTCCAGACAGACAGACAGACGGCCTGCCCCGCCCCCTGCGCTACCGACCGACCGATTGACCTCGGGATTGTCGGGTCCCTGGGTACTCGCCCGTGACGCGGAGCTTGGCGGCCCACCCGCACTTCCCCCGTCGCCCCCGCCCGTCTCACTCTGTCCCCACCCTGGGCCCCAGGGCAGGTCGACAGCCGGAGACATTTCTCGACCGCATGCCCAGGCTGGGAGACCAACTCCCAGCGCCGCGTTTCTCTGTGACCCTACAGCCGCTCAGAAGACCTGCCACTCTTTCCTGCATCATCAGGCATCCGAGAGGCACCCTAGGGTGACTCCTCTCAGAGCCTGTTAGTAGGTGGTCATCACAGAGACAAAGCCATGAAAGTGAATGGGTCAGGAGTGACCAGGTCTGCCTCCTCACCCTTTCCCAGCACGCCCCTTGCCGCAGGTCTCAGATCAAGTCTCATTCCCTTCTTGGGAGAAAATAGGTCTCGTGGCTTGGGGTGGGAGGTTGGCTTCGGGAAGGAAGAGGGACACTGGTCGCCTTTGAAGGCCTGTAGGTAGAGAGAGGGAGGGTGTTTGCCCTGAGTAGGGCTCTGTGCCAGGTCCTCTGGGTGGCTGTGAAGTGGTGAGAGAAGGGTTGGGAAGGCTGGACTTCTGGACTTTGGGCAGGGCCGATCTTTGTGAGTACCTGCCTACGGAAAGGGTTTCTTCCGGGCTCTGGCCTGAGTGCCACAGGCAAGGGCTGTGCTCTATATACCGGTAAGAATATGGAAAGGTGAGAAACAAGGCTCTTTTGGGGAAGAAGGAAGAGAGCCTGACATCTGGGGGTTGAGAAGTATGGATTGAAGGCCTAGTGGGGAAAGAGGCAGAGTTTACTAGGTTTGGAGATGCTGGCCTTGGCTCTGAGGGTGACGCAGTCTGAAGACCTTGAGCTTTCTGGGGCCCTCTCATCTGGGTCCTGCAATGAAGGCGCCTTTCTGCTTCTTCTCTCCCTCTTCCCTGTAACTTTGAAACCTGTACCTTTCCTATTTTCTGAAACCTCTGCACCATTTTCTTTATATCTCCTGTCTGCTTTAACCCTGTTTCCTTTGCAGTGTTTTCCAGACACCCTCTTGTGTTCCCTACAGTGCTGTCTCTCATCTGATTGCTTTTCCTATTTCTGACCCAAGCTCTCTTTCCAACAACTTTTGTATTCTCTTCCTAAGTTCTAAATCGGTCTGCTAGTTCTCAGAGCTTTTGTTCCTTCGATAGTCTTTTTTCATTCAAGTCAATTCCTCTCCCTCTCTCTTTCCCACAACCTTAGCTTTGTGCTTAGTGTTGTAGGCTCCCTCCCCACTGGTTACTCTCTCCAATTAAACCAGAAGGTCACCCATACTCTCTTTTGTCCCTTCCCTTGGATCCTCACCACCCTCTAACCAAGGTGCTCAGCCTCTCTTTCTTATCTTTACCCCCGCTGAGCTCTGTTGTTTCTCCTCAGCCCAGGCAAGGTCCCCCTGGCCAAGATGTCAGGCCTGGTGTTGGGGCAGCGGGATGAGCCTGCAGGGCACCGGCTCAGCCAGGAGGAGATCCTGGGAAGCACCCGGCTGGTGAGCCAAGGGCTGGAGGCCCTACACAGTGAACATCAGGCTGTCCTGCAAAGTCTGTCCCACACCATTGAGTGTCTGCAGCAGGGAGGCCATGAAGAAGGACTGGTACACGAGAAGGCCCGGCAGCTGCGACGTTCCATGGAAAACATCGAGCTGGGGCTGAGTGAGGCCCAGGTGAGCGGAAGGAGGTGATGCCAAGTGGCCCTTGGAGGAGCATTTGTCTGATTGGAGTTTTGGGGTCATTTAGGATCGCCTTGTCCTAGATGCTTGCATTCATTCATGCAGTAAATATATATTAAGCCCCTACTTTGTGCCAGGCACAAGTCCTCTGGGCACTGGAGGAACATCACTGAACACAACAGTCAAAAATCTTCGCCATCTCAGAGCTCACATTCTAGCTGCAGGAGGCAAACAATACACAAATAAAGTAAAGGATTCCGTATGTCAGAGTGACAATTGCTAAGGAAAACGGATAAAAATAAAACAGAAGGGGAGGAGGGGGACAGAGAGATGATACAACTATAGATAGGATGGTCAAAAAAAGTCTAACTGAAAGGTGTCATTTGAGCAAAGATTTGAAGATGAGGGAGTGAGTCATACAATAAATGGGGGAAGAACATCTAAAGCAGAGTGGGTAGTACCTACAAAGGCCCTGAACTGGAGCCTATCCGATGAGTCCAGTGAGGGACCAGTGTGGCTGCAGTAGAGTGGATGAGGTGAAGCAAAATAGGAAGTGAAGTGCAGGGGCACCTGGCGGGCTCAGCTGTGGAGCGTGCGACTCCTGATCTCGGGGTTGTGAGTTCAAGTCCCACATTGGGTATAGAGATTACTTAAAAATTAAAAATCTGAAAGGAAGGAAGGAAGGAAAAAAAGAAAAGGAAGGAAGGAAGAAAGAAAGAAAAAGAAAATGAGGTGTAAGAGGTAGAGGGGTTAGGAGTCAAGGGGACAGATCATGTGGAACTTGTAGGTCATCACAAGGATGTTGCTTTTACTTTGAATGAAATGAAAGTTATTGGAATATATAGAGCAGAGGAGTGATGTGGTCTAACTTAACATTTTAAAAGGATCATCTGGCTGCTGGGTTGAGAACAGACTCTAAGAAAAAAGGGCAGAAACAGAGAGACCAGTGAGGAGGTGATGGTAGTCGCCCAGGTGGGAACTGATGGTGACCTGGCCCAGGGTGGTGGCTATGGAGGTGGTGAGAAATTGGATTCAGGGTGTATTTTGAAGGTAGAACCATTGCTACCCAACCCCTCCTCCTGGCCTCTGCCGGTCTTGCTGCCTCCCGGTAGGCTTCCCTCCCACTTAATCCCAGAACGCTCCAATCCGGAGTCTGGCGCTCACGGGATGTGCCCACCTAGGTGATGCTGGCTTTGGCCAGCCACCTGAGCACAGTGGAGTCGGAGAAACAGAAGCTGCGGGCTCAGGTACGGAGGCTGTGTCAGGAGAACCAGTGGCTCCGGGACGAGCTGGCGGGCACCCAGCAGCGGCTCCAGCGCAGCGAACAGGCTGTGGCCCAGCTGGAGGAGGAGAAGAAGCACCTGGAGTTCCTCGGCCAGCTGCGGCAGTACGACGAGGATGGGCATGGTGTGGTAAGCGCACGCCAGCAAGGCTGGCTACGGGGCAGACAGCTGGGAGTCACCAGAGACGTAGGGGGTAACTGCTCATCAGCTGCAGGGACCAGCAGTGCTGCGCGACCTGCCCCCACCCGGCAGAATCCAGGTCCTGACACCAACTCCAAATAGCAACAAGGCGGAAACCGTCTTAACTCATTCAGTCTACATTTAGTTACATGACAGCTGTGTATGCCGGACACTGCGCACTCTGCTGGGGATGCCACAGTGAACGAGGCAGATGGAATTTCTGCTCTCCCAATTAGAGGTTTTGGGGTTGGGGGGAGACACACAAGCACCCGGACAATTCCAGTCCAGAATCCTAAGTGCTACAGTGAGGGAAAGCATCGCACAGTCGAGCAAGACCCTCCTAAAATTTGCTCTCAAGATGTATGAAATATAACCCTCACTCAACAGTCATGTACTTATCTCTCTGCCTTAGGCGGCGCAAGAGGATGTATGTGGGGGAGATGTAAAGAACTATAAGAGAGTTCCTGCCCTCTCAAGCTTATAATGTAGCTGTAGGGCCAAGGCTTACACACGAGAACATGTATGTGACGACACTTCAAATGCTCAGTATTGGATGAGTGGTTCAGTCAGTAATGGGAGGAATTCCAAGATTGGTTCATGGGGACTGGGATGGCCTGAGAAGGATTCACAGATGAGGTGGGGTACAGGGATGGGTAAGATTTAGGTTGGATTTTTTCCTTGTACAGGTTAGGAGTTGGGCTGGATTTTGATGGATGATGAGGGGAAAGGAGGAGCTTTCTAGACTGGGGGTGGGTATGTGTCAATAGATGACGCTCCAGGGCTGGTGAGCTGATCTCTCCCAGGGAAAGTGGGGTGATTTGCATGGGACACATTGACAAGGCTGGATGGGAGGGTTGGAGGTGTTTATACAGGGCTGACGTGCCTGGTGGGGCAAAGCAACTTTCCCCATGTGGAAGAAGGTGAGACAGTGAGGGTTGGGCACTGAGTTGAGAGGGAGTGACGGCAGATGATGGGGACGAGGCTGAGCTAGACGCTTTGGGTATGCTTTGGGTACATGTCAGTAAGATCAGACACACTCCCTGCCCTTAGGAAAGATAGGACAGACATATAATCAGTGTAAACACACAGGGATCAGCACTGGGCTATAATTACAAGAACTGAGGGGGAGAGGGGTGGAGGCTAGAGAATGAGGGTGCTTAGGAAGCTCCCAGTGTGAAAGAAGGAGACTTACAAAACAACAGCGGGGTGAGATTGGTGGGCAGATGCCGGCCTTCCCAGCAGTGGGACATGAACAAGAGTCTTCTCCACCTGTCAGTGATTTCACGGGTTAGAAGGGCCCTGAAGAGGCTACTGGGGATATCTTGGCCTTAGACATTCTGCTTCTTCCCTTCCAGGAGGAGAAGGAGGGTGATGCCACCAAGGATTCCCTGGATGATCTCTTCCCCAATGAGGAGGAAGAAGATTCCAGCAATGGCTGTGAGTCTGCCTTTGGAGTTGGAGAGTAAAGAGGGGCAGCAGAGGGCTGGTCCCAGTTGTGGCCTGCCTTGCATACGGGATGCTCACCATCCAGAAATAGGTTCTTCGCTTCCCCTGGAGATGGGGCAGGAGCTGGGCTACTGCTCCCATTTCCTCAGCCTCCCCATTATTCATCAATATTTATTACACAGTTAATGTGTCCTGGGCCCTATAGTAGGCACTAGGGATACCGACTTGAGAATGACAGAGTTCTTGCCCGTAAGGAGCTCAAAGTTGAATGGGATAATGACCCTGGAGTGAAAGAACATGAGCTCCTCGAGGGAAAGAACCAGGTCTTTCTTATTTTCATATCCCTGACACAGTCCCTGGCTCATGCTTGCTGAGTAAATTTTGTTGAATGAATGAGTGATTGGGTGAACGAGTGGGGTTGTGAGGGGCACAGGGACCAGGGAGTGGGCGAAGGAGGGCCTGGTGGGGGGGGGTGGGCACAGGCGCAGAACGAGATGCGGGGCGGGGGTGGGGAGGACGGACAGCAAAGGGGAGAGGAAGAGTGCCCTGAGGACGTCTCCTGTTCATTTTCTGGGATGGTTAGTGTCCCGTGGCCAGGGCACCCAGCACAGCGGGTACGAGATCCCAGCGAGGCTGCGGACACTGCACAACTTGGTGATCCAGTATGCTGCCCAGGGTCGCTATGAGGTGGCTGTTCCGCTCTGCAAGCAGGCACTGGAGGACTTGGAGCGCACTTCTGGCCACGGCCACCCTGATGTCGCGACCATGCTCAACATCCTTGCTTTGGTGTATCGGTGAGGCCTGGCCTCTTTGTCTCCCAACTCTGCCTCCAGGTTCCCATCTTGATCCACCTTTGGCTCCCATTCCTCCTCTCCAGAGGGTACCTCTTCTCCCTGCTGGGCCTCCCAAGTGACCCCACTAGGGGCTTTCTCCTACACCAGCACTCTTGTTCTTTCCATACCTGAGCCCTTGACCTCAGAGCCGCTCATCTCTCAGGCTCTTCGCTTCTCTATTCCCTCCTTTGGGAGGGTCTCTTTCCCTCTCTGTTTCCATCTCTTGCATCCTGTAACTGGTCTCCTCTTGGCATGGCAGTGTTCTGCATCTACATATAGGCGTGTTGGGGAACTCTCACTGCTCACCCCCGGGCTTCCTGTCTCCTCTCTGAGGCCCCAATCCCTAAATGTACCTCGTTCATACCGAAGGGAAGGAGGGAAAGAGATGGCTTGGGGGCCGAGTTCAGGGTAACCCCTTGTCACTTCTCTCCTTTTCCAGGGACCAGAATAAGTATAAAGAAGCTGCCCACCTGCTGAATGATGCCCTCAGCATCCGGGAGAGCACCCTGGGCCGGGACCACCCTGCTGTCAGTACTCCTTGCCCTCCTTGCCTCCTGCTCTTTTGGCTTCTCTTGTTCGTTTATCCACTGCCCTCAGCCCACTCACTAGCGGTGTTCAGGGAGGAGATGTGAGGGCTCCTTTTTACCAGGCCCTGTCTGCTAAGCCCAGTGGTTCTCAACTTTCTGAGACACGATGATTCTTTCTTATAATTAGTATTTTCCTGAAGCATAATTCATAGACACTGTAACTGACCTACACATACAATTCCAAAAAATGTTGAGTGATACCTTAGTCATATAAAAATGAGGAAAGTAACTTACAATTCAATAGGATATGTTACAATGAAATGAAAACACGACGTGGTAACAGTTTTATTACGTACAACTACAGTAGAAGACATGATATAGCAGATAACTTATAATATAATATGATCTACAATTTTAGATTTAGAAAAAGTGAGACCAGTAAGACATTGTATATAAGAAGTATTAAAAAATGACAGAGCAGGGGTGCCCGGCTGACTCAGTCAGAAGAGCCCGCGACTCTTGATCTTGGGATCTACGCTACGCCTCACGTTGGGCATAGAGATTATAAAAAAATTAAAAAATGACAGAGCAGAAGTATTGGTGGATACAAGATTAAAAACCCATGTCAGACTCAGTAACGACAGGCCAGATTTATTCGTATATGATGAGAGAAAGAGAAATGATAGATTGTCACAGTGGAGAAAATGAGAAAAAGATATTTTTTGCAAATGAGCTGACTTTATGAAAATAGTTCCTTATGTTACAACATGTGATACGGATGATGTAGCTGAGAAAACAACTCCCCTCTTGATACCCCACTAAGTGTCAAGGCTTACACTGCTCGAATGTCTGGCCGGACACTCCAAAGTTAACAGACCTGTCCCACACGTGCAGAACATCTGTACCATCCTTACCTTCCCGAAGGTGATAGTGCCCCCAGTCTTCATGGCAACCAAAAACCACACCAAACCCCACCTCCAGAAATATCTACAAATCCCCCTAGAGGGCGGTCCCACTCCCAGAGAGAACCTCAGAACCTCCAGGTCAGCAGCTCCCCCCCCCCCCCCGCCCCGCCCCGCCCTGCCCTTAGGCTTGCGGAGTCCTCTTCTCTTGGGAATCGTGCAGTGTGGGACCCTGTTGTGCAGGGGGAGAACCTCCAGGCACCCACGCTGAGGGGACAGGCCTGTCTTCCCAGGTGGCTGCCACACTCAACAACCTGGCTGTGCTCTATGGCAAAAGGGGCAAATACAAGGAGGCCGAGCCGCTGTGCCAGCGAGCACTGGAGATTCGAGAAAAGGTGCCTGTGCTCTCTCATTCTTCCCTGATGCTGTGGCCCTTCCTCCACCATCTTTCTTCCAGCCTACCCTCCTCCCTCATGTTTTTCCTTACCCACCTTTCTCTGCCTTGTTGCCTCTCCTGTCATTCCCTTCCCCTGCTCCCCACGTGGGTATGTGCGCACATGGTTGTACACACACACAATCCTAGCCATCCATCACTCCTTTACTCCTTCTAGGTCCTGGGCACTGACCACCCAGATGTGGCAAAGCAGCTGAACAACCTGGCCCTGTTGTGCCAAAACCAGGGCAAGTATGAGGCCGTGGAACGCTATTACAGGCGGGCCCTGGCCATCTATGAGGGGCAGCTGGGGCCAGACAACCCTAATGTAGCCCGGACCAAGAACAACCTGGTAAGGGAGGAAGGGAAGAAGTCAGTGGAGGGAGGGGAAGGGAAAGCACCCTACTGTGGTACGCTAACCTCGTCACCTTTGTGCATCTGGGGCTGTCTTTGGGGCTGATGGATCTGCCTCATTCCAGTGGGAAGGCGAAGACCCGTAGCTTCCTGGGAGTAGAGTGAACACCCTTGACCCTGCAGCTAGAAAAGGCAGTATGGAGAGGATCTCTGGGGAAGGTTATAAGGAGACCAAGAAGTGGAAATCCCTGAGCCCTGCTGAGACCTTGTCTCCGTCCTGTGGTTTTGCCTTTCTGCCTACAGGCTTCCTGTTACCTGAAACAGGGCAAATATGCTGAGGCTGAGACGCTCTACAAGGAGATCCTGACGCGTGCGCATGTGCAGGAGTTTGGGTCTGTGGATGGTGAGTGGGGTGGGCCTGCGGAGGGAGCTGCAGGATGGTGAAGAAATGCAGACTAGGGGTGCCTGGGTGGCTCAGTTGGTGGAGCATCAGACTCTTGATCTTGGCTCAGGTCTTGATCTCAGGGTCATGAAATCAAGCCCTGCGTTGGGCTCCACCTGTGGAGCCTATTAAAAAAAAATGCTGACCAAAGGTAGGGGGTTAGGCCCTAGGGCTTCCCAGGCAGAGCCAGACCACTTTAGTTCAGCCCCATGGGCCTCGGCTCCTGGCTCCCCACCATACTGTCTAGCTCTGGTCTCTAACCTTCACCCCATCCCGTGTATCACCCCTAGATGACCACAAGCCCATCTGGATGCACGCAGAGGAGCGGGAGGAAATGAGCAAAGTGAGTGTGGGGCCCAGCCTGGGGAGCCTGAGGCTACCAGGGCCTCTGGCTTACTCCTTGCATGAGCGTAGCTCCTTACCTCTTTCCCACCTGACCACCAGTCCCAGATGCCCAGTGCCTTCCCCAGCCCAGCCCACACCCTAGCCCCCAGCCATCTCTGTGCTCTCATCTCCGGCTTCCCCTCCGCTATGTTCTGCAGAGCCGGCACCGAGAGGGCGGCACGCCCTACACTGAGTATGGAGGCTGGTACAAGGCCTGCAAAGTGAGCAGGTGAGCTGCTGGTGAGAAGCTGGCTTGGCCTCCCACGCCCTCCATCCAAACCCTGAGCCTGGCCTCTGGGACCTTTTCCCTTCTTCCCTTTGGCCTTCCCTTGGCTCTGCTCCCTCTCTTTCCTGTTTCTTTTCTGAACCCATCCTCACTCCTTCCCACAGCCCCACAGTGAACACCACTCTGAGAAACCTAGGAGCTCTGTACAGGCGCCAAGGAAAGCTGGAGGCAGCCGAGACCCTGGAAGAATGTGCCCTACGCTCCCAGAAACAGGTCAGTGACCCGGAGGGGAAGGAGGTCCGGAAGGTAGGTCCTGGGGATGGGGGACCACCAAGGCTTCTTTAGAGTCTCAGAAGAATAAGAGAAGAGGCCGAGGAGAAAGCCAGGAAAGGGAGGTGAGACTCTTTTGTGGTTGTGGTTGTTTTTAAGTGTGTTCTTACCCTCCCTCCCCATGCCCTTTATGGTCAGGACTCCCAAGTTCAAGGTTCACATCACTAAATGGGACTGCTAAAAGGAAAGCAATGTCCTTTAACAATTTGAAGAATTTACTGAGGAGGGCCGTGGGTGGTACAGGTGAGGGGGTTGAGGTTGAGGGGAGCCCAAAGTCACTTTCTCAAATTGTGGGTCATGACTCATTAGTGGGTCTTGAAATCAATTCAGTGTGGACCATAGTGAAAATTTACATCTATTTGTAAGTAGGAATACATTGCAAAGAGAAGAGGCGAGTACTTTCCAGTATGTGTGTACTGGGACATCACAAGGAAAAATGTCTCCCCTGTTGGGGCTGATGGTGAAAAAAAGTTTGAAAGCCCCAACCTGAGGAGCTAAGGAGTGCAGATTCCCAGCGCCTACCTTTTCCTTCCAGGGCACGGACCCTATCAGTCAAACCAAGGTGGCCGAGCTGCTTGGGGAAGGTGACAGTGGAAGGACCTCTCAGGAGGGCCCTGGGGGCAGCGTGAAGTACGAGGGAGGTGAAGATGCTTCTGTGGCCGTGGAATGGTCAGGGGTGAGTCTCATTATTGCCCCTTGATCTCTCCGGCTCCCTCCTGCTGGTGTGGTGAGAGGCTCTGGGCCTGCCCATGTAGGACATGAGGGCATGTTGTCCACACTGCAGTTCAGTTTGCCCAGCCCTCTCAGGGGGATCTGCAAGCCATCTATTGATAGGGCTCTTGTTTTCTTTTTCTTTTTTTAAAAGATTTTATTTATTTATTTGTCAGAGAGAGAGAGGGCACGGGCATGGGGAGTGGCAGGCAGAAGGAGAAGCAGGCTCCCCGCCGAGCAAGGAGCCCGATGCGGGACTTGATCCCAGGACCCTGAGATCATGACCTGAGCCAAAAGCAGATGCTTAACTGACTGTGCCACCCAGGTTTTCAATCACTAGGCTTTTGGGGGAGGCGGGATGGTGTGCAGGATAAATGGCAGCAGTAGACTCAGAAGCCAGTCTGCATGGGCTCCCCTTAGCTTCTGTTCCCTATCCCTCTCTCCCAGGATGGCAGTGGGACCCTGCAGAGGAGCGGTTCTCTGGGCAAGATCCGGGATGTGCTTCGTAGAAGCAGCGAACTCCTGGTGAGGAAGCTCCAGGGGACTGAGCCTCGGCCCTCCAGGTACACAGTGAGACTGAGATATGGCAAAGCAGACCAGTAAGCCCTTGCCTCCAACTCCTCTTGGCCCCCCATCTCTGGAGAAGTGTCTCGGAGAGAAACATGGAGGAGGTCAATGGGATGGCCATGGCGAAAGAGTCTGGGAAAAATGGGTGCCCCAGGGGTTGGGAAAGGTACCTGAGGAGATACCAGTTACTGCTGAAGATAAGAGAGTGTGCATGTGTACTCATGTGGGGGGGTGTCAGACAGTGGGTAGGCCATGATCTGATGCGTGCGGCGGTGCCCAAGAGGCCCACGGTGTTAAGGCCTCTAATAGGGAAGAGAAGGGGCCTCAGTTCTTTCTTTTTGCATTGTAGCAGCAACATGAAGCGGGCAGCCTCCTTAAACTATCTGAATCAACCCAGTGCAGCACCCCTCCAGGTGAGAGCAATGCTTGGGAGCATATTGGTGGGTGAGCAAGAAAGGGGAGCCATGGGACCCGTGCCGCAGGAGTTAGGGAAGAGGAGAGAGTCCTGTGGGTCGAAGACTCCAGCCAGGGAACTGGAGTTGGGTAGACAAGAATCAAGCAGACACCTTGTTGGGGGTGGTGACCACTACGGGAGTGTTTTGGGCCAGAGATGGTAGCGAATAAATTAATCAGGAAGGGAACAGGAATTGATGTTCTCTAAACTGGTACTTTGGAATTATGAATAATTCAAGAATGATTTGGGGATACCAACTGCTCTTCCTCCGGCAGCCACCATATTCTTCACCTTGGGACTCAGTGGCAGATGAGAAGGGAAAAAGAAAAAAAAAGTATTAAATCATCTACATTTGAGAAAACAGTAACGACATGTTAATGGCAACTAACCATTTGTATCAACACATTCAGAATATAGGCTGATATTCATGTGGCTCTTCTGAGCATTCTCTCCCCCAGATCGTGGCCTTCTTGAACATCCTAGCAAAGGCTACAACTGCACAGAGCCCCAGAGCTTGGGATTGAAGTTACAGGCTCCATCCTAGCTCTAGAGATAGACTGCAGCCATGTAATGGGTAGACTCCAGGGGACAGTCTTTGGGAGGCCGAGGTCCCTGGGCTGATGACATGGTGTTGTCTGTTTCAGGTCTCCCGGGGCCTCAGTGCCAGCACTACGGACCTCTCTTCAAGCAGCTGACATTCAACCCACCCCCCAGGTCTGCTGGGTCCCCCCCACAGCCCTCTCAGCATTCCCTATTGCTCCTGGCTCTTCCAACCCCAAGGTGGGACAGGGAAGGGAGAGCAGTTAACCAGAAGATTGCTGCTGCCCTTAGGGTCTTGGCTCCCTCCTCAGGAATCCCCCTCAGGAAGGACCCTCAGGACATCCTCTCCCCATAGTCCTCTAGAGTAGCTAGCTCTGAGGCCCCCAAGATGCTTAAAGAGCAGACGCGCGTCTCGGAGATGGAGCCTGCTGCTGGCGTTTTGGTCAGAGGTTTTGGGGCTGGCCAGCCAAGCTGCCTCGCTCTGGCCTCTCTTGTTCCCTCCGCTGCCTCACTTCAGGTCCGTGTATTTCACTTTTCTTAAATAAAGAATCAGGTAACCGTTTTGCCTCTTGAGTCCTGACCAAAGAGGATAGGGAGCAAGGGTTGTGTTGGGGCCCTTCACAGAAGGGCAAGGGACAGTGATGGATGGGGCAACACGAGAAGTGTTGATTCTTGGATCTCTCCTCTCTTCCTTCCCGTTTGTATCCTCTGCAGCAGGGCCTGCAGGAAGGCATCTGGGGGATGGGGGAGGAGGCCCGCAACCCAAGGAGAAGGTGCTATGGACTGGGTTGTCAGGGACATGTGGTGGCCATGTGGCAGGACCCTGGAGTCCTGGCGCCACTGCTCCTGGCCTGTGAGGCCCTCTGTGGCTGCCCCTCCTCCTCCCAGCTGTTTGGGGGAAGGGAGGTCTAAGCAGGCCTGGGGGGCCCTCCCGAGCCAGAGCCAGAGCGGGATGAGGCACTTACTATCCATCCCCTCTCAGCATATCCTGGAGGCCTGAGCAGCAGCTGGGGCCCATCTTCTAAAGCTTGACTCCTTCTGACCCGCCTCCTACACCCCTTGCTGCTTTCACAACAAAGAAAGAATGTGGGGGTGGTGGCGCTGGGAGTGGGGGGTGCCTGGAACAAGGGCTGCGCTGGGCCTCCCCACAGCTGGAGACTTGGCCATGCCCTGCGGCCCAGACTGCCTGGAGATGGACTTGGGATAAATTTGTCAGTTTAACAGCCTTCAGCCAGGCATTCAGAGCCCAGTGTGTTTCTACCTTTGGGTTCAGATTGGTCCAGAGCCAAACCAGACCCCAGCCATGCACTGGTCCCTCACTTCTCCAGGCTGTATCTCTCCTGGGGTTCCACAGTATCTCCAGCTTACCTTGCTTGGGGACATCAACGACACCCTTCTGTTCTAGGTCTCCCTCAGGATTTTAGGTCGTTGAGAAGTGAGCCAGAGCCTTTCCCCTTCCTACCCAAAGAATTTGGGGGGAACTGTTGTCAGAGCCCCCAGGGAGGCCCAGAACTGACCATCCTCTCCAGGGGCCACGAAAGTCACTTTGGTTCCCCGCGTCCCTGCAGAATGGGCGGTAGGCACAGCCTATGCTCCCCTACCTAGCTCAGGTTCCCTGCACTCCCCAGGGCCTCCCTCCCTCCGTCCCCTAGCCATCTCCAGACCCCTCCCCCTACTGCGAGCTCCTCCCCGCCACGACGGGGAGGGGGCGTCGAAGGGGCGGGGCGCCGCGCGGCGGCCGGCGGGGAGGGGGCGTCGCGGGGCGGGGCCTGGCGGCGGCGGCGGCACCAAGAGCGGCGGCGGCGCGCGAGGGCTCGGAGGTATCAGGGGCGCGCGGCTCCGGCTCGGGACGCCTCGGGCTCGGGCTCCGGCTGCGGCTGCTGCAGCGGCGCCCGCGCTCCTGTGCGCTCGGCCTCCCGGGCCCGCCGCGGAGCGCAGTTCGAACGCCCGCCGTGCGCGGGTCGGCTCCTTTTCCCGAGCCTGCCGCGATGGCAGCTGCGCCGGGAAACCCGAGCAGCCTCCGCCGGCTGTCCCTGCTCAGCGTCCTGCTGTTGCCGCTGCTGGGCGGTGAGTCGCGGCGAGCTGCGGGAACGGGGCTCGGGAAGCGCGGGAGCCCCGCGGGCAAGAGGGGGCACCCGGGAGGTGGCTTTGGGCGGCTGGGCCGGGCAAGACACCCTGGAGTGGTGGAGAGGCGGGCGTGAGGTCCCGGCGCCGGGGGTGGCGAAGCCCCCGCGGACTCGCCCGGGCCCCTCTTCTTTCGCGCCGCGAGGACGCGTTTCCAAGCCGCCACAGAGTTTTCCCGGCTTGAGCGGAGAGTTTTCTCGGGAACTGCCGGGAGTTGCTGGCTCCCGGGCCCCGGTGGGGAGTTTCTTTTCGGGAGGGAAACGGCTCCCTCCCCACTTAGGGGGGCGCGGTGAGGTGGCTGGCGGCGAGGGAGACGGAGTCCCCCCCAGCCTGGGGCCGGATGCGGGACCGACCTGCGCGGCGCAGAGCGCGGAGCTTTGTTACCCACGCCGGCCAGACGCTCCCGGCTTCCCTCCTCCAAGTTCCCGGGCCAGGCTGGGACCCTTGATAGCCCTGCTGGTGCGGGCGGGAGAAAGGCAGAAATAGGGGCCGCCCCGTCTCCTCCAGCTCCTGGGCCCGAGCCCACCCCCAGCCGGGTCGGATCTGGGGAGCGGAGAGTCCGAGGCTGTCGTGGTGACTAATGTGTGAAGGCCGCTGCCAAAATCGGGCATGGCCGGCCTGCAAAGGTGCGGACGGGGTTGTTCTGCTCCTTCCTGGATTTCCATCCTGTCTCTCCGCACCGAGGAAAGAGAAATCTCTCATTCTGCGGGCAGAAAGGCAAGAAGAGTTCATTCTGCCCTTTCTTGGAGGGCCTCAGCGTTTTGATGAGGGTGTGGCTTGTATATACAGGGCAGACAGGACCCGACCCCTCCTTCCCCCCGGGGCCCCCCCCCCCCCCCGCCCCGGCCGCCTTTATTTCCTGGCTTGGTCACACCTGAGAGTCACCACTGAGGTGTTGAAGTGCTTTACAGGAAAGCACCAAGCTACCTGCACACCACAAACGGCCTGGACTGGAAGCATACCCCCCCCCCCCCCCGCCAGAGAAACCCACAACACACACAATCTTTGGTGATGATCCTGGCAGCAGCCCTTTCTGGGGGGGAACTCTGCCCAGGACACCTGGTCCTAGCTTAATCACTTTCCTCTTTCTTGGAAGAGTGGCCATAGGGCGGGTGGGGGTAGAGAATTGCCTTTTTTGACGTCTCCCTGGCTTGCCAGCTGGTGAGGGGTTTTGGTGGTGATGGACTTAACATCTCCCCCAGCCCTAGTTTAAAAGGAGAGGTAATTGTAACCCAAGACGGAGAGGTAAGAACAAGCTCCTGGGACTCGTAGGAGGTGTTTCTGGAGCTGCCCTGTGTTCCTTGTGATGTGTAGGGTGGTTATTGCTCGTGGCAGAACGCACATCTGCTCCCAGAGGAAGTATGGAAGTTTTTTTGTGCAGCCAGGATCGGGGGCCCAGCCATATGGACGAGCAGCCCCAGCTCATAGGCTTCCTAGGTTGGTGGCTGTTTGGGTTTGGGTTGTGTGGGTCGCCTGATCTGGCTGTCTTCACTGCTGATGTTTAGAGTTCTGGAGTCAAGGGGAGATTCTGGTGGAGACCCGGTCCTTGTTCACAAATACTGAATTCCTAAATTCCTTCCATGAGAAGAGGACTCTGATGTTAATTGATGTTAATCCGATGACTGGTGTTTAGTGGGGGGGGGGGTTCCTGTGGGGGAAAGTTAGGGCAGGCTGAGGGCTTGGGACTGGAGGTCTGCAATCTCCTCTGGGGGTGGGGAGATGTCTTGTGCTCAACAAAGGAACATTTTAATGAGAGCCTTAAATCAGTTCCACCAAATGTGCCTTGGTGTGGAACCTGTCCATGTGCTGTAAACAGTTTCAGCCGGGGCCGAGGCGCCTGCTGTCTTCCAGTGAAATCCGGGACTCAACCCACTCCGGGACGGCATGACTTCAGGGGGCAACGATTTTTTTAATAGATTACAGTAGAATTTTTCCATCTCATTGTTTAACTGTGTCACTAACTGGAGTTTAAGTGAGACCCTGCTGTTAATAAGGCCAGAGTGAGGGACCTAGGCTAGCTTGGTTTGTGGATTGGACCATTTTGAAGTTTGGGTAATTATGCTGTAAATGGTTGAGTAGTGTTCCAAACTTTGAGATTCCTGTCATGATAAATACGGTGGAGGGGGAGGAGAGGGCTTGACGTTGGAAATCTGGGATTCTTAGCCCCAGCTGTTTGTATGGTCAGTTGTGGTTACTACCCATTCCTGTCATCCCCTCCCCCCCCCTTCTTCCTTTCAGGCTCTTGTGTCTTAGGGGAGATTGAGTTGTCACATTAAGAGCTAGCTGTCCTGCAGATTCCTCGAGGCTCTGCAGCCTGTCATTCAGGCCTAGGAGTTGCTTTTATCAGTGATGGGTTTCCTCAGTCGTTGGGATGCAGGAGGGCAAGGGTGATCTCTGTACATCGCTTGCTGAAGAATCTAGTCACACTCCTGGCGTTCAGAGCAGGGCTGAGTGGTGGAGAGAGCTCAGGCAGGGGAGACGAAGTATTTGGCAAAACAGCAACTCAAATTTTGACAGGCCCTGTGGCCCTGGGCAAATTTCATGACCTCCCAGTTTGCCTCCTCTGTAAAGGGACTTCCTGGAGTTGTGCGGAGGATTAAATGTAATGAAGTCTATAAAGGGCCGTTTTCTCCTTCTTCCCTCTCCTGAGGTATGCTTCCCACATACTTTTCCAGCCTCACAGTCACCCCCAACAAGAAACGTTTTCCACCTACTGGAGCCTTCCATTGCTACCCAACGAGTCAATTTACCGTCCCCTGAAACAGGCGTGGTTTCTCAGCCCTTTCCTTCCTCTCGGGCCAGTCCTTGGTGTGTGTTGCCTGGCCCATCTCTCTCTTGCCCAGCCCCACTTCCTCCCCAAAGCTGTCCCCGTTCTCCTGCCAGAAAGAGGCCTGTAGAACTTTTGGACTCTGTCATTCTTAGGACACATCCATATTTTTGCCCCATTTTGAGTTTTAAGTAAAGCGCTTCCCCCTTGTAGAATTCATTATGGGATCATTTATAATGGGTCCTTCTCTAGATTTATTAAAAAGGTGAATGAACCTTTTGGGTACAGGGCAGAGTAATCAAGGGCAAGGGTAAACGTCCCCTTTGCCTCTTGGCTTTCGGGGGTCTTTTGTGTCCCAGCTTCTCTGGGTTGGGGCTGCCTGTTGTTCCTCCTTGTGCCTGTTCTACTGTGACCGAATCAAGGGACCAGACCTTCCTGTTTCTGGGCCTGTTCTTTGTGGTGGTTTTCAGAGTGTGATGTGGCAGGGCTTCTGGCTTTCTCCAAGAGTTCTGGGTGTGGGCAACCACCTGTACATACGAAGCTGACCTGCCTCGAAGGGCCACACTTCAAAAATGGTGAACTGTATAGGGGCCACTCAAAATAAGCGTGGCATCAACATCGCCTGGGAGCACAAATCAGAAACCCAATCTGCATTGAATAAGCTACCCAGGTGACTGCACCCCATAGTTCCAGGAGTCCTGGTCTCCCCCCCCCTTTTTTTTTTTTAATTTGAGAGAGAAAACACAAGCAGTGGGGAGGGGCAGAGGGAGAGAGAGAGGGAGAGAGAAGCAGACTCCCCACTGAGCAGGAAGCTGATGTAGGGCTCCGTCCCAGGACTCCCAGGAGATCATGACCTGAGCCGAAGGCAGACGCTTAACTCACTGAGCCACCCAGGTGCCCCAAGTCCTGGTCTCCTTACAGAGAAACTTGAGGTGCAGAGCTTTCAAATTAGGGGCCCTAGATCTTGCACAGTATTTGAAGATTTACCTTAAATAACTTTTAATTCCTGTGAACACTCTTTGGTGTGATGTCTGCAGGTAAAAATTGCCTCACCAAAAAAAAAAAAATTACCTCACTTTGGGTTGAATTTGATTTAGATTTTGTCAGGAAACTTGTCCATTAAACATGGGACTCTGGAAGGTACGCAGCGTTACGTGTGGTGCTCACTTCCTCTTGGAACCTCAGCTTTTCCTCGAGCGTATGCTCATTTTATAACGAAAGGCAGTGGAGAAATTGGATTTGTGAGGCAGAAATTTGGTCGGCGGATGACCTTTCAGGAATACATTTGATTCCTAAAGGGAGGCAGCAGCGTCTGTGCTGGGCTTCGGCGCTGTAGCGTTGTTAAGTCTTCGGAGGACTTCGTATTTTGGAGTGCGGGGCTTTGTGTGAGTTTGTGTTTAAGCCAGTGGAGCTTCCGTGACACTCATCTGGGATGGATGTTGGCCGGTTCGGACTCTAATATTTGAGCCAAGAGCGGTTTGGGGCCAGGGATTCAGTCTTGGGTGTTCTCCTGCCAGAAGAAAGGGTCATTGAACAGGCCTGGGTGCCCTTGGTCTGTACCCCCCAGCCTCTCTGCTGGCCCTAACCTCAGTAACATGCTTCTTGGTGGCTGTGCCCCTGGCGCCGCCCTTGGTGGAGCCACGTGGTGGGGTTACAGGCTCAGGGCCACGCTTGCTGGCGCCAGCGCTCGCCTTGCCTCTCTCCTGGGTTCCTGCTCTGCCCCCCTCCCCCCCATCGCCTGGTCCTCTTGTCCCTGACACCAAGGAAGTTCTACCGTGGCGGCTGGGTGAGAGTCCTGTCTTGGGGTTCTCCGAGCTCAGCGCGGAGTGCACACTGGGCCCTGCCGAGCCCCTGGCGCTTTGTGGAGCTGGCCCAGGAGCTGTTACAGCTAATCCGTGGTTTGAGGAAGCCCTCTGCAGTATGTCACTTTTTCCATCCTCTTCTCTGCGTTTAGGCCATTTCCCTCCCGGTAATGCTGCACAAGCAGCCGTGGGCCAGGGAGGAAGCTTTGTTGGAAGGGCGGACACACGCAGGCGCCTTGCCCCTCTTGCAACTGGGGCTGGGGTCACCAAGCTCTGGGGAAGGGATACACAGGTGAGTGGGACACAGCCTACCGGGTGTCCTGCCCATCCCGAGTTCCTGCCAGAGCCTTAGAGCCTGATGAGCGAGGATATGCATTTGCTGGGTTGGGGGGGGGGTGTCTTTAATTTCTGAAAACTAGGCCCTGAGTCGTGGGGTAGGGATGGTGAGTCACGTGTCAGGAAGATGTAGATTTGTGGTCCAGAGCCCAGGTAATACAGTGGAAAGGCAGGTAACCAGAGGACCTATTTAAAATTTGAGCCGTCTGGGCCAGAATGACAGCCGTCTGGGCCTGACTGCAGACCTGCCCATCAGAATCATTGGGGAAGGAGGCAGAAAAGGTATTTTATTTGCTTATTTGTTAGATTCTCTCGCAGTTTTTGAATAGCAAGTCCAGTCCCAGTTCAATCTCAGAAGGAAACTGCGTTTTAAAATTGCTTCCCGGGAGAAGTAAAATAAAACAAAATTGCTTCCCAGGAGATTCTTACCGACATTCAGGTTTGAGAACCCCTGGGCCGCCATAAGGAGTTTGTCAGTTAAAGTGGAGGTGTGGTTGGGGCACCTGGGTGGCTCAGATGGTTAAGCGTCTGTCTTTGGCTCAGGTCATGATCCCGGGGTCCTGGGATCGAGTCCCACATCGGGCTCCCGGCTCAGCGGGGAGCCTGCTTCTCCCTTGGACCCTCTCCCCTCTCATGCTGTTTCTCTCTCGCTCGCTCTCTAAAAAATAAAATCTTTAAAAAAAATAAAATAAAATAAAAAATAAAGTGGAGGTGTGGTGATGAGAAAGGTTGATGTTGAGGGGCTTAGAATGGGGTCAGTCCCAAGTGTCTTTGAGGGTCTTCTGTGAGTGAAGTGTCTCAGTTGGGGCGGGAGGCAGGAAGGAGACGCCATGGAGAGATGGGAATCACATGAAGTGTAGTGAAAGACACCAGTTGGTAAAATGCTAAATAGAAGACCATTCTAGAACATGTAGGACAGTAAGTCCATGACGCAGGAGCAAATGGGGAGGGGAAAGGCTTCAGAGAAGAGAGAGAATTGAATTGCTAGTAGGTGTAGGCTGTGGTGACCGATCAGAATGACATAAAGGCATTGGACCTGGAGTCTGAAAACTTGGCTGGTTCTTGTCTAACGTCACACACATGAATGCATGATAAAGGAGGAGAAGCAACATCTGTGGTCCTGTGACACCTGCTTTTCTGTATTCTGGTCCTGACTCAATTGCTGCCTAGCCCCATGACCCTGAGCTGGTTAATTAACCTTTCGAGCCTCAGTTTCCACATCTGCAAAGTACAAGTGCTGCTGATTGCTCCCTCGCCCACCTCCAGAAAGTCGAGGGAGCATTCCCCCTGGAGATGGTTGACCCAGGGGTGCAGCCCCTCTGGCCAGCCCTCCTGTCTCTTCCCAAAGACTGCCCTGACCCTTTGTCTCCTTTTAGGGTGTCAGCCTTTCTTTCTGGTCCTCTGTCTCTAGAATGGTTTGCCAGGGCTCGACAGAGTTGCTTTGCACCGGCAGCTTTAGGAATGGTTTCCTTACTTGAGAGCGCAGATGTTCTGAATGGGTCTCAGTATTCCAGCAGCGGCCCAGAAAGGTGGGCACAAGCACTTTGCATTTCCTGGTGGGAACTCTTCTCCCTCTGTCCTCCTAGCAGATTCTCCCAGAGTGGTCACTGCTGGTTCGGAGCCGCCGTCTCCCTGTTTGTGCCGATGTTCTTCTAGGGAGTGGGTAGTGAGCTGTGCTTCCTGCAGCCTGGGCTGACTTTTAGAACAGCCCAGGGAGGGGCTTCTGTGATCACGGGATGGCTGCGAGGCTTCCCCCAGTCACTCTGGGTAGCTTGTGTGAACTTCTGTCAATACCATAGGGAGGTTCCCGAGGTGTGGTGTGCTCAGGGATGGACGGCTCTCGCTGTGGGTGGTTAAGGAGGCCAGGGCGGGCACTAGCATGTACTGCCTCCGCCCGGAGATACACTGGCTCCTTTTTGCCCCTTCTGGGGTGCCGTTGGTGAGGCAGTGAAGAGAATGATGGTCTGTTTGGGGGATGACTGAGGTGTCCCAGCAGCTAGCTCATAGAGTGCCTTTGTGCGCATTAGAAATAGGCGCCCTTCCTCCAAGTGAATGCAACCCTGCCTCAGGACCCAGGGCAGTATTTCAGTATTAACACCTTGGCTGGGCATCTTGAGCATCTTTCTCCTCTGTGCAGTCACATGTGGCTATCCCGTTGGAATGAGTGGCCCTTTGCTTCTCAGCTGATGGGCCAAGATGATTTTGGTGACCTCTAATCTGTTTTATTTTTTTTTATTATTATTATTTTTAAAGATTTTATTTATTTATTTGAGACAGAGAGAATGAGAGACAGAGAGCATGAGAGGGAAGAGGGTCAGAGGGAGAAGCAGACTCCCTGCTGAGCAGGGAGCCCGATGCGGGACTCGATCCCGGGACTCCAGGATCATGACCTGAGCCGAAGGCAGTCGTTTAACCAACTGAGCCACCCAGGCGCCCTCTAATCTGTTTTAGATGAGCCATTTTCTCTACTATTCGCTTGCCTCCTGTGGTCGGGGGCTGGGGCACTGCTGCTTATCCCATACTGTAGGAGAAGCCTGGGAGGCTGGGGCCCCAGTGCTGTACCTGCTCCACAGGATATGTCTGTAGCTGCTGGGATCTTGGTCTGTTTCTGGGCCCCCACCGGAGGATTTTACTGCCTTGCACATGCAGGCTTCTAACACCTTATATAATAATTAATACGGAAGGCTGGCTGAGTCTTCAGGGAACAGGGGCTGCTCAGAGTTTATTCCACATCTCATTAAGAAGTACCAGGCTTGCCTCTCTCCCTGGACACACTGGAGCCTCCAACGTAAAGTGCGTAGGCTTTCCTGTTTTAGAGGAAATCCTGCAGTAATGGTAGAATCTCTTCAGTAGCAAAGATGGGTCTTGGGCTCCAGTTCTGGCTACCCTGGAAGTGTATGTCCCTCCTCAGGAGGCACTGGGAGGGAAACATGGGCCCTGCTCCCACATTTGCCCCAGACTGCTCATGTGACGTTGGACAAGTCCCACCTGCCACTCAGGCCTCAACTTGAGGACTCAAGACCTTGGAAGACCTTTAATGTGGGGACCTTTAGGGGCTGACCCAGTATTGCCATACACAACCGCCAGCTGTGTTCCTGTCATACCTTACAGGCCCTCTTCCTCACCCTTGGTTTTGGGGAAAGGACTTTAAGGGCCGTATTTTGTTCTGGAGTCTCTAGTGCGTGGGCACAGATGTGTTTAGACTCGATCAACTGGTGATGTGGGTATTAGGGTTTAATTCTTTGGGTGCAAGGGGGAATGGGGTAAATTCTAGAAAGGTTTGGGAGAGAATTCTTAAGAGGGGGAAAAAAAGTTTGTGTGGTTTTTAAAAAGATTTCATTTATTCATTTGAGAGAGAGAGCTAGAGTGCAGGAACAGGGGGGAGGGGCAGAGGGAGAGGGAGAAGCAGATTCCCCCCTGAGCAGGGAGCCCGATGTGGGGCTCAATCCCAGGACCCGGGGATCATGACCTGAGCCGAAGGCAGATGCTTAACCAACTGAGCCACCCAGGTGCCCCCCAAAAATTTGAAGCGTTTTTATCTGAGTAAAAGGAGGCAGAAACTTACCTGGTTAGTCCTCAAGTACTCGAGGGACTAGTGCTTTGGCGAGGAATACCTTTTCCTTTGCACAGAAGCAGGAACAACTGAAGGGCGGCTTCTAGCTGGGAGAAGTGGCTGGGTGTGCTTTGGGAGAGCCTCCTCTGTAATCCCAAGTGTACCCACCATGGCAATTGACAAAATGCTTTCACTCACATTGACATTTGATCTTACTAACATGGCTTAGAGGCAGGCAGGATGAAGGTGGTTGGTTTTGGGGGTGGGAGGAGTGTCAAGGGATGGGAGGCATTTGACAAGTAGAGAAACTGAGGTGCAAAGTAAGATCCGCTCAGAACTGCAGAGCTGGTAAGTAGGAGAGCTGATTTTGTGTTCTCGTATGTCCTCGGGGCTATGAGGTGTTACAAACACATGCCTTGGAGTGGAGTGAACGCTGGGGAGTGGACTTGGCAGACGAGATAACTGTCTGGGTGGGTTTAGGAGCAGCCCTGTTAGAGTCAGAGGGTGGAGGAGCCTTTGCTCTTTCTACATAAGGAGCGAGTGGATCAATAACTTTACGCATGGAGAGACCTTTTGCACCTCAGCATTCAAGATTGCCAAATTTTCTCCCTCTTTTAAAAAATTTGTTGTTGTTACAAAACAGCATGGTTACAGTTTTCAGTGGCCCATTCAGAGGTTTGTGTGCATCCTAAAGTTTTTAGAGTTACGGTCAGACTGTGTAATCTAGAAGTCCAGAACACTGCCTCAATCCCCACGATTTTTTTTTTTTTTAAGATTTTATTTATTTATTTGACAGAGAGAGATACAGCGAGAGAAGGAACACAAGCAGGGGGAGTGGGAGAGGGAGAAGCAGGCTTCCCGCTGAGCGGGAAGCCCGATGTGGGGCTCGATCCCAGGACCCTTGGGATCATGACCTGAGCCGAAGGCAGATGCTTAACGACTGAGCCACCCAGGCACCCCAATCCCCACGATTTGAGCGGAGTCCTCCATCTCTTCCAGCTGGTGCTTCTGGAAGGTCGCGGGCAGTTGCAGGCCCTGGCTTGCAGGGGTGCCGTCACCATTCCAGACCCGTGTGCCTGCTGGGAGGTGTATACTGGGTAATGCTGTGCTAGAGACCACGTAGGTGGTAATAGAGTCATCGCTGCTGTGGTTAATAGAGGTGCTGCCTCTCACCACTGTTGTGTAGATGGATGGGCCCACACTTGGTGGTACAGGCCCTGGCACACAGTAGGGATGCGATGAACGTAGGTTTCCCTTCCATTTCTGATTTTGGAGGCAAGCCTTTTAATTCTCAAGAGATTTCAGAATTGCTTGGACAGTGACCTCTGACATTCTGGAACATGTACACGTTTTGCGGCCAGGTAGATCTCCCTTTAGCCGGAGCTGCTAACCGCTCTTGGCTGACCTGCTGAGTTTTGTTCTTCTGCTTCCGAGGCTCTCAGGGTCCAACCTGGGAACCTTGGTCCCATCGCTGAAGGGTTACAAAGTGATACTCCGGTGTTCTGATTCTGGTGTAGCTCATCTGTTAAAAAAAAAAAAAGAGAGAGAGAGAAGGATCCTTCACGTCAGCAAGTCCTTAGAGAGGAGATGTGCTAGGATAGCATTTGAGATCCCAAGTTCATTTCCAGCTACCCGAAAAACAAAACAAATCACAAACAAAGAAAATGGTTGTCTTGCAGCCTTGGGAAAGGGGTGGGGGGCGGTGGAGAAGATTTGCTGTTGGTCTTGTAGCTCTAGCTACGAAGAGCAAACCATTCTATCTGTTTGGTTAATTTAGCAGATTAACCAGTTGTTAAACTGACCAATTTAAAAAATGCCCAGCTTGCTAGCAGCTTTGTGCCTGTGATCTGGCCTGTGATCCGGGCCCCTCCTCCACCGCAGGGGTCCGGGCCTCCTATAGGAGGAGCTTCCTGGGGAGGAGGAGTGCCTGGGCCCCCAGGGAACAGCCCCGGGGGGCCTGGAGGAGGATCTCGGGCTTCTCTTTACCACCACCCCCACCTCCTTTCTGAAAACTCCTTAAAACAAAAGGCTTTTATTTAGTAAACATCGCACCCTGCCCTGAAGAAGTGTCCTGAGTTTTGTTGGTGAGGTGCAGGAAAAGGGGGTGGCGAATTGGCCTCTTTGTTTCTGGGTAAGGGGCTGGGGTGCTTCTTTGGCCTTGCGTACCTTTTTCGCTCTTAACTCTACCTTTGTTCCCTGGGCCTCTCGAACCTGGTCTGAGAGGTCCTGCTGAGCGGGCCTGCTCCTGTCTCTCCGTGAGCCTCCCTGGGAGACTTCCCCAGATTGCTGCCGTGGGCAGTCCAGAAAGGAGGCCGGCGAGCGTGGGCCCAGTTGGGCCTGAGCTTGGGTGGCACCTCTCTCTGTCCCCTTCCCACCCAGCCCGGATCAAAGGAGCCTCCTCCGGGAGCAGGGAAACACTTCTCCCAATAGCCCCACCAGTGAGTAAACAGCCAGGGCCGCTTTTGAAGCGTGGTGCTTCAGGCCGGAGGAATGCAGAACATTTCATTTTAGGAGTGGACTTAGGTTTCCACTGCTTTCGGTATTTGCAAATTTGAAACAAATGCCCTCATTTAGCAGCAGGCAGGCTGGGCAGTAAACGGGGGCTGTTTAAGGGCGTTTATGGCGGTCACAGGTATTTGTGGGTAGGGGGACCCCAGCAGGTTTGGGAAAGGACAGAAGGTTTATGGTTAGGTGGGTTGTACAAAGACCCCAGCCAGGTCTCCGGTAGAGGGTTGTTGTTAGGTGGGCTTTGTCATAAAAAGCTTTGCCGCCCCCCTCCCCCCCCCCCCCCCCCCCGCCGGAAGTATCTCCTTCTGGCAGACAAAGAGGTTTGAGATGGTGTTTATCCCCCTGGGGCTGATGCTGAGGGCCTTGTCCCTCTCGTTTGGCTGCCAAAGTATCAGATTTCCAATGAACCCTGCCTTCTCCCACCCCCGCAGCTTGAAAGGCTCATTAAATGTGCTTTATATATAACAAGTTGGCTGAGAGGCCCCCCCCTCACTTCCAGCCAGTTTTGTGAGGAAGGAGCTAGGAAAACCTGTTTTCCTTTTGTTGTTTCTGGAAGTAGATCTGTGAAGGAGCAATTGCAAAAAGACCCTGATTTTAGCCATCAGCCAAGCAAGTGTTACTTGCCTTTGATGGGGCAGCTTAGCTGGGGATGATCTGCCCCAGGCCTGGTGGGTGCCACCCGCCCGCGCACAGGGAAATTCAGAAATCTGTTTAGGAAGGGAGTTCTGGCTGCACAGCTTGCTCCCTCAGAGACCCGAGATAGTTCACTTCACCTCGCTGAGCCTCAGTTTCCCTTTTGTAAGATGAGGGTAATAATTCCGACCACGTTAGGGTGCTTGTAAGGATTCCGTGAGATGATAATACTGTCTTTCTTCAACTCGAAAGTGCTCTTTTTTTTTTTTCAGTTTCACACCTTTGAAGCCTGGTGGTAACATAGTCAATTATGTAGTATTGTGTCTTAGTTTAACTGGGACCATCTCCTTTTAGCGTAACACAAATAACAGTGCATCTTAAAATTGGTGACTCCTTTGAAATTCAGTGTATGGGAAGGAATTAGTCTGTCATAGAGTGAATGCTCCATAAAAGATAGTTATCATACGATGAGGGTGATTTATTTACAGGTCTGCTTTTGTTTGCCATCCACCAGTAACTTTCAATAGAAACTGTTTTCCTTTTTAGTCTGGCACATAAATAACAAATAATGCTTAAGGCATAAGGCATCACCCTAGGTCATGTATGTGAGAGGGTTGGGGGGTGGGGAGGTACTTAAAGTCTTTAGAAGGCAAGAGATTGTCTAGAGAAGGAGGCGGATGTCCCTAGGAGGGCAAACAGTCAATTATGGAAAGAAAATGCCTTTCTGATGGTAGAGTCTCCACTTTAAAAAGCTGGGCTATTCCTGGGGGAGACTTGAGACTCACTCCAGGAACGGATTGTCTGGTAGGCACATCAAGACAGAACCAGAAGAGAGTAATTAACAAGGCAAGGATGCAGAGAAGCACCAAAGAGGGGGGACCCAGAAAGTGCCAGGCGATGTGTGTGGGAGCAGGCAGGAGAAAGACAGGAGCTGGTTGCATTTCCTTCCCATCCCAGGCTGCACAGTTGTGTGGGGTTGATCCAAGCTTTGTGGAGACAACTGGGGCTATTCATTCTGCTTTGTGCTACCTCAGCATTTGTCTGAGGGCACCTTCCTCTCCCGTCTCCAGGACAAAAGTGGCCCGAAGGCTGGGGAGTTCATCATTTGCTTGAGTTCTGGTTTATTTGATGGTAGGATGGATTAGCTGTGGGGTTGGGGTTTAGATGGTAGACAGAAAGAGGAAGAGATCTCTTTCATATGCATTAGTGAAAGAAAGTGAAGAGCAAAACTTTTTTTTCTTTTTTTTAAAATAGGTTGCTGTGTAGATTTGTGCTCCAAGCCTTCCAGATGTTCACTTCTACCTTATAGGGGTTTCAGAATACATTCTTTCTGGGTTGTTGTCCAGAATTTTAGCCCTCAGTAGGTGTGCCCAGCTAGGAAAGGGTCTGATTAATGGATCATTTTCGGAAGGCAAGAACTCAGATGTCCCAGGGTCCAGGAGACGCAGCTCCTGTATGACGTGAATGCCCTGTTTGCTTCCTTTGGCCACCTTTGGCAGTGTCTTGAAGAAGAAGAAGGTATTGTAGCTGATGTGTCTTGAACAATCAGGAAGAATGGTGTTGAGGTTAAGAAAATTCCAGTGCTCTTCTCCTAAAAGCCTTTGATGTACTGGTATTTATATCATCAAAAAAGGCATTTTTGGTGATACAAAACTTATTTCGGAGGCCCTCTAAAACTCAGTGTGAATTTTCTTCTGAGGAAGCCAGTCTCCCCGGCTTCTCTGTCCTGTGAGGATTGAAAGAGGCAGTGGTGGGGTGCCTGGGTGGCTCAGTTGGTTAAGCGACTGCCTTCAGCTCAGGTCATGATCCCAGGGTCCTGGGATCGAGTCCCGCATCGGGCTCCCTGCTCTGTGGGGAGCCTGCTTCTCCCTCTCCCACTCCCCCTGCTTGTGTTCCCTCTCTCGCTGTGTCTCTCTCTGTCAAATAAATAAATAAAATCTTTAAAAAAAAAAAAAAAGAAAGAAAGAAAGAGGCAGTGGTTCTTTTCAAACCAGGTCAACAAATACTTTCGAGCCCTTTTTATATCTCAGGCACCCAGAGAGGTATCTGTGGGCCCTCAGTGGTCCTCAGTTTGGTCATTGCCCAGTTTGGCTCTGACACCCCAGATTCCTTATTTACACCCACGACCAGAAGAACCTAGAGAGGACTTGGGATGGACTTCCATGGGTCTCTTGCCTGCTGCTGGCCGTGGGGGTGATGGCTGTGGTGTTAACAGCTGCCTGTTCTGTCCCAGGCTGCTGCCCCAGCCCCGAGGAGAGGTGTTGATCAGGCCGACGGGATGGCAGATCCCCCTGAGCCCTAGGTTGGAAGTAAATTAGCTAAAGGTTGCTCTTAGACTCCTGACAAATTGCTTTCAGTTTTTGCGGCCAAAAGAGAACTCTGAAAACAGGGTGTAAATTGGGTTATTTACACTACCTCTGTTTTTGTTGCTTCCATGAAGTTGGTGAAGGAGGGCATGGATCCAAGTGAGCTTTTCAGGTTCTTGGATGCTCTGTTCCCCAGGTACCTGGCATCAGGTGAAGAGGAGGGGGTGGGTAGGCACGTCGGGGTGTATTGCCCTTGAATGCAGGAAGTGTGGTGACCGGACAGGCCTTTGAGGTGCCTGGGACCAACCCCTTTCGTTAGATCAAAGACATACCTTTTGTTTCCCCGCTCACACTTTTCCTCTCCTGGAGCCAGAGTTGTAAAGAGGTGGAGTTTGAGGGTCTGCATCTGGTGGCTGGGTTGGCAAGTGGAGTCGGGGGCAGAGGGAGGGGCCCTCCCTCCTGCTGAGCACTTCCTGCCTTCTACGTTTGCTGCCCTCCGTGTGCAGGAGGGGGTCTGCCTGGGCTAGCCTGGGCACCTCAGGCTCCGCCGGGCCCCTGCCCGGTAGGGCCCTGCCTGAGCTGGGCTGTAAGCTGGTGAAACCAGCCGCACAAAGACGGATTTCACTCCGGGCTAAGTGTTTTGTTGCTGAATCATTTGCATTCATTAAAAGTAGTGAAGGGCCAGTGATATTTAAGGCAACACGCCGGGTTTGCTGTAGGCCGCTGCCTTAGAACCTCATTAAGAATTCTTGGGGCGGGCGAGAGGATGGGTGCAGCTCATTCAAAGCTTACTTAACTTCTGACTGCTTTGGGCATAGGCCAGCTACTAAAATATGAAAAATGTTTGCCCAGCAGCCCCCAGTGCTTGGCCAGACTGCCCTGGCCAAAGAAAACACACACTTACAATTCATTATTTAGCCTCCTCCTGCGAGCAAGCTCGTGTCTCTTCCTCCCATGGGACCTTGCTGAGTTGGGGGCACGGCGGTGGGCGGGGGAGCGGCGGCGGCCGCCGGGGGGAGGCGCGGGAAGATTCTTACCTATTTTAAGAGGAAGCTTGGCTGAAAGCAAGTGCTGTCTATTCTCGCCCCACCCCACCCCTACCTCCCTTCCCTAGGTTATTTCGCTCATTCCCTACTGAGGGATTACAGGGTGTTTCTTAGGATTTGCTCTTTAAAACAATGCCATCACAAATATCCTTGTACCTACGTTTGCCCTTGTGCTTGCGTGTCTGTAGGATAAAGTCCCAGAAGTGGAGCTGCTCTGTCGAAGGACATGAACATATCAAAATTGTGTACAACACTCTACATTTATGTAATTTTTCTGAAGTGGGAATTTATAGCTTTTATCAAATTTCTTTTTCTTTTTTAAAAAGATTTTATTTATTTTTAAAGATTTTATTCATTATTCATTTGAGAGAGAGGGCATGGGGGCTGGCGATGGAGAGGCTGAGGGAGAAGCAGACTCCCCACTGAGCCGGGAGCCTGGTGCGGGCCATCCCAGGACCTGGAGATCATGACCTGAGCCAAACGCAGATGCTTAGCCATCTGAGCCACCCAGTACCCCTTTAAAGATTTTATTTATTTATTTGAGAGAGAGAACAGGAGCAAGGGGAGGGGCAGAGGGAGAAGCAGACTTCCCACTGAGCAGGGAGCCCTGACTTGATCCCAGGACCCTGAGATCATAACCTGAGTCGAAGGCAGACGTTTAACCGACAGAGCCACCCAGGCACCCCTTTGATCAAATTTCTGAATCACCGCTCTACAGTAGGCCTGTGAAAAATCACACAGGATAATGTGTGAAAACTGGTAAGCATGGTTCAGATGTGGAGCATTGCTAGGGGGACCAGAGAATTTATCGTCCAGATGGGGACATTATTAATAATTATGCCAAGATAGCCAGCACCAGTCAGGGATGTTCCAGAGAACTTGGGAGTGTGGTAGCCCAGCGCCCACCAAGGCTCTCATTCCCTCATTTCTGAGACCGTGTATGTTCTGTCTTCTACACCACGTAGCTCTGAATTACCTGCTCCTCTTCATTTTCCATTCTATCAGATGTATTCTTTTTGTCACCCCCAACTTGATGATAAGCTTAGTGGCTTGAGTTCCCGTCCTCTCTTTTCCCACAAGCCCGGTAACCCTATCCCCAATGTTCCGTGTTTGCTCAAGAAGTTGGATTCCACAGACCAGAATTCTAGTTCTGGAAGCAGTTTAACTTTTCTGAGCTCCTTTCTTCATCTGTATGAGGAAAATGATAATGTCCAGCTCATAGGCTATGGTGAGGGTCTTTGCAGGAAAGTTTGTCTGGAGTGGGGGTGGGGGTGTTGTGGTGTTGCCATTGTGTTGTGGCAGGTGAGCTCCAGGGACACTTACAACTCCTCATGGACATATGCTTGGAGCCTTTAGGCTCTGCTTGGCTGTCTAGATTTGTTTTTTCTGCTTCTCCATTTATTACTGTCCCCTTCATCGCTCTTGTCTCTCTTCCCTTCCATCCCATTGCCTGTGGCTTAGTTCAGTTCTTGTCATTTCTCCCTTGGAATACTGCTGGAAAAAAGAAGTGATTTTTTTTTTTTTTTTGAAGGCAGCATCTTTTTTTTCCCTCCTCAAAAACATCAAGAAGATATGTACTTTATGAAACCTCAGATTAAAAAAAAAATCAGATGAGAAGCAACAGACCAAGATCAAAAGGAAGCTGACCAAGAAGGGTGAGGAGATAAATAGGGGACTGGCTGAGATAATGAATAAGTATAAGGAAACACAAATGCAATAGCAGAATTAAGTTTGGAGCATCATCTTTAAAGGGCCTAATGGGCTGTACAATTAACCTAATCAATGCCATGTAGTTGTGGAGCTCTCAGAATCCAGGGGAAAATGTACAGTGAGATGAAAATGATAAAAAAAAAAAAGTGATAATTCGAGAAATAGAGTCAAGATTTTAAAAAGCAATGAACAGGGGCTCCTGGGTGACTCAGTCGGTTAAGTGTTAGACTCTTAGTTTCAGCTCAGGTCATGATCTCAGGATCGTGAGCTCAAGCCCCATCCCATGATGGGCTCTGCGCTCAGCGGGGAGTCTGCTGGAGATTCTCTCTCCCTCTCCTGCCCCCCACCCATTCTTTGTCTCTCTCAAATAAATAAATCTTTTTTTAAAAGAAAGCAATGGGGTGCCTGGGTGGCTCAGTCGGTTAAGCGTCTGCCTTTGTCTCAGGTTATGATCCCAGGGTCCTGGGATCGAGCCCCTCATCTGGCTCCCTGCTCATCCGGGAGCCTGCTTCTCTCTCTCCCACTCCCCCTGCTTGTGTTCCCTCTAGCTCTCTCTCTCTCTCTCTGTCAAATAAATAAATAAATAATCTTTACAAAAAATATAAAAGAAAGCAATGAACAGAGAGTATACTAGTCAAATTAAAAAGCAAGAGGTATATCTTGTAGATCCTAGGAGGCAATGAAAGCAAACAAAACACAATACACACAACAAAGGAAGAAGCATTGTGGTATTAGAATGTAAAATAGATAAAAGCAAAGACAAATATGTCAGTGGTGATGGTAAATTTCAGCGGAATAAGTTTCCTGCTGAATTAAGACAAAATGAAGATTGAATAAAAAAGTTTCATGCTCTTTACCTGGGACAAACCCAAGATAGCGATAAAGTTTGTTTTATTGTTCTTTTTCTACCTTTAGACAAATAGCTTAATTTATTTCATTGTTTAGGAAATCATTTAAGTTTATTTTCTTCGAAATACAGCTTTGAAATTAATTTGAAATGAAAACATGTAGAATTGATAACTTAAGATCCTTGCCTGAAAGAAAATAATGAAAGAAAACTTTGGCAAGTCCAATCAAGAAAAAGAGAGAAAAGGTCACTATTAGGCAAAACAAGAAAGGAAAAAGAGGCTTTAACCTCATTCTTGGCTTTACAACAATTTCTTTTTTTTTTTTTTTTTTAAAGATTTTATTTATTTATTTGACAGAGACACAGCGAGAGGGAACACAAGCAGGGAGAGCGGGAGAGGGAGAAGCAGGCTTCCCACTGAGCAGGGAGCCCGATGCGGGGCTCTATCCCAGGACCCTGGGATCATGACCTGAGCCGAAGGCAGACGCTTAACGACTGAGCCACCCAGGCGCCCCTTTACAACAATTTCTTGAGCACATACTGGGCACCTGGGAGACACTGGGGACACGTAGCAGGGAATGAGACAGAGCTCACTGTTCAGTGAGGAGGGCATACGGAAACGTTTACTAGTAATCACAGTTGTGATCGTTGCGATGGAAAGATTTAAAAAATTTATCCCAGGTTACCTTGTTCAGTGCCATGCTAAGTAGTCTACGCAAGGAAAATATAAATTACCAAAGTTTATTCAGGAACCGTTAGAATGACTAAGGACCGGTGTCTATTGAAAACAGTCGGAATATCGTAAAAACAACTAAACAAAACCCAAAGCGGTTGTATCTGAAGGCATTGACAGGAAATTTCAAAAATGCTGAGGAAATAGAGCTTTGTGATACAAAGACTGTCACCGAGCCCAAGAACAGGTGGATGGCCACCCCACTCCTGTCGCAACGTTGATACAACCTTGCTTCCAAATGCTGACTGACAGTTCAGAAAAGAGAAGCACACTGATTAGAGAGCCATGTAAGAGTGTAATATAAAATACTGTCAGCTCACATCTAATAATATGTTAAAGGATAATCTACTATAAACAACTAAAGGATTCATTCCAAAAATGCACAGGTAGTTTAATCAGATAGAATTCATTAAAATAAGAAGACACAGTCACACAAGTTATTGCAATAGATGCAAAAATGACATGAGATACAAATTAACATCCATTCTTGATTTTTTTTTTTTTAAAGAAAAATTTTAAACCACAGCCCACATACACTTAAAAATGAAATTATAGGGGCGCCTGGGTGGCTCAGTCAGTTGAGCATCCAGCTCTTGATTTTGGCTCAGGTTATGATCTCAGGATGGTGGGGTGGAGCCCCATGTGGGGTTCCTCACTCAGTGGGGAGTCTGCTTGAGATTCTCTCTCTCCCTCCCCTTCTAATCCTCTCCCTGCGCTCTAGCTCGCTTTCTCTCTCTCTCAAATAAATAAATAAATCTAAAAAAAAAACCTATAATGCTGTTCTCATTAAAATAAAGAAGGCATTATTATATTAACGTAATATCACTACTATTTTAACATTATCCTGGAATTTCTACTTGAAATAATACTGTAAGAAAAATGAAAGTCAAAATAAAGTTAGTGGTTTTTTGTAGATGGCATCAATTTTTTTTTTTTTTTTTTTAAGTAGGCTCTACACCCAGCATGGGGCTCAAACATACAACCCAGAGACCAAGAGTCACATGCTCTACCAACTGAGCCAGTCAGGCGCCTTGATTTTTACATGTGAAACTCATGTATCAACTGAAAACCGCTAGACTCAATGAGAGAGTTCACTCCTTTGGCCAAATACAAAACTACACAAAACCCAGGTTTGCTACTTACCCAGGTTTGCTACTTACCAGCAAATAACCTTTTAGAAAATACAAAGAAAACCTTTATCACATTAACAAAATCAAAAATCAAAATACTCAGGCATAAAGCAGTTATCATGGAAACTGTATGTTGAAGGAGTCTAAATATCATCCTTCTCCTTCTGAATTTGGTGGGGCAGGGGGAAAGACAGACACAGGAATTGGACAGATGGAAATCAGTATATCATCTTTATTATTGATAAAGACCAGGTTGAGGAACAAGGTTTAAATCTGAAGAGGATAAGCTTGTCTGATTCATGAGAGAGAGAGAGAGAGAGAGAGACAGAGAGTGTGTGTGTGTGTGTGTGTGTGTGTTAGCTTATCTGATTCATCCCTGAATGTATGTGTGTGTGTGTGTGTAGGCTACCTATATAAAATGTGTCCTGTCTGCAAGGGGGTGGATCCCTTAAGTGGGTTGGGGAGGAACGGTCAGAGCCAACTTGCCCAATCAGACATCATCCCTCCCTGGGGTTCATAAGAGTGGGGATCCACTGGCACACACTCTGCTGTGATGGAGAGGAGTTATTCTTCAAACTTCCTCCCTTTGCTCTCAGAACTCACTGGGGCTTAATTGCCCTGTCCCTAGATGCCTGAGGGTGTGGGCACCTGGGGGTGTGGCTCTTCCCTCCAAGGAAGGGGCAAAGCTATCGCTCAGCTATTCTTGCTTCCACTTTACTAACCACCCTGCTCCTTGGTGGATCCTTCTAGGACCCCTGGAGAGCAGGGGTAGATTTCTCCCCAGAAGGCTCTCATATGGATGAAAACAGGACAGTATTTAAATGAATTGGAAGGAACTCAGTACTCAGGGGTGAAAATTCACTTCCTATTTCCCAGCCCAAATCATGTGCAAACACTTTTTCTTCCAAGAAGTTTAACAGTTGAGAACAGGAACCTTCATTGCTTTGTTCATTACTGTATCCCCAGCACTTAGAACAATGCCTGACACGTGGTAGGCGTTCAGTAACTTAATGACCGTTCTCAGGAGGGAGAAGTGTAACATGTAATGCAGCAAAGGCCTTATAGTCTTGATCTTATTGATTACAAGCTAATAAAGAAAAAAGTAGACATGGGGCACCTGGCTGGCTCAGTTGGTAGAGCATAAGACTCTTGATCGCGGGGTTGTGAGTTCAAGCCCCACATTGGGTGTAGAGATTACTTAAAAATTAAAAAAAAAATCTTAAAAAAAGTAGACAACAAAGTTGAATAGGAAATGGACAGTAAGGGTTGATGGAGGGAGGTGGGTGGGGGATGGGCTACATGGGGGATGGGCCTTAAGGAGGGCACTTGTGATGAGCACTGGGTGTTGTATGTAAGTGATGAATCACTAAATACTACTCCTGAAACCAATATTGCACTATATGTTAACTAACTAGAATTTATTTTTTACTTTTTTTTTTTTTTAAAGATTTTATTTATTTGACAGAGAGAGACAGTGAGAAAGGGAACACAAGCAGGGGGAGTGGGAGAGGGAGAAGCAGGCTTCCCGCTGAGCAGGGAGCCCGATGCGGGGCTCCATCCCAGGACCCCGGGATTATGACCCGAGCCAAAGGCAGACACTTAACCGACTGAGCCACCCAGGTGCCCCTAACTAGAATTTAAATAAAAATTTGAAAAAAAAAAAAAAAAGGAAATGGGCAATAAGAAATTCAGCTAACCAGTAAACACATGAAAGATTGCTTTATCTTGTTAAGGACAAACTAAATGTGTCGAATGAATTGCTAATTGCAACAAATCATTATTTCACATCTCTCAAATTGACAAAGATTAGTAAGTGTCAGTGTGGGAAGGACACATAAGTTGGCACAACCTTTAGAGCCATTTGTCATTTATTAAAAACTGGAAATTGTATTCTCCTTGGTCCAAGGGGGTTCTGTTTCTAGGAAGTCATCCTACAGAAACACTCATTATCAGTGTACATAGGTGCCTGTACAGAGAGGTTTAGTTGGAGCATTGTTTGTAATGGCAAAATATTAAGCCATCCAAATGTTCATAATTGGGGATTATTATGGGATAATGCCATATCTGTCCTATTCTTTCCCTAGGGTGCTGGACAAATAGATCATGGGTCATTGACGCAGTGAAATAATACATAGCGGTCGAAGTGAATGAACTAGAACCATGTGGACAGACACGGGAAGATATCTGTAGTTAACCGTACAGTGAAAAAAGCAAGTGGTAGAGTAGCAGGTGTTCAGGGTTGCACCGTGTTCCCCAGAAGGTTAACGTCCAAGTCCTAAACCCCAGTATCTGTGAATGTGACCTTATTTGGAAATAGGAACTTTGCAGATGTAATCAAGTTAAGGTGAAGTCATTAAGGTAAGTTCTTTTTTTTTTTTTTTAAGATTTTATTTATTTATTTGACAGAGATAGGGAGAGAGGGAACACAAGCAGGGGGAGTGAGAGAGGGAGAAGCAGGCTTCCCACTGAGCAGGGAGCCCGATGCGGACCTCGATCCCAGGACCCTGGGATCATGACCTGAGCCGAAGGCAGATGCTTAATGACTGAGCCACCCAAGCGCCCCATTAAGGTAAGTTCTAATCCTCTGTGACTAGAAGTATCCTTACAAGAAGAGACACAGAGAGACACACTCAAGAGAGGAAAGACGGCCACGTGAAGGAGGTAGAGCTTGGAGTGATGCATCTTCAAACCAAGGAATGCCAAGGATTGCCGGCAACACCAGAAGCTAGGAGGGAAGCATGGAATAGACTCTGCCCAGAGCCTCCAGAAGGAACCAGTCTTACCAACACTTTTGAGTTCACACCTCGGCCTCCAAAACTGTGAGAGAATAAGCTGTTGTTTTAAGCAACCCAGTTGTGGGAATTTGTCGCAGCAGCCCTAGGAAGCAGATGGGACAGATAAGGCATTATCCCACAGTCATGCCTTCTGTGGGTGCACCTGCTGCCCTCTCCGTGAGAAAGCGCTCTTTCAGCCCGTCTTGCACACTAACAACTACCTTGTCAGAGGCAGGGACCTGCTGGCATGGTGATTTTTTTTTTTTTTTTCAGACAGCCTGAGCAGGCTAAATTTATATCTCACTTTCTTTGCCTTCTCCCGCACTCGTGTCTAGTGGCCTCTTGCTGTGGTCCCCCTTATCGCCTCTTAAACTCTGAGCATCCTGAATTACCTGGAGTTCTCTGACCATGCTTTGTCTTTGTGCTTCAGTCTTGTACTTGCCAAGCCCCATTCCTTGTGAAAAGCTTGTTTTGATGAGCCTTCCTCCAGGATTCTTCTCTGCTCCCCTGTTCCTCCCACTTTGGGTTAGAAAGCTTGTCTTGTGCATCCACCCACCACATTGTGTGATAATGTGGTAAAGCCTTGATGATGATCGGGTGTCCTCTGCAGGCAGATGACCTGAGATTTGAATCCTGCATTTGCCACTTAGTAGCTGTGTGACCTTGAGCAGGTTGTTTACCTCCCCGTGCCTCAGTTTCCTCATCTGTACAATGGGGATCGCAGTATCTACTTTAGTGGGTGGTTGTAAGCATTAACAAGCTAGTGTGGTTAAAATGCTTGGAACGGTGCCTAGGACATAGTAAGCGGTCAGTAAGTGTTAGCTATTATTGTAATTATATGTTTACTTGTCTGACTCCCCCACTATACTGAGATACTTAAAGGCAGTAATTGTGTGTTTTTCTCTCTCATCCCCAGTGTCTTGCAGAGTACTTGGCACATGGTAGGCTCTAGATAAATGTTTGTTGAATTAATAATGATAATTAACATAATTGCCTACGAGGATCCCATATTGGGCTTTGACCCTCTGCTTATTCCACTTCATGCAGGGATAATGGAGCTAAATATGGCTCAGTAAAACCACCACAGATCAGTTCGTGCTCCCTGAGCACCTCCCAATGGGCAAGGCACCTGCAGTGGAGGGGAAGGATGAGTGTGAGGCCAGCCCTTGTGCTCAGGGAGCTTAGAATCTAGTGGGGAGGACAGGTGGTGAGCATAGGAAATGTTTTGTTAACAATAGGAGGTTTTAATAACCATTTGTGAGAGCAATAGAAGACACAGGAGGTACATTCATGGTTATTATTTCAGCTGGTGGCACGTTGTTACCTAACTTCTTCCTTGTTTTCCAAGTTCATTCTAGAAATTTTCTTAAACTTTTTAATAAGGAAACTTAAGTCTAGAGGCTTCACCAGATTCAATTCGATTTTTTTTTTCATGTGTACTTCCCTCAGCAGACACGTAACATCTGGTTGTCTCTCTGGAATTAGCAACCATCAATAATCATTGCTGGATCCATTATTTCATTAGGGGTTGTAAAATTGGTGATATGGTATTTATCATCTGGATACTCCTGTAAAGACAAACCTCCCCTCGTTGACTGGTTTTCCTGAGGTGTAGCTATTCAGAAAGGGAATATAAAGCTTGATGCTTAACCAGTTTTTAAAATAATAAGTTGTTTTTCTAGCATCATTCAGAGGTGACCAATGGAAGGCGTTAAGGCTTTTCAGTTTTTTTTATTTTTTATTTTTATTTTTTTAATTTTTATTTATTTATTTATTTGACAGAGAGAGACACAGCAAGAGAGGGAACACAAGCAGGGGGAGTGGCAGAGGGACAAGCAGGCTTCCCGCCGAGCAGGGAGCCCGATGCGGGGCTCGATCCCAGGACCCCGGGATCATGACCTGAGCCGAAGGCAGACGCCCAACGACTGAGCCACCCAGGCGCCCCTGGTTTTTTTTTATTTTTAAATAATCTCTACACCCAACGTGGGGCTCGAACTTACAACCCTGAGATCAAGAGTTGCACACTCTACCGACTGAGCTAGCCAGGTGCCCCGTTTTGGGCTTTTTAAAAACATCATTATGAAGTCATGATTTTGGGGTGCCTGGGTGGCTCAGTCGTTCAGCGTCTGCCTTCGGCTCAGGTCATGATCCCAGGGTCCTGGGATCGAGCCCCGCATCGGGCTCCCTGCTCAGCAGGAAGCCTGCTTCTCCCTCTCCCACCCCCCCTGCTTGTGTTCCCTCTCTCCCTGTGTCTCTCTCTGTCAAATAAATAAAATCTTTAAAAAAAAAAAAAGAAGTCATGGATTTTAACTTAGTCGGTGTGTGTAAGTCCATGTGGTTCTTACCCTTATGGATGCTTAGTCCCGTCTTTGGCCTGTGGGAGCCTCTTCAAGCTGGTCCTGAACTGTTTGATGTGACTTTACTGCTCTTTGCACGTTCCCTTGTATGTGATGATGTTTCAGGCTTGTCTTGTGCATTTCCTGCCCCAGACCTGGAATCAGGCACTTCTCCAATGAGGAAGGGCATGAATTTTTTAAAATAATTGGTCCAATTTCCGAACCACTTTGCAGGAGGGAATTATTATAATTTACACTCCCATCAGCAAAGCATGAAGACCATTTTCTCCATATACTCACCAATGTTGAGTGCTATTTAAAAAATCTTGGTGTTCATTTGATGGGCAGAGTAACTTATTCTAATTTGCATTTCTTAGATTCCTAGTGCTTTGGAATGTTTTGTTTTGTTTTTAATAATTTATTTGAGAGAGTGACAGAGAGCATGAGCTGGACGGGGGGTGGGGGGGTGGGTTGCAAGGGAGAGGGAGAAGCAGACTCCCTGCTGAGCAGGGAGCCCGAGGAGGACACAGGGCTCCATCCCAGGACCCTGAGATCATGACCCAAGCTGAAATTAGACCCTTAACCGACTAAGCCACCCAGGTGCCTTTAGAATGTTTTCTTATATTAATTTTTGCTTTGAGAACTCTTCATATGTTTTGACCATGTTACTTTTAGAATTTTAGTAGTTATTATGATTGATTTGTAACTATATATCAAGACTAGCAGTCCCTCTCCTGCCAATTGCTGGAAATAATTTTCCTAATGTATTGTTTGCCATTGAGAGTTGTTTACAGCTCCTATTTTATGTAGTCTTTTCCTTTACAAAGCATAGAATTTTCCAGGCCTCTCTTGTGAGGGCCTTACGGGACCAGAAAGCTGCAGCCTAGTGCTGATCACCAGGTATTAGTCGGCACACAAACACTGTGCTCCCCTTACCTGACTGCAGCTGTGTTCCTTGAGGCCAGAGACCTGCCTTGTACCACGAGGGTCAGGATCCTTTCTCACCCGACAGGCTTGCTCCGATTCTTTTTTTTTAAGATTTTATTTATTTGACAGAGACACAGCGAGAGAGGGAACACAAGCAGGGGGAGTGGGAGAGGGAGAAGCAGGGAGCCCGATGCGAGGCTCGATCCCAGGACCCCGGGACCATGACCCGAGCCGAAGGCAGACGCTTAACGACTGAGCCACCCAGGCGCGCCGCTTCTCCGATTCTTGTTCATGTCCAAGGTGCCTCTTACTTGAGCATCTTTGGGAGGGGAGTGAAGGACACTCTGAGCAGCTGCTCATCTGCACAGCCTGCGGGCCCCTAGGGCAGCGGGCAACCGAATGCCAGGTTCCCAGCAATTGGCAGCTGCGCTGTGGGGCTTCCCCATGCAGGGCAACCCCTCTCGAACCGTGGAGCCCCACAGGTTTGTGTCCTGTGATGAGGGGGCTCTCAGGGTCTGTTCAGAGAGAACCGCTGCGCTCATATGGCAGCGATTGGGCGACTGACAGATCAGACAGGGCACTTTGCCACTGCCAGTGGTCTGCATGAGAGAGATGCCCGCAAAGGCCTACACCAGGTGAGGGATGTTTGTGATGGCATGTAGTTCCTAAAAGATAAAAAACATCTCGAACATAATAAGGACAATAAAGGGCTCACATAGCCCTTAACTTTATACGTGCCAGGCACGGTTCCAAACGTGCTACATTTATTAACATGTGAATTTACTTCTCACAAGCCTGTGAGGCAGATAATGTTATTTTATACATTTTATACAAAAGTAGAGGCACTGCATGGGTAGACAGCTTGCCCGAGGACATAACACTTGGTGAGTGGGAGGGTAGAAATGGAGTGCGGGCAGCCTGACTCCAGACTCTGGGCTCTTGCCATGTCTCCATCCTGCCTGTACTTCAGAGGCCAGGGCCTTAAAGTTGTGTAGCTCTTCAACCTTCCCGGAGGGCACTGCATCCTGCTAAAGGCCTTGCATGGTAAAGAGCAGCCAGCTGATTTCACGAATGGGGAGGCGAAGGCCTGCAGAACAGAGTGACTTGCTCAGAGCCAAGTCTAGGATGCAGGGTTTTGTGCATTTGGTAACTGACACTCCTCTGGCACCAAAGTCCAACCCTTTGAACTTCTAGGAACAGAATTACCCTTAGATGCAAGCAAAGGGATAGCCTTTTCCCTTTCAGGGGGGCCAAAACCTTCCGGGTCTGGTGAACATGGGAGTTTTACTCAAGGCTCTTTCTGGGCATCCCTCTGACCTGGCAGCAGGCTCTTGAGGGCTGTGTGGGGGCCTTCTCTTGAGATCTTGTGGTCCGAACCCAGGCCTGGCCCCTTGTGGAAGTCGAATGCTTTGCCCTTGTGTGAGGAGTCGCAGACTGAGTTCCAGAAGCACCAGGACTGCTGGGTCAGAGGTTCTGGAAAGGTGGGGTGGAAATTGCCCCGCTGTCTTCTTACTCCTGGCCTAATGGCTCAGACCATATTTAGATGTCAGGAAGTATAACAATATGGTACATTTATCTTGGTGAATAATGGATGAGCCCAGGGAAGGTACTGTACTTTTCCTGGTGAATTATTTACCAGGAGCCCTCTAATTTCAGGGGTCTCCATTATAAATGGCCTGAATCTGGTATATAGAGAGCTCCTCCCCCTTCGCTACCTTCCCCAGGTCTCCCGCGCACAGGCAAGCTATAACTTTTCACATCTAGTCAAAGAGTGAGTAGCCCTGGGGCCCAAGCCAGGGACTGTCTGAGTTTGGAGTCCCTGAGGCTGCTGGGAGGGGTGAGGAGGACCTCCCTACTAGAGACACAGGGACAGACTTTCCAGGGGAACTTGGGGTAAATGTGGGGCCGGGCCCTGCTCTACAGGTGTGAGGACCCCATGCATGCCTCCATGTGTGTGCAGTCATCTGCTCTGGGTCTTTGTTTTTCTTGTCCCTTTCTGTGCGTCTCCATGACTCTCTGTTACTCTGTCTCTCCTTGTGTCTCTGCCCATGTATCTCTGCGTGTTCACCTCTTACCTTCTCCTCTGTCAGGGTCTGGGTTTCTCTCTATTCTCTCTGCCCATGTCTCTTCCTCTCTAAGTCAGCCATTTCCTGCTGTCTCTCTGTCAGTTGTTAGTCTCTGTCTGTCTGTCTGTCTCTGTCTCCTCTCTTTTTCTGTCTCTGTCAGTCTCCCTCCAGCTCCCTTCATCTCATCTCCCTGTCTCTCTCCATCAGTGTCTACTCGCCCCCCTTCCTTCTCTCCCTCCCCCCACCTCGCCTCCCTCTCTTCCTCTTTTTCCCCCACTCCTGCTCCCTCTCTCTCCCTCCGTGACTTTAGAGGTCTGTAAGAAGCACCTCCTGGAATGGAGGGACAGCCAGTTCCAGACTTAAGTGAAGCCAGATCCTGGTGCCTTCCAGACCCTGACTCAAAGATTGACAGAGTAGGCATGAAATAAACTTTTAGGTCTTTTGTCATTTTTTTGGCTATTCAATTCAGTTATTGCATCAGCCACTCTTAGGGGCTTTTTTTTCCCCCTTCAGCTATTTGTGTGTGCTTTATGTTTTATAATGTTTTCTCCCCAAAGTCGGTTATCCCTAGGCTTGAAGCATCTGGTGATGAGTTGCACGTTTTTGCTGCTTTTAAAAATAACTTACAAGGAATTGTTTCTATTATTCATCAGTTTGTGTTTTTTTCATCTGTGGTTATTGATTTGAGGATTGAAATACTCATTTTGCCATCTTTAGCCAGAATGCTTTCTTTAAACAGCTGATTAAAAAAAAATGACTTTTTTGGTTATTTTCCTTAAAAAATAAAGGAGCAAGTCATTAGTAGTGATTTGCAGTTAAGAGATTAAATAAAAGACTAAAATTGGGGCACCTGGGTGGCTCAGGGGTTAAGTGACGGACTTCAGCTCAGGTCATGATCCCAGAGTCCCGGGATCAAGTCCCACATCCGGCTCCCTGCTTGGCAGGGAGTTTGTTTCTCCCTCTGATCCTCTCCCCTCTCATGCTCTCTCTCACTCTCAAATAAATAAAATCTTTAAAGAAAGTTTATATTTTAAGCAGGAAAATGAGGTTTATAAGGAGTCTAGGAAGTATCTATGGTTTGATTTTAACTCAGCAGCTTTTAAACTGGCCTGCCTTCCACTTCCCCTCTGTCCATGGCTCCCCCTCACCTTGTAACATGAGGCCAGATCCCGTCACATCTGAGTAATATTTGAGCAGTATGTTCATGGCTGCAGGATTTGGTCCCCACTACAAAACAGTCTTCCCCTCCATCGTTTTTTCCAGCCCCGCATGCTAGCATAAGTGGCTAAGAGAACTTTTGATGGTGGGAGCAGATCTGTCTTCACAAGGAGGCAGTGGGCACTGTGGACAGCCCTGCCCCCACACCTGTCCCCAGCAGCCTAAAGCCCAGGAGGGCACCCTTGTCTCCTCAAGCCAGTGGTTCTTCCAAGCCTCCTCCCTCAGTCTGGATCTTTTGTGTCCCAGGTTGAGGCCTAAAGCCTTCAGCATCCCTTTCTCAGACTTGTCCCTCCCTGGAGAGATGGGTTGGTTTCCAGAAACAGCTGTTGGTCAGACAGGTGGAGAAGGAAAGGAAAGAAAAGAAGGCTGGGGGAGGGGCACTTTGTGGATGGTGTCTGCTTCTGACTCCTGGGCCCTGCCTTGTGCCCTGGCCCCGAGAGGACAGCCAGGCCGCAGTGTGTGTTGTCCAGCGGGGTCTCCTGCAGGCCGCCCAGGGGCACATTCGTTTCCTGCACATGTGTTAGGCATCGCCGCGTGTCACTGGCTGTGTGGCAAGTGTAGCCTGCTGCCGCAGGCCCTGAGTGGCTCGTGCTTTCCACATCACACATAGCAAAGCGATTTCCTCACATTCCCCACTCTTGTCTGCTCCGGGAAGTGGTTTGCAGAGCGCTTCTAAATATAAAAGTCTGAGACCGACTCTTTCTCTTATCCCTTTGAAACCAGCTGAAGTCCAGCCTCTTCAGGGACTTTCTGGGTTTACGGGGGAGAAGGGAGGGAGGCAGGAGAAGCAGGGGTCTGTGTGTGTTCCATCAGGCTCCAAGGACACCCAGCGGGCAGAGTGGGACCAGGTGCGGTGATAGAGGCCGGGGTGCTGGGGGCACACCGGGAGGAGGGTGCAGGCTTAAAGACCCATCTTCAAACTGTGGACAGCTATGTTTGGCCACTTACTTGTTTAAAAAAAAAAATCCACTTGCATCTTCCGTCCCCAAACCTAACAGCCTGTTCATCTACTGGGAGAACAGCAGGAGGTAGGAGATGGCCACAGGGAAGGATCTTCAAAACACAGCGCCAAATGGAACAAAGTAAGGAGCAGAGTGAGGGATAATGCAAGACCACTTACAGAAGTTAAAAGTACCCGCCCTGGAACCGATCACATTTTCCCAGAGCACATGCAGTGAAAAGCATTTACATTAAACACGATAGAAGGGTTGGGGGAGGGTGTGGATCAAAGGGAATGAGTGAAAGGAGAGAAGCAGCCAGCGTGGCATCGTGGAAAGAACGTAGGCGGACGCAGACGGGCAGACCCAGGGGCAGGACAGATCCAGGGGGTACTTCCAGACCCTGCCGTTTACTGGAAGAGCCTTGACTCCACTTTGCTCCTCGGGAAGATGAGACTGACCCGGGTGGGGGGTTCTTTAGGTTAGAAATAATGTGCCCGTGCTTGGGGCCGGCAAGAAGCCGGCAGTTAGAGGAACGAAGGCAGTGCCATCTAATGGAGCTTTCTGTGGGGACGGAATGATTTTATATCTGCACTCTCCGATATGGTGGTCTCAAGCTAGGTGTAGCCCCTGAGCACTTGAAATGAGCCGATCGATATGGAGGAGATTAACTTTCAATTTTATTTCGTTTTAATTAAGTTACATTTCAGGAGCCCCACGTGGCTAGTGGCTACCATATTGGACAGAGCAGGCCTAAGGGATAGTTCAACATCTTTATGGGTCAGGGAGGATTTTCTTTTCTTTTTTTTTTTTTTTAAAGATTTTATTATTTATTTATTTGAGAGAGAGAGAGAGAGCACAAGCCGGAGGAGCTGCAGAGGGAGAGGGAGAAGCAGACTCCCCGTGGAGCAGGGAGCCTGATGTGGGGCTCGATCCCAGGACCCCGGGATCATGACCTGAGCCAAAGGCAGACGCTTAACTGAGTCACCCCAGGTGCCCCAGGATTTTTTCACTGAAGTAGAGGCTGCTCCACCTAAAGGGCAGGGAATCGTGTCCTCCCTTCCACAGGGAATTTGGGGTGAACTGCTCTGGCCGCTCTGGTTGGGTCTGAGATCTGTGCTCACTGCCTTATTAGCCTCCCAGGGAGGAGGCAGAGGTGGGTAAAAAGAGCTCAGAAAGCAGAGTCTCCCAGAGTTTTCTGAGCCTGCCTTGAAAATTAATAAACTAAGGCCAGGCCTCCCCAGTTGCAAGGTGGTAGTCTCCAGGCTGTCATTTAGTTTGTTCCCTGCCTCCGCAGGAAAGACCACAGGATGCTCCCCAGGCTCATCTGGTGCTGTTCTCACTGTGCTGGAGCTCTTACCACTGCACCTGGGAGTCTAATGAGTGGTTGTGGAGCCTGCAGCCAGAGGCTGGGCTCTCTGTCCCCTCTGGAGCCCTGAGTGCCCTGACTGAGCACCCCTGAGGTCTTCCTGGGACTGAGCCCTGGCTCCTTTCTCAGTGCCCCAAGTCCAGCAGCTCTGTCGCTATGCCCAAAGTGTGATTTCCGCAGGCCTCTGACCGGGGTCTTTAGGGGACAGCTGGTTGCTGTCTGTCCTCTCTCCTTGGGGCAGAGAATGGATATGTCCCCAGGCAGGGAGGGTGGAGAGAACTCCTGGTGCTCCCTGGCAGGTCTGTTCCAGCAACCCCCCCCCCCTTTGTCCCATTCACCAAGCCTTTCGACTCCCCAGGCATCACCTTATCCAAGGACATTTTATTTTTTATTTATTTTTTTAAAAAGATTTATTATTTATTTGACAGAGACACAGCTAGAGAGGGAACACAAGCAGGGGGAGCGGGAGAGACAGAAGCAGGCTCCCCGCGGAGCAGGCAGGACCCTGGGATCATGACCTGAGCCGAAAGCAGACGCTTAACGACTGAGCCACCCAGGTGCCCCTCCAAGGACATTTTAATCTGGGGTCCCTGGTTCCCTAGCCCTTCTAGGGTTTTTTTACCTCCCTGAAAAGTATGTAGACTTTTGTGGGTCTATATGTAATGTGTATTTCATTTTGAATATTGTTGACTGTCCTAGGAATCCAAAAAAGAATCACTAAAATTGGTTCCAAGGCTGCCATTTTCCAGGAGAAGAAACTGAGACCCAGAGAAGAAAATTAGGTTGGCCAAGATTGGATAAAGGTAGCCCTAGGACAAGATTTCAGGTCAGACAGCTCTTCAGTGACTTCATTCCCCCATAAATGCTAGTGGGGTGTTCATGGTGCCCAGGCGCCGCAAGGGCCACAGCTGTACCCTCTTGGGCCCCAGTGTCTGCGCTGTCCTCAGGCTTACAGCCTAGCTTGGGCTGCAGCTCTCAGTCACGGCACAGATGGGACTCTCAGGGGTGTCACAGGCAGTGAGCTCTTAGTGCAAGTGTGTGGCCAAGGCAGAGGCTGGATCTCCTGGTGAGGGAGGATGTAAGCTCAGCCGTTGGAATGGGAGCAGTTTGTCAGAAAGTGGTGCTGGGTCTCTGCTTGCAACCCCCAGCTGCCTCCGACCTGCACACCTGCCATTTACAGCATCGCCCTTAATCCTCCTGGGCCCTGCCCTGCCTTTACCTTCCAGCGCTGGGGGCTGGGGGCTGGCGGCTGGGGTGGAGGAGGGGACTGAGCCCTTTGTTTCTGTAGCTGCCTTTGAGGCTCTTTGCAGCTAATCCAGTGCTAGGTCTTGGGGACTGTCCCGTTACATCCTCTTGTGTATTTAATTTTATAGGTAATAAATATGCCTGGGAAGGATTAGTGATTGGCTCGGGTCACTCTGCTTGTTAGCAGTTGTGTGGAGACTAGAACCCGGGTTTCACCCCTGCCGTGTTCCTTCGGCCTGATCACACTACCTCATGGGGCTGGGTGTTTAATTCATTGCTGCTTCCTTGAAGACATCACAGCCATTTAAGGGTTACCAAGGGTGAGAGATGCGTCCCAAGTAAGGCCCTCCCAGTCCCAGCAGAATACAGGCTGGTTCCGGGACCAAAGTTGTGGCCACTGGCTGGGGAGCATTGTAAGCCTCATTTGTGGGCATATTTGTCCCTCTGGCTTGGATGCCACATGATGCTGGACCCAGGGACCTGCTCCTGCCATCAGAGGGGCCTCCCAGGAGCGGGCAGGACAGGTTTGAGTTGTGGTTTTCATCTAAGGTAGATGAGTTGGCCGCTAGGTTGTTTCTGCCCTAATCTCTGGTGATTTTGTTCTGTTCCTCTAATCTGAATGTGGGAGCCTCTCCAGATATTTACAGTTAAATCCCAGGCTGGGTCCCTGGCTTTGCTCCTCCTGCGCTGCTCAGAACAAGGACTGTGATGGCTTGCCGAGGGCTGCGGGGCTCCCATCCATTAACCTGGGGCCTTTTGTAGACCCTGAAAAGACAGAAGAGGGTAGAAACTTTGTGGTCTGCCTCTGGGTCTCACAGTTTGCTGTGGTCGATTTTCAGTGACTCCCTGAATCCTTATGTTCTGGGCTTATCATCAGTCTGGGTTGCTGGTGCTAAAACCACATACAATATCTTGCTGGTATATACTGGTGGTAGAGAGGGACATTCCAGAACCCCAAATTCACAAATACCTCTGTGGCATTTGTGTTTCTGCTGACCTGGGTGAATAGGTGAGAGGTGGGGTAGCTGAGCTTGCTGTTCATCCATTTGACTTATACATGCAGCAGTTGACATTTGTTCTTCAACAAAATGACAAATGTGTATGAGCCATGGACCTTTGGAGTGGTTCAAGGGCAGGAGAAAGTTAGGCCAGTTAAATCCAGGAAGGCCAAGGGTCTGCAGTCCGTGTGTTGACCCCTTGGGGAGGATGTTGATGCAGGGATCCTGGTACCCCTGGGGCCTCTTGTTGGCGCCCTTAGAGTTTCTTGGATGGAGGAGACTTGTGAGGAGGGCTGTCCTCATGTGGGTGAGGGGGCCTGAGGCTGCTGTGTTTCCCGGACCATTTGTGCCTCTTAGGTTGAGGACTGCCTCTCTTGGCCTGTGTCCTGAGGCCGTTGCCCAGACAGGGCACAGGGTGTTGGCAAACCTGTTCCTTGGGGGTTTGTGTGCTTTAAGAGGAGCCGCCTCAGTCTAGGCTCTGGGGGCCACATGGGAGTAAGGATGGTCCCCCATAGGGACCCAGGCTCTGGAGCCAGAGACTGAGTCTTAGGTGTGGAGGAGCCGGCCACTTCTCATATGGTCACACATTACTGTGCAAAATGCCCATGTCAGGGCCAACCAGCGTCTTGGTAGCTCAGCCTGGTCCTGAGGCATGTGTCTGAAAGGTGGCATTTTCTTTAGTAAAAGGGAGAGAACATAGAATCAGCTGGTCAGGTTTGGCAGGTTCTGGGGCCTGCACAGGTCCTGGGGTGTTCTTCCTTGAGCAGGAGGACCAGCCCCCCTTTGAGATAGGTAGTTAAGTGGCCCAGATGGATGCTTGGACCAAAGTAGCTGAAATTACTTCAGAGCAAAAAAACTTCCTGCTGCTCTCTGCTCTCCATAAAATCATGTTTACACATATGTGTGTGCACACATGCATACGTAGACACACATGGGTCTGCTGGGCCTGGAGCCCAGAGAGCAGCAGCCAGGAGGGCGGGGGGAACGGAGTCGGTCGCTGCCCACACAGCCTTCCTCCGGGGGCTGGGGCCAGGGCGCAGGCAGAATGTCTGCGTAGAGATGGCTGTTGGGGGAGCCGAGGAAATGGCTTGGAAAATGTCCTTATTGGGTATTTGCAGCTCCAGCTTTGTTGGGGTTGACACCTGGTGTGGGCAGATGGTTCTGCCTGCCTGTCGTTGCAGGGAGGCTGCTTGAGGCCTCAGCCCCGTACCCTCCGCAACCCCGTGCTGCGCTGCGGGCTCTGTGTATGCGAACCCACTTAGCCTCACACGGCCTCAGGGGTAGGGGCGGGGTCCCCATTGCTCGGCGAGTGCAAGGGTGCGGGGAGGCCAGGCTAGGGTGGCACGGCTGGGAGGCCAGGGGCAGCCCCGGTGGGCAGCTCTGAAGTGGCTGCACGGTGCGGGCTGCCTCAGGTGCCACACCAGCCTTGTGTTCTCGGGGGCCTACGTGTAGGAGGCACGATGAACGGTGTGGTTGGACCGTGAATGAGGGGGCAGCTTTGGGAGGCCCCGACCAGTGTGCCACCGGAGAAGGCCTTCCCCAGACCACAGCCCTGGGGGCATCCTCAAGTCAGTGGTGGTACAGGGACAGGTATGTGCTGATGACTGCACCACCTTGGGGCAGGTACCACCTCAGTGCCCAAAAGCCTTCCGCCTCTCTGTCATTGCTGTCCTCCACGTCTTGTTGGGACCAGCGGAAGCTTCTGAAGAGTTCCTCACTGCCCAGCCCCTCCTTTCCTGGAGTCTGGCATTTCTGCCAGGGGACTCCTCGATCTGCCCCTGAGCCTTCTGCCCATTTTCCCCCCTAAGCAACACAACAGACCGAGCTCTCTTGCAAGCCATGCACTCTGGGCACGCCTCTGGTCACCTTCTCAGCAAATGTGGGTGCCACGGCCCTGGGCCAGCCTCCCAACAGCGGCTCGGAGCAGGGGCTGGGGGCTTGGAGAAGGCCCGGTGGCTGTACTCCCTGCCTTTTATAACATCTAAAGTCTGCCCCAGCCAAGCACTAACCAGGACCTGCTGTGAGCTGACGTCAGGACAGAGGGCCCCTCAGGGCCAGCTTTGATGTTTCCCAGGCCCTGTCGTGGGGGCGCAGGAGGCTCTGAGTGGCGGTCTGGGAATGCAGCATCTCTCACCACAGCGACAGAGCAGCTCTCACCCCAGGAGGGGATGCCGGAGGCTGAGCTGGGGTCCCTCTGAGTCATGCCATCTCTTCTTCCAGCTCAGATTTCTGTGGCCAATGGTCTGTGGTTCCTGCAAGCCTGTGGCCCCTTTCCCTCCATCCCACCCCCACCTGATCATTCCCCTCAAACTTATCTGTTGCGGAGGCTCCTGCCCGTCCAGGGTCTGGGAGTCGTCCTGGGCCTCTGGAGGGGGAGTTTCCTAATGTTCTTAACATGAGAGTCCTTGGGCAGGACGGGTGACAGTGGAGATCGGAACAGTAGCTACCGTTCCCTGGGTTAGCTCTGTCCAAGTCTCTTCACATGAGTTTCTGCGTTTGTGACTCATGACAACCCCATGAGAGAGGCAGAGGGAGCCGAGGCAGAGACCATCTGCATTCCTTGCCCAAGGTCAAACACCAAGTATGAGGGGCAGGAGTTGAGCCCCACCTGTCTGATTCCACACCCTTAACTAAGGTGCACGGACGAGACTCCTGGCTCCCCGGGTCTGGAGAAGCTGAGTGGGAAGTGGGGTGGTTCACCTACACTTTGACGGCAGGTTATCTCTCTTTGGCCTTTCACAAGCATCCTGGAGTTCAGGGTCGAGGGCCTCAAGAATTCGGTGAGTCACATTTGCAGAGGCCCACTGGGTGCTCAGCCTGAGTCTGCCCATCTGCCTCATGAGAGGTGGTCGGGAAGTGTTCCAGACGCCCCCGCCTTCACCAACTCTTGCCCCACACTTCCTCAAGGTTACCTCAGTCAGCCAGTTAGCTGAGTGCCTTTGTGTGTCTGCAGTGTCTGCAGGAGGTGTGTCTACCTCTCTCTGTGGCCACGGGAACTGAGCCCCATTGTGGGATCAGCCACTTCCAGGTTGGTTTTGAGTTCGTGGGTGGAGCTGGGAAGAGCATGGGGCTAGGAGTTGGCTTCCTTGGGTCATGGTCAAATGAGCTGGTTGATTTGGGGCAAATCCCTTAATTTCCCAGGACCTCAGTTTACCTATCGGGTCTACAAAGAGATTGTAGCGAGTTGCCCCGTGGGGGCAGGGCCACATTCCTGTGTAGTGATTGGAAGTGAGTGGGGGTTTGGGATGTCAGGGTGACCGGGAGTGTGCTTGGCAGCGCCCCGAGGACAGATTTCTTAACTTGCACAGTGGGTGGGATAGCCCAGCATCGAAGGCAATGGTCCCACCTGGAGAGCCAGCAGGGCCCCGCTGAGAAGTAATGGAGGTGGCTCTGGGCCCCTTCTGGCTCCATGACTGTCTTGTGGGCTGGCACCTCTGACAATGTTGGGAGATGGACCAACACTAAGGGTTGCCCCTCATCTGGGCCTCACTCTGAGAGGTCCGGGACTTGTCTAGATGCTGACTTTATGAGGAGGCTGGCTCTTAGGTCCTCAAGAACCAAACTCGACCGTCAGGGGCTTGGAACAGCACTCTTTGGGCCGCGATTAGCCTCCATTGGTTTGGATGGGGATGGCAGGACCCCATTAGCCTCCTCTTGCCCTTACCAGGCCCAGTTTGGTCAGAGGCAGAGCCTGCTTCTTCATGTAGCAGCCCCAGGAGGCCTATTTCTTCTTCCCGGAGGGGCTGCACATCCTCTTCTGTGTCGTCACCCACCCCTGGCAGGTGGGCCGGTGTTCTTGGCCCCGCAGCTCAGGGCCTCTGCAGGGCGCCCACGTGGGCCAGGAACAAAGCCCGGTGTGTTATTGCTGCTGTCACCATGCCACCTGCCCAGCCCTGCCCTCCACCTCCTCAACCCATCTGCTGCTCAGTACAGGTTTCTGACTTTCCCTTTGTTCCCACTGGCTCTGGTTCCACCCTTGGTTGCAGGACCCCCCTTCTCTGTGGGTGCCCCTGCGGCCCCAGCGGAGCTGAACTGTTGCAGTGCAGGAGGGGGAATGGATTCAGGTGAAAACCTGGAACCACTGGGCTCACCTCTCAACTTCGCCCAGAAAAGCCAGCCTCGGCCAGACATATTCTTAGCGATAGAGGGTAGGACGTGGGGGTGGCGCTGGCGTGCCTTTGGCAGTAGCCCCAGATCTAGAGAATATTGGTTTCTTCTGTGATGGGGTGGGTTTTCCCAGAGAAGACCCTGGGGGACGCTGGGCTGCAGAGCATCTGTGGGTGGAATTCAAAGCCACCTCTGATGCTGGACCCTCAGTGGGGCTGTGAGTGTGAGTAATCCTTCCAAGATTCTCTGCAGATCTTGACTTAACTCTGCTCAACATCCTGGTTTCTGAAGATTGACGGGGAGGGCTGCCTGCTAATGTCCCCTGCTCCTCAGCCCAGCGTCAGAACCCGTAGGTTTGAAGCTTCTTGTAGGGAGCCTCCCTGATGTCCCTACCCCTCACCCCAGCCCTTGGAACTCCCTCTCTTTCCCGGCTGCCTGCACCGTTCACTGGGCCCGAGCCTTTCTGTGTTCTGCGTAGTTGCCCTGTGCCCCCTACCAACTGGTGTGCGCTGCGTCTTTGTATCCTGCAGAGCACCCAGCGCAGTTTAAGAGTTTCTCAGTGGACACTTGGCAGTTGTGGTCTCATGATCCTTCTCTCCTGCGCTTCCTGGACACCCCCTTATTGTGCAGAGCCCCTTTCCTTCTCCTGTGCACAGGGTGATGAGTGACCTGTGTGAGGACGGTGGCTGTAGCTCCTCCTGACGGTGCTGCTCCCGTGTCCCCATCTGCAGGTGCCCAGGCAGCCGTTGTCTTCATCAAGGAGCCGTCCTCCCAGGATGCACTGCAGGGGCGCCGGGCACTGCTCCGCTGTGAGGCCGAGGCTCCAGGCCCAGTATATGTGTACTGGCTGCTGGATGGGGCCCCTGTCCGGGACACTGAGCGGCGTTTCGCGCAGGGCAGCAGCCTGAGCTTTGCCGCTGTGGACAGGCTGCAGGACTCTGGAGCCTTCCAGTGCGTGGCTCGGGACAACGCCACTGGAGAGGAGACCCGCAGTGCCAACGCCTCCTTCAACATCAAATGTGAGAACCGGGGGACTGCGCTCGCTCCCTGCTAGTTCCGCTGTTACTGAGCCCCGTGGGATCCCTCCTTTCCCTCAGCTTCTCCCATTTCCAGTTGAATGGGGCAGGCAGAAGGCAGTTGCGGTCCGTTCTTTCTGTGTGTGTGGAGAAGAGAAGTTTTATTCTTTCCAAAAGATTTTTTTTCCCCTTCAAGTCGAGGACCCTTGACCTGCTGGATGCTTTTGCAGATGGCAAGGGCAGCGAGGCAGCGTGGCCAAGCGTCAGGGTTGACCCGCTGCAGACTGGGTGGACGCTCTGTTTCTGGCCCCCCACCCCACGCCCTGTGTGCAGCCCTGGCCTCAGCTCTGCGGGGCTTCACTGCGCTGTCTCTTGGCTCCAGAGCCTGCAGGCCCACATCCTTTTCTGATTTTCTTCCTTCCCCTCTGCGCTCCCTACCCCCTTGCTCTGCTCTGCCCCGCCCCTCACTCTGCAACCATGGCCTCTGCTGCAGGGATTGAGACTGGTCCTGTGGTCCTGAAGCATCCAGCCTCAGAAGCTGAGATCCAGCCACAGACCCAGGTCACACTGCGCTGTCACATTGACGGGCATCCTCGGTAAGGAGCTAACTTTGAGGGCGGGAATGGAGACGGTTGTTCTAGACCGGTAGGGGTATCTCACCGAAACCCGGACTCTATTCAGAGGCACCTCGCTTCATTCCGTAACCACCCCTAGTGACCCGAGGAGGAGCAGCGTTGCGGCATGATCCTGCATTCTGGGAGCAGAGAGTTGTAGAAACTCAACCTAATTCTGCCCCGGAATTGTTGTGTGCCTTTGTGCAAGATGCTTCCCCTCCCAAGCTTCAGTTTCCCCATTTGTAAAGTGAGGGGTGTAGCCCTGACCCTTTGATTCTGTATCTTGTCCACCGGCCACCTGAGTACCCCCTGCCTCCCTGCTGCTGATCCCCTCGGCCCTGCAGGCCTACCTACCAGTGGTTCCGAGATGGGAGCCCCCTCTCCGATGGCCAGAGCAATCACACGGTCAGCAGCAAGGAGCGAAACCTGACTCTCCGGCCGGCCAGCCCAGAGCACAGTGGCCTCTACTCCTGCTGTGCCCAAAACGCCTTTGGCCAGACCTGCAGCAGCCAGAACTTCACCTTGAGCATTGCCGGTGAGGCCGGGGTGGGGATGGAGAAGGTGCAGCAGGGATGGGAGGGGCCTCCCCACTCTGCCTGCTCACATACCTGTGCTCCTCCCACCCCAAGACAAGAGCTTTGCCAGGGTAGTGCTGGCCCCTCAGGACATCGTAGTGGCAAGGAACGAGGAGGCCATGTTCCACTGTCAGTTCTCAGCCCAGCCACCCCCGAGCCTGCAGTGGGTCTTTGAAGATGAGACTCCCATCACTAACCGCAGCCGGTAAGGCATCTGGCAAGGGGCCTTCGAGTACGGTGGTTCGGGTGCATTCTCTAAAAGGATGGGATTAGTACTGCAGACATGCTAGTTCTCTACATGTATTACTTCAAGTTTCCAGCAGATGGCAGTAGAATGTCTTGCTGTTACAAAATGAGTTCCACAAAGGGAAGCCTCCAGGAAGGGCATCTTTTTCCAGTTCACACAACGGCACTGTATGAGCTAGTGGTGGCTCTCTTCTCTCCCCACTCCCCTCCTGCCTATATGGGTCTCCTGGGATGGGGAGTAGAGATTCAGTTTGGAGGGACACAGGGAACCTGGTGACCGTAGTCTGGATGGTAAGGTTACCTTACACACATGCATACACACACACACACACACACACACACACTTTTTGGAGGAGGCAAGCACTTCCAGAAGGTTCTGGGTGGTGCCAGCTCCTTTATCTGGACTTCTGTCCTTCCCCGTTTGAGAGCAGAGAGCACCTTTGTCGTGCCAAGCATAGCCTTGGTCCTTGGGGGTGTGGCTCCCTAGACTAGGGGATCCCACCTGGCTTCAGCCCTGAAGATATCATCAGTAGTTCATCTGGTGTAGCCGAGGAGCTTCTGGCTGCTGGGGCTGGGGGCCTTACTGGCAGGCTGGTGTTAACCCTGCAGGGAGGTGGCTCTCTGTCTCCACATTTGCACACTGTTGATGACTCACTGTCTCCCACTGACACTGTGGCTCACCTCACTGCCCCAGAACTGAGTCTCCTATAGGTGGAACACACCTGTGCACACTCGTGAATGTGTACACGCACGCACATGGACACACACACCCACACACCCCGACATGGGACGTGGGCTTCCTTCGCTCTGTCCTGTTCCTGGCTGATTCCTTCCTACACCTCTGACCTTTGCAGCATGGGGTTCCATCTCATTCCCTTCCAGAAGGAGGCCTGTGGGCCACTTCTTCCACATAGCACTCTCTTCTCTTCGCAGTCCCCCGCACCTCCGCAGAGCCACTGTGTTTGCCAACGGGTCCCTGCTGCTGACCCAGGTCCGGCCGCGCAACGCAGGGGTCTACCGCTGCATAGGCCATGGGCAGAGGGGCCCTCCCATCGTCCTTGAGGCCACACTTCACCTGGCAGGTGGGTCCCTGGGTCTCGGGTGCTGACGTGGGGGCTGCCTTCAACATTGTGGGCACGTAGGGAGTTAGGCTCCTGATTCCACTCAGAAAGCAGCTTGGCAGGCAGAGAGAGGAAGAGCATGCTGAGGGCAGGAAGAGGAGAGACAATGTTCTCGGGGTTTGTGCTACAAAGGGCCAAAGCTTGCTGTGGGAGACCATGAGGAACCCTGAGACCCGCAGTAATTGGGTGGTTGCCTTCTGCTCCCCTCCCTGCAGAGATTGAAGACATGCTACCACTTGAGCCACAGGTGTTCACAGCCGGCCGCGAGGAGCGTGTGGCCTGCTTGCCCCCACAGGGTCTGCCGGAGCCCCGTGTGTGGTGGGAGCATGCGGGAGTCCGGCTGCCCACCCACGGCAGAGTCTTCCAGCAGGGCCACGAGCTGGTGTTTGCTGGTACCGCCGAGAGTGATGCTGGTGTCTACACCTGCCACGCAGCCAACCTAGCTGGTCAGCGGCGACAGGATGTCAACATCACTGTGGCCAGTGAGCACCTGTGCCCCGAGGGGCGAGGCGAGGTAGAGGGGAGCCTGGGGCCCACGGCGAGGCCTTGGTCTCTGGGTGCGATGTGCAGAGGCTTGGTGCTCGCCTGAGGCCCTCTCAGCTCTGGTTTGTGCACGCTTGGGCCTCAGTCAACTGCTGGGAGGTGATATTGGGGTAGACTGTGAAGAGCCACGCACAGAAGTTGGGGTGACAGCCCACACAGAAAAACAGCCCTCTGGCTGCAGAGCAAGGGCAAGGGACTGGGATTCTAGAGACCCAGGTCCCACTCTTTCCCTAGTACATGGAGTGACGATATGTAGCAAGCCACCTGCTTTGCCAGGGCTCAGTTTCCTCATCCATAAAATGGAGCTAATAACCTACTACCTACCCTACAAGATAGAAAGATCAAATGTGCTTGCAGTCAGCTGGGAGGTCGACTGGTGGCTGGCCATTCCCTGGTGGCCTCATTCGCATGTCTCGAGGTTGACGGAGGATGGCTCTGTCGGGGTGCCTCAGGTGTCTCCCCCACGGCTGCTGCAGCAGGCCAGCTCAGGCCTCTTCACACAGTAGTGGAAGCCACAAGCCTTCTCAAGCCATCCACTCAGCAGTTGCCTGGCCTAACTTCCACTGGGTTCTGTGTTGGGCCAGGCCAGTCATGGGCCACCCAGACTCTAGGCAGGAGAGAAGTAGACTGTCTCCTGATGGGGAAAGTGGCAGCAACACAATGCAAAGAAACAAGGGATGGGAGAACCATTTATGACCATCTTTGCAAACAATCTGCCACCCCACATCAGACAAGAAGTCCTTGTAGGGTTTTGAGTCGGAGAGTGACAGTCTCAAAAGATCATTCTCCGCTGTTCTGAGAAGACTTCGCGAATGTTAGGGGCAGGAGTCAAGACAGGGAGTCCAGTTAGTAGATGACTGTAATCGCCCAGGGGAGGTGTGGGAGGGCCTGGAACAGAGTGGTAGCAGTGGAGGTGAGAGAGGTGGTCAAAGTCAGGATTTGGGGGGAGCTCAAGTAGATGGGGTTGGTGTAGGATGGATGTGACAGGGAGAGGGAAGTCAAGGCTAGGTTTTGGCTTCTGCTGTTGGCTGCATAGGGGCAGTATTTACTGAGACTGGAAAAACCGGGATGAGCTGGTTCCAGGGGAACTCACTTGTTCCTCTTTTGTACATATAAAGCTCAAGATGCCTGTTGGATCTCCAGTCGGAGATGCTGGTAGGCAGCTGGGTTTGCAGGTCTAAAGCTTGTGAAAGGGGAGAGGTCAGGAGTCAGGGTATAGGTTTGAGAATCATGCACTTCTATGGCATTGAAGGCCACGGATGGGCTGAGATCATTCAGGGAACGAGGATGGCTAACCCCAAACAGGGATCTGAGGACCAAGCCTTGGAGCGTTTTCAGTGTAATAAAAAGAGCAAGGGTTTTGGAGGCACATGGACCAGGGATTTGAATCCTATCTATCAGGTATTAGCACATCACCATTACTACTTTAAACCTCTGTCTTCTCCACTGTAAAATGGGTATAGGAATACAAATGTATGGGGATCATGTTCCAAAGGTTGTCCTCACTAAGGGGCCATTGTTGCACTTTTACTGGAGCAGATGGGCTTCTGAACTCGGGGTCGCGTGTGGGATTAGAGTTTTGAGGAATTGGATCCTTTGGTTTTGCAGACATGTTCCTCGGTCTTCTTTTCCCTCCCTGTCCCTCTAGCTGTGCCCACGTGGCTGAAGAAGCCCCAGGACAGCCAGCTGGAGGAGGGCAAGCCAGGCTACTTGCATTGCCTGACCCAGGCCACGCCAGAACCCACAGTCATCTGGTACAGAAACCAGATGCTCATCTCGGAGGTGAGAATGAGGCTTGCTCCTGGAGGAAGGGGGCAGAATCCCCTTCCAGGGCTCTCTCTGGGATCAGCTCCCTAGCAGTCCTTCCCCTGAAGCTCCCCTGAAGACGCTTGTGGGGCCGAGACCTCCCACAGTCCCATAACATGTGCCACAGGACTCGCGGTTCGAAGTCTCCACGAACGGCACCTTGCGTATCAACAACGTGGAGGTGTATGATGGCACATGGTACCGCTGTGTGAGCAGCACCCCAGCCGGCAGCATTGAGGCCCAAGCCCGTGTCCAGGTGCTGGGTGAGTGCCCGAGCGTGGGGAGAGCAAAGGGGAAGGAGCAGCAGGGGGCCCAGACCTTCAGGCCCGCCCCGGCCTATCGAGCCGCCGTGGTTCCTCCTCTTGCCACTCACCCACCCTCCCTCTGCTGAAACAGAAAAGCTCAAGTTCACACCACCACCCCGGCCGCAGCAATGCATGGAGTTTGACAAGGAGGCCACGGTGCCCTGCTCAGCCACGGGCCGAGAAAAGCCCACTATTAAGTGGATTCGGGCAGGTGGGTACCATGAGGGCATGGAGTGGGGGCAGGTCGGACAGTCCACTGGTCCTCATGTCTGAGGACCAGCCGAGGACCTGGCACCATGCCAGGAACTGTGGGAAAGGCAAGAAATGTGGGGCCGATTATAGACCCGGTAGGAAGAAAGGAGCCAGACACCAAGGAGGTCAGGTTATGGCATTAGACATCATGGGCGATGATTGAGGCAGCAAGTGATTGGCTTGGCCCGGATGGTGCTGTGAAGTCTTCCCTCTCCCTTCAAAATAGTCATCCTCGGGGACAGAAAGGTAACATGGGTTCCTTTAGAAAATTGGTGGGGGCACCTGGTGGGCTCAGGTGGTAGAGCACGCGACTCTTGATCTCGGGGTTGTGAGTTTGAGCCCTACATTGGGGGTAGAGTTGACTTAAAAATCCAATCTTTAGGGGCACCGGGTGGCTCAGTTGGTTGGACGTCCAACTCTTGGTTTTGCCTCGTGTCATGATCTTGGGGTCTTGCGATCGGGCTCTGAGCTGGGTGTGGAGCCTGCTTGGGATTCTCTCTCTCCCTCTCCCCCTCATCCCCCACCTGCATGCACATTCTTTCTCTCTCTAAAAAAAAAAAGAAGGAAAAAAAGACAATTTTTAAAAAATAAAAAGAAATTTGGGGGGGAAATGCATAATCCCACTATCCATCATCTTTGGGTGCGTGCCCCCTTCTTTTTCTATGTGTATCTTTCTGTTTGCACGTAGCAATTTTATTGAACATACAATTTTCACTTATTAAACTTACATGAGTAAGTCATGCTTACTATAGAAAAAGAAGATACAGTTAATTATGTAATTTTACATCCTTTTTTTCTTAACGTTATCAAGCATTTCCACATGAACATTGGTTTTGATGATTGTAATAATACTCTAATGATTGGATTCACTGTAATTTACTTAAATATTCCCTAAAGGTTGGAGATTTGGGTTGTTAACCATCCTCCCTCTCTCCCTCTCTGCCTTTCTCGCTCTCTCGTTTTATTGCTGCAATAAACATCTTTAAGCCAAAGTTTTTTCTGGATTTGGGTTTATTTCTTTTGGGAGAGATTCCCAGAAGTGGAATAATTACGTATGAAAGGGTATGCATGCTTTTGCAGCCCTTGCTGTAAATTGCCAAGTTGTCTGTCAAGGGTCTGGACCAGTTTTTACACTTCCGTGAGTAGTACAAGCGAGAGAGTAGGACTGCAGGTTTCATGGAGGAGGTGGGCTCTCTCCGCTCGGGTGGTCGGGGGCAGCTTTCTGTTGGAGCTGGAGCTCCAAATGGATCTGAAGCCTGGATGGCTAAGAGCAGGAAAGGATTCTAGGAGTGAGAAGTGACAGGCGGTGAGGATGAGAACGAGGCAAAGTCGGGGCCCCTTCGGAAGTCCGGTTTTGCAGGAGTGAGATGTTGTATAGGGCAGCGGAAGGAGGCGAGACTGAACGGTTGGAATGGGAGCAAGTAATGGGGAGTTCCCAGTGCCTGGTTCAGGAGTTGGGACTTTGTGGGTCGTCAGGAGCAACGAACTACACGTTTTTGAGTAGAGGCAGGTGACTGAGCACTCCGCTGGCCACCCCTGTGACTCGGGTCGAGCTTATAATTTTCCTCTGTCACCCCCACAGATGGGAGCAGCCTCCCAGAGTGGGTGACGGACAATGCTGGGACCCTGCACTTCTCCAGGGTGACCCGTGATGATGCCGGCAACTACACTTGCATCGCCTCCAATGGGCTGCAGGGCCAGATCCGTGCCCATGTCCAGCTTACCGTGGCAGGTGCGACCGTGGCAGGGCCCTGGGGCTGGGCTGGTGGGCCCCAGGGCGGGGGTGGGGGCAGCCCACAGCCTACCAGCCCCATGGCTCACTGCTCCCCGCCCCTTGTTGGGCTCTTCCCATCCAGTTTTCATCACCTTCAAGGTGGAACCAGAGCGCACGACTGTGTACCAGGGCCACACAGCCCTGCTGCGGTGTGAGGCCCAGGGAGACCCCAAGCCGCTCATTCAGTGGAAGGGCAAAGACCGCATCTTGGACCCCACCAAGCTGGGACCTAGGTAGGGCCATCTGCTTCCCTGGCCCACTGCACCTCTCCTACAGCCGGTCTTCCCAGGAGCTGGTGAGGTGGGCAGCGCTGTGGTTTCCCTCTTGGCAGAATGCACATCTTCCAGAATGGCTCCCTGGTGATCCATGACGTGGCCCCCGAGGACTCGGGCCGCTACACCTGCATCGCGGGCAATAGCTGTAACATCAAGCACACGGAGGCACCCCTCTATGTTGTGGGTATGTGCTGGGGAGCGGTGTCCTGCACAGGAAGTGCTGGGGCCAGACTTCTTTCTTATCTTTGTCTTCATCGGCCCCCTGTATACGGAAGACACTGAAATCATTTTTGTGTTGGGGGCTGGGGTTCAGCTGGGTCCCCTCCACCATGCGTGGCATAGTGTCAGGTTCCTTGCCGGGCTGTTGCTGATTTAACATTCTACAGCTGGTGTGCATGTGTGTGTGCGTGTTGGGGGGGCCTGGGGGTGGTGCTCTTGTCCTAAAATGTTTCTTCCCAGGTCTCCTGCGGCAGCCGCACATATCTCTGGGTGGGCAGGGAGGGGAGCAGGCCAGGGTGCAGCAGGGAAGGGTTCCTTTGCCCTGGAGGCCCAGAGAGGATGATGCATCAGGTAAAAGGCTCTGCCGAGAGTCATGGACTTGAGGTTCAGGTGTGGCCCTTGGAGGTGTTATTTCCTCTCCAGGGGCTTGGTTCTGCATCTGTAAGATGAGAGTGGTTTCAATGAGAAGTCCTCAAATTTGTGGTTTAGCAGCAGAACTGTTTTTCTAGACAGAATATTCTGTGGAACTTTGAATGGTAATAGCGAAGTGATAAGGCCCCTTGGTTGAAGCATTAGGTGTGGGCGAGAGTTCGGGGATCCTGGATGGTCTCTCCCACGGGCCTCTCTCCCTCAGTTTCCCTAATGATTCCTGGCTCCTCTTTCACCATGAGACCCTAGGCCATCGAGAGCCCCTAGACTAGAAGATCCTTTCCACAAACAATGTTTCTTGAAGAACTTGCTTGGTGTCAGGCAGTGTCTGGGGTCCTAAATCAGGAATTCCCAAATGCTGCTCTTCGGGGCCTGGTTCATGATACCAAGTCACTTAGGAAGCTTGTTAATGATAGTGTGGGTTTTTGTTAGCATCCTGACAGGTGTGTTTTTTTATGTGTGTCCCTAGCCTCAAATTCAGATGCACTCCAGCTTGGGAATCACTGGCCTCATGTCCTTCAGAACTCTCTGTGACCTTGGTGGGGCCCAAGGACCCACCCCTTGTTAAAGCCAGTGACAGTGGTGACCCTCCCTGGTTCTCTGGTTTGGTCAGGCCATCGAGTGTCTGGGAGGTAGTCTTCGGTATAGGATGGGAAGGGGTGGTAGCGAAGGAGGGGCTGGGTTTGCTTCACTGGCCCCTGGCCCAGACCCTTCTGTGTGTCTCTCAGACAAGCCGGTGCTGGAGGAGTCCGAGGGCCCGGGCAGCCCTCCCCCCTACAAGATGATCCAGACCATCGGGCTGTCCGTGGGTGCTGCTGTGGCCTACATCATTGCTGTGCTGGGCCTTATGTTCTACTGCAAGAAGCGTTGCAAGGCCAAGCGCCTGCAGAAGCAGCCTGAGGGCGAGGAGCCAGAGATGGAGTGTCTCAATGGTGAGAGGCAGTGGTGTGGAGGCGGGGCCGGTGTGCAGGCGCTTAGCGCCCCCTGGCGGCCACAGAGAGAGCTGTTGCGCTGGGGAGCCGGGGCTCTAGCAGAGCTGCCCCACCCCTAGCTGGAAGCCTGGAGTTGGCCCATTCCCAGGCCGTGGGGGCTGAGCAACCGGGCTCGAGACTTCCTCATTGGAGCCTCGGGGCCAGCTTCTATGTTGCCTGGCTGGCTCCTCCCTGTACCGCTCAACCACAAGTACAATTAGTACTCACATTCGTGTTTCTGTGGCACATCTGTCTCCCCCCATTCGTCTTTGAGTTCCCCCAGGGGCATTCGGTCGGTTTCCCTGCTCCTGCCCTTCTGCTCAGAGGCATTGCTGGGCTGCCCCTCTCCGTTTAGGCATTCAGGAGCAGAGCCTGGGTCTCCCTCATTGCGATTCACCTTTGTGCCCAGTTAGGGCTTTGCACAGAGGAGGCCCCATGCAAGCAGAGCCCCTTATATTGATGTAGTGTCCAGGGGCCGGCGGACCAGATGAGACTTGTGCACCTGGTTCCATTTCGGAGGTGGTAATCAGCTGCATCAATCAGTGGTTGTACTCTAAGGGATGCCTGTACCCCCTACTCCATCAGTTCACCAGTTGGACTGGCCTTTTTGTGTGGAACACCATGATTGGACCCACTTGACGGAAGTAGAGGTTTGGGGGAGAGAAGTGAGGTCCCCGTGGTGGCCAGAGTGTCTGGTCTCGTGTGGCTACCTCCCCCACCACCATGCCCCTTCTTCCCAGGCGGGCCTTTGCAGAATGGGCAGCCCTCCGCAGAGATCCAAGAGGAAGTGGCCCTGACCAGCTTGGGCTCCGGCCCTGCGGCCACCAACAAACGCCACAGCTCAACTGATAAGATGCACTTCCCGAGGACCAGCCTGCAGCCCATCACCACCCTGGGTATGCTGCCTTGGCCACAACTGTCATAGTTTAATGACAGGTCTGTCTGGAGGCTAGGTTAGGGCTGGTGGCTCTGACGTCCCTCAAACCCAGCACCTGGGAGCCGGGGGCGGGAAGCAGAGGGGAGATAAGTCCGCTGTGTCCCCAGCACCTGTATACGACTCACCGCCCCAGCTTTGGTCATTCGTGAGCATTATTTACTTGGCATTTCCTTCAGATTGGCTGCCTTTAAAAACAAAACAAAATTGACACAAGTGAGTGTTGTTCTAGGAAAAAATGTGAGAAATTATCGATTTGTGGTAGTTACATTTTTTCTGCATATACATTAAATTAATACATGTAACTATTAACGTGTTTATCGAGAGCCACCTAAAGTTCTCATAGAAGCCATCCTTTGGAAAATGCTGGATATTAATTCCAGCCTTTCGTTTTACTGTTGGAGACCATGAAGCCCAGGGTGGGGTGGGGAGTGATCTGCTCAGGGTCACCCAGCAGGTGGGTGGGGTGCAGCGAAGACTCCTCTCTGTGTGACACAGAGAGGCAAGGTACCCTCCCGAGTCAGGAGTGTCCCTGTTGGGGTGAGGGTAGCTGGCTGACCCCGACCTGTACCCACAGGGAAGAGTGAGTTTGGGGAGGTGTTCCTGGCGAAGGCACAGGGCTTGGAGGAGGGGGCGGCGGAGACCCTGGTGCTTGTGAAGAGCCTCCAGAGCCGAGACGAGCAACAGCAGCTGGACTTCCGGAGGGAGTTCGAGATGTTCGGGAAGCTGAACCATGCCAACGTGGTGCGGCTCCTGGGACTGTGCCGGGAAGCTGAACCCCACTACATGGTGCTGGAGTATGTGGACCTGGTATGCTGGGGGGACCTGGAGTCTCGGGCAGGGCAGTGCCCTGCCGGCAGGTGGGGGGTGCACCCTTGGGGCCCCGTCTCCCGTGGTCTCAGCCTGCCTGCTCTTGCCGCCTGGAGACGCTCAGCTTCCTGTCCCCGCTCGCTCTCTGACACCTGTTGTTCCTTGACCGGTGCTCCTGCCTTCCTGTCTGCCAGCCCCGTGTCTGGGGGCCAGTCCCCAGTTCTTCCCAGCTTCTCACTCTGCGCACCACACGGATGCATCCCAGGTCTTCTTCCTTGACTCGGGTTTTCTTTGGTTTGTCATTTTTCCTTCCCTGCAGGGCTCATCATCCCTTGAGAATAAACTCAGCAGACCCGGCTTTCCTTCCTCGAAATCCTTCCTGGCATCCCGTCCCATCTGGGGCCCCAGTGTTAGCCCCGGCACCAGCTTTCTCTTTCCGTCTCAGCTCTCATGCCCTGAGCTGCCCCTTACTCTGAATTCTGCAATCCATCTAGGCCTTACTCCCTTGCTCCTCAAGCTGCTGCTTGTCACATCCCCTAGCTCAGCAGGAAGGAGGAGGAGCAATCCTTCTTCTTGCCATTGGCAAGAGTTTATGACTACTTTATGTATGTTGTTTGCTGCTCCCTCAGTATATTTCTTAGATGATAAACTCCCTGAGGACAGGGGTTTCCTCCCAGGGGTCTGTGAGGGTTGGGATCTGTGTTTTCCTCTTGGTTCCCTGAGGGCAAGAGCCTTGTCACCTGCCTGTCTGGGGCTCTGCTGAGGGTAGGAATGGCAGTCCTGTCTTTCTGACCGAGGGAGCTTCTAGAAGCCATCTCCTATATGTTTTTTTAAATTCCCACTGGACTTCCAGTGGGGGCTGGCTGGGGGGGTGGTGCAGGGTCAGGGGTTCTCACCTGCCCAGGTAGGTGCTCTGGGAGCCCCTGCTTGGTTTGATGCTTTGGAGATAATAGAGATAATTTGACCTGACAGAGATGCTTGGCTTTTCCCTTAGGGAGACCTCAAACAGTTCCTGAGGATTTCCCAGAGCAAGGATGAAAAATTGAAGTCACAGCCCCTCAGCACCAAGCAGAAGGTGAGGACAGGGTGGGAGAGGTCCTCAAGGGTGGGCCAAGATCAAGGGCAGTCATAATGTTAGAGGTGCAGCGGATGGAATGTTCCCTGAGGACCAGGCAGGACTTTACATATGTTATCTCAACCATCACGATAGTCCTCGGAAACAGATGTCATTAGCCCCATTTTGCAAATAAAGAAACTGAGGTCTAGAGAGGTTAAGGGACTTGTCCCAGAGCACGTAGCCCCCTAATGCCTTTGTGTTGCTGCAGTGCCTCCATTTGGAAGGGCTGCTCTTCGCCCTTGCTGCTGGAGCAGGACGTCTGCCCCCTGCAGTGAGCGCTGGGCTGGGGCAGCCCAGGTGTCGAGGGACGGGCAGGGCAGGATGTGGCTCTGAGAGTGTTTCACCAGCCTCTGAGCGTGGAAGACTCTGCTTTGAAAGGGCTGCTCATGTTTGACCCACTCTGGTTTTCACAGTCTCCGTCTCACTTGGGCTTTGGGCTGCCCAGCCTTTCCTTCCAGTTCTCCTCCCGCCTTCTGGGCACAGATCCCTGGCTGGGGCCCCACGGTGGAGCAGACCTGGCTTGAAACAGCGAGGAAGGGAAAGCTTGCCTACTACCCTCTGCCCACCTCAGACGATACTTCTGTGGCCCAGTTCTTCCTGCCCACAGTCTCCTTTCCTCCCCTCTGAAATGGGTCTGCCTCCTTCTCTGGGATTGGGCATCCTGCTACCAAGCTGACAGCAGAGTCACCTCAGAGACCAGTCACAGCTCAGGGCAGATAGGCAGCGACTGCTAGGGCCCTCCCTCCCAGGTGATCTTTGCTTGTGCCTTGTAGGCCGACCCAGGTCACAGATTCTGGGGGTAGGCCAGAAAGGCATGGCTGGTTGATAAGTCAGGCGAGTGGGACCCTGGTCACCCCTGGTCTCTCTGGGGAAGTCGCTCTGTGCCCCTCAGGCTGACTTTCTCATAATTGTAGGTGAATTTACTGTAGCCCACACAGGACAAGTGACCTGGCCCCACATTGCCCACAGCTGGCCTCCTGACGCCAGGCCCCTGCCTCCATCCCCATGAAGCTGCAGTAACTGTCTGCAGTGGCTGTGGATGGAAGGACAGGATGTGTTCCTGTCCCTAAGTAGGATGTCAGGACCCCAGAGTTTACAAATCAGGACATGCAAGGAGCCCGTGAATCTACTGAGCCGGTCATGGCCGTAAGGGCCCTTGCAGTTGCAAAGTGGACACTGCCAGGCATCCTTGGGGCATTCAGGATCTAGTGGGGGAGCTTGGGACAGTGACTATGGCATGTACCTTGCACACTTCAGGGATGACACGGAAAGTGAGTGAGAGACAGAAACTAGGAGACATCGAAGACCTCCATGTCCTTTAGGTGGACAGACGGTGTGGTTAACAAAGAAGGTTTCCTGGTCGAAAAAGCAATTTGAGTTCAGTTCTCAAGGAGAGGAAGTAGTTGAATGGCAGGAAGGGGATGGCTTCAGGAAAGAGGGGAGTCAGGTAGGTTTCTTTGGGACCAGGACGTAGGCAGGCAGACAGGAAGTCATTTACCTCTGTCACATGACCTGAAGGACTTGTTTTGGCTGCAAGTCATTACCACCTGTGCTAAAGATCTGTCCCCCATTTTTCTCCCCTAGCATCTTAAATCTGATGGGGGAGCTTTAGTAAGTTGGGTTCTGCACACTCTTAGGACAATACTCTGCATCAGATGGAAGTGGGGTTTGCGTAAAATAAAAAAATGCAGGTTTCTAGAGGGAATTGGAATATCTAAGGATGGAGTCTGAGGACCTGCATTTTTCAGACAGGCTCTCCAGCTGATTTTTTTTTAATTAATTAATTTATTTATTTGAGAGAGCGAGAAAACACAAGCAGGGGGAGCAAGCAGAGGGAGAGGGAGAAGTAGGCTCCCCGTTGAGCAGGGACCTGATGTGGGGCTCAATCCCAGGACCCTGGGATAATGACCCGAGCTGAAGTCAGATGCTTAGCTGACTGAGCCACCCAGGCACCCCTAAAGTTATACTTTCAAAATACTGTATTTGATGCACTTGATGTTTTCTAGCTTATTTTTTTTAACTCACTAAATTGATTTTGAGACACATGTGGGTCTTGATCAGTAACTTGAAATATACTGCTTTTTGGGGATTCCATGAAAATGAAACTTAGTAGGAAAGATACACTAAAATCATAGATATTTTCTTGTATTAATAGTGAGCTGTTATATCACTTTATATTCCTAGGATTCTAGGGGGATGGAAGGAGGAAGAGTTAGTTTGTAAGGGGAGGTGGGATGGTAGGAGGGGTGCCCCCTGGTCGAGTAGAATTGGAACAAGAGTGCCTAGCTGCTATGGGTGGGCCATGGGAAGTCCCGGGAGAATTTCAGGACAGCAGCGGGATAGTGCCAGAAATCAGACACGGGCCCTGGGTGTTGGCATAATTAGAGGTAATGCGTGTTTGAGTAGCTGATGAGATGGTGGAGATTTTGAAGTCCGGTAGCTGTAACCTGTGACTTGTCTGCGGGTCCCGGCAAGCTAAGGACAGGACAAGGAGCAGGGTCAGCTTTGCACGCCTCAAGGACAGCGGTGTGTGTGGTCAGATGCCGTAGCGTGAGAATAGCAACAGTGTCACACAGGTTAGCCAGAACGTGGGCAAGCCCTGAGACTGGCATGTTGGAAGGGATGGGGTGGGTGTGGCTTTCCCAAAGAGCAGGCCCTTACGATGGTATTTGAAAATGAATCCTGTGGCCGTCTGATGGCATCTTACCCAGCAGTAATTGGCCAGGGTCTAACAGAATTCCCTTTTACTGTCTGCACTTAGCCTGTGTTTCCAGAAGCACTGCTCCTCTGGAAAGATAGCAAGTTAGTCACTATGCCAAGTCCACTCTCTTCTGTTTCCCTTGACTAGCAGCAGACTGTTGAGCTAATGAGCCAGAACAGAGAGAGCAGGCTGAGGGGAATGGCAAGTCCAGTGAGGGCACATTGCAGAAGGCTTTGTCCCTTACAGATAACCTGCCAAGGCTGGACAGTGCCCTGCAGTTTTGAAGCCTGAAGTAGAGTCCATCTGTTAATGATATGACCACTTCCGTGGTCATCTGGCCCTTTGACCACCATTGGCATGTGGGGCATTCTGAGGATGGCAGTCTGCGGGCGATTTGGGGAGTGTGGTGGCCTCTACTTTTCCGTGGAGACACGGTGGCGGCGGGGCGGCGGGGGAGGCGGTGGGTTCTGTACCCAGGGGGGAATCCGTCATCCTGGTGGACCTGTTCACCTGACCTCTTCTTAAACCCTCATCGCTGATTTTACATGTTTGGTTGGAAGCTGTCTGGAGATTTTGTGTCTTCACTTAAGATAAGGAAATACACCAAGAAGATGAGATCCTTTCCCAATTCCCGATGGTGTCCTTTGTTTGGCACCTCGGCATATGCAGTGTCAGCCAATATGTTGGGTATGTAGATAGGTCCTGTGTGGTGGTGGCTTGGATCAGCGGTTCTAGAGAATTTCTGGCCACGATGGAAATATTTTATAGCTGCTGCTGTCCAGTGTGGTAGTCACTAGCCTCATGTGGCTGCTGAGCATTTAGAATGTGGTTAGAGCTACTGAGGAACTGAATTTTTAATTTTATTAAGTTTTAATTCACTTAAGGAGTCACACAGGGCGAGGGGCTACTGTTTTGGACAACATGGGTTTAGACCATTGTTTAATTTTTTTTCTGATGTTAACAAAGTAGAGTTTTAATGTAACTTTTTAACATGTTCTGCATTCAGTTTGCTTTTTCCCTAAACCATTTCTTATGTATGACTTTTAAAATTTTTTTTTTTTTTTTTTTTAAAGATTTTATTTATTTATTTGAGAGAGAGCACATGAGAGGGGGGAGGGTCAGAGGCAGAAGCAGGCTCCCTGCCGAGCAGGGAGCCCGATGCGGGACTCGATCCAGGGACTCCAGGATCATGACCTGAGCCGAAGGCAGTCGCTTAACCAACTGAGCCACCCAGGCGCCCCGACTTTTAAAATTTTTAAATTAAAAAGGAAATTTTTAAAAATTTATTTAAGTAATCTCTACACCCAATGCAGGACTCAAACTCATGAGCCTGAGATCAAGAGTCTCATGCTCTACCAGCTGAGCCAGCCAGGCGCCCCTATTTTCAGGTTTTTGAGGAACCTCCATACTATTTTCCAGAATGGCTGCACCAGTTTACATTCCCATCACCAGTGCACGAGAGTTCCTTTTTCTCTATGCTCTTGCCAACATTTGTTATTTCTTGTCTTTTTGATTTGAGCCATTCTGACTGGTATGAGCTGATATCTCACTGTGGTTTTGATTTGCATTTCCTTGATGGTCCGTGATGTTGAGCATCTTCTCATGTGTCTATTGGCCATCTGGATGTAGCCCATTATTTTAAAAACTTTTCTTGACTGAGACCCAGTCGCAAAAAAACATTTTGTATCAAAAGCCATCACATGCATGTATATATATGTATTTTTTTAATGAAATATATATATATATTTTAATGAAAACAGTTTTATGAATGATATTTGCCCTTACTAAGTATTATGTACTCTGATATTTTCTATTCCATGTAAGAGTTTTTATTGCTAGCTAAGATTGACTGAATTGGTTTCATGACATACTAATAGGTTGTGACCACAGTTAGCAAACCACCAGTGGAGGCAGGGGCGTCCACAGGGATGTCACTGGCCAGTGCACACAGATTGAGATCTCTCTTTGGAGTGACCCCCACCTTGGTGTGCGGGCTTGGCTCCTCTGCCGGCCTTTCCATGACCCTGGGAGCTAGGCCAGTGAAGCGGCTCAGAGCCAGCCAGGGATGCTAAAGGGTCCGTCCGTAGCCAGCACCCCACCCCCGGGCTTGCTGATGAGCAGACAGCCCTTCCTGTGCCCACATCACGCGATATGACCCAGGAGAGGTAGCTGCTGCATTGAGGAAAGAGCTAGGCTCTGGCATTGGGGGGTACAGAGCCTTGCATGGGACTGTGGGTAAAGCTGAGGATGGCCCCCACCCTACAGAGTGCAAGCAGGCGAGGCAGCCAGCCTTGCTCAGGGCTCGGCACACAGCAGATACTCAACACGTTCCTGTGCTCTTCTCTCTGATTGGGTAGTCTCCTTGCAGCAGCCCCCCCTACCACTCCCATCCACTTGTTTGCGTTTTTGAACTTCAGGAGCATAGAAGCAGATTGACCAGGACGCCTGGGTGGCTCAGTCGTTTAAGCATCTGCCTTCGGCTCAGGTCATGATCCCAGGGTCCTGGGATCGAGTCCCACATCGGGCTCCCTGATTGGCGGGAAGCCTGCTTCTCCCTCTCCCACTCCCCCTGCTTCTGTGCTCTCTCTCAAATAAACAAATAAAATCTTAAAAAAAAAAAAAAAAGATTGACCATAATCTTTGTAGCTCTTTTTTGTTTTTAAGATTTTCATTTATTTGGGAGAGAGAAAAAACGAGCGGGGTGGGGGGAGGGACAGGGGGAGAGAGAGAGAGAGAGAAGCAGACTCCCCACTGAACAGGGAGCCTGACTCGAGGTTCGATCCCAGGACCCTGAGATCGTGACTGGAGCCAAAGGCAGACGCTCAACTGACTGAGCCACCCAGGCGCCGGGACCATAATCTTTGGTTAACCTATGAGCTACTGTCATTATTGGTCCACACATGGACTTTTACTTAGTGTTATTTTTTAATGTGTTTATTGGCCATTTGTGTGTGTGTGTGAGTGTGTGTGTGTGTTTGGTAAGTTTTATTTTGATGTTTCAAGCTTAAAAGAGTTTAAGAATAGTTCAAGGAATTCCTACAAACCATTTATTAAGAGATTCAGTTGTTTGCATTTTGCCCCATTGACTTTATCATTTTCTCTCCATTGATACGTGGATATTAGTTTCATGCATTTTTTTTCCTGAACCACCTGAGATAAATTGGTGGCAGCCTTTAGACCTTTCACAATCGGATATATGTAAAATGATATCACGGGGCCTTGATTATTATTTCCTTGCTGACATCGGTTACTGGCCACATTCTCATCTTCACCTCTCCATGATTTCATTAGGTGGGAGGTGACTTATCCCTTATGGATCCTGAGAGTGATCCTGTATGCCAGGAGAAACACACAGCTGGCCAGTGACTTGTTAAATAATCTTCTCTAGGGACCTGTTTTCATTTGTTTGCTTTGTTTTTATATACAATGAAATGCTTCAGATCACACACGTCCCCAGTGGTTGCTCCCAAGGTTTATCTATAAGGCGACAGAGGGGCCATGGATTTTTACAACCACTCTTGTGGCCTTCTGCTTTTCCCTGTGTGGCATGGGCCATCTTCTCCCTGCTGGTGGCAACCCTCTGCGGATATGGTTCTCATTCCCCCCTCTAGACTGCCCTCTTGCTGAGAACCCTGTCCTACCGTGCCTACTATATTCCACCAGCATCCAGTGGTGTACAGTGTGCATTAGATGCTCAATATTTGTTCAGTGCATTGATACATACTTTGAAAATGTTAATATAACTTAATCGTAATTCCATCTAACATGTTACGTAATGTATTGTATGTGACATCATACACATGACTCAACATTTTAAAAAGGATATCAGTGAAAAACATCCCCCGGAGAAGCAGGTTCAATGCGGGGCTTGATCCCAGGACCCTGGGATCATGACCTGAGCAGAAGGCAGACGCTTAATGACTGAGCCACCCGGGCATCCCGTTTCCCTACTTTTCTACTCTGTAGTCCCCAGTTCCTCTGCTTGGAGGCAGCCAGTCACGTGTGTTTGTACATTCCCACACACGCACACATGCGCACGCGCACACATACACACACGTTTTGTTGTTTTTTTTAAACACAACTAGAAGAAAATTCATAATTTTGACGTAAAAAAGGAACAACCCATAAACATGTAAGCTATGATTACTGCCCAGTTATTTTTCTTTTTTTCTTTTCTCTCTTTTTAAAAAATATTTATTTATTTTAGAGAGAGAGTGTGTGTGTGAGCATTGGGATAGAGGCAGAGGGAGAGGGAGAGAGAATTTCAAGCAGACTCCCTTTTGAGCTGAGCCCAAAGCAGGGCTGGACATGGAGCTCTGAGATCATGACCTGAGCTGAAACCAAGAGTCAGTCACTTGACCAACTGAACCCCCCAGGCGCCCCCTGCCCAGTTATTTTTCACCCAACAAGGGGTTACTATGTGTTCTCCCTGCCCCCTGTGCCGTTTACCTAATCTAACACCTGCTGCGTGTCAGAGTGGTTCCAAGAGCTTAATTTCATTTACCTCCGTTCTTCTAACAAGCCAGCGAGACAGGTGCTGTTAGTATCTGCATTTTACAGAGTAGGAAAGCGAGGCTGTTGTGTCTTTGCTTTGGGGTTTCCTGTGCTTCACACAGATGGCACTGAGACCTCACCGAGGGTTGTGCGAGGACGGTCGTCTTGATCTCTAGTCCTGGGCTGCTCTGACAGGCCCCTTTCTCACTGCAGGTGGCACTGTGCACCCAGGTGGCCCTGGGTATGGAGCACCTGTCCAACAACCGCTTTGTGCACAAGGACCTGGCCACTCGAAACTGCCTGGTCAGCGCCCAGAGACAGGTGAAGGTGTCGGCCCTGGGGCTCAGCAAGGACGTGTACAACAGGTAGAAGGGCGCTGGTCGGGTGTGGCGAGGGGGTAGAAGGCGGATGGAGCTTGGGGGTGTGTGGGGAAGGGCTTCGAGTCTGCTTGGCCCAAAGCTGGAGGGCTTGGAGGGGAGAGAGCCTCTCCACCCTTCCTCCATAGGGGCAGCAGCCTTCCTAGCCAGTGGGCCCTGATGCTTATAAATTTTCTCTGGGGGCAGAACATTAACCTTTTTTTAAAAATAACTAGTCAAACTTTATAACAGTTTATGTGTAATTTAACTATTCATAGGGTTCCCTCCGCAACTTGCTGAATTCGGTAATCGCTGTCTTGAAGCCCAAGACTTCAAGCTCAGCAGCCACGGCCAGAGATTGCTCTGGAACGCCTGCACACACCACACGGCCTCCCGGGGACTTCCCTGCGAGTCACCCCGGCTCTGAGTCACCACAGCTCTTGTCTGGCTGTTGCTTTAGTCATAATCGGTTTATCGCCAGTCAAGCTCTTTAAGTTTTCTTTCCACTTAACGTGTTCTCGTTTTTTACATTTTGTTTTAAACAGAAAAATATATATGATTGTTAGCTTTTAAATCTACTAACATTGAGGCAAATTTTGATTCTTTTTTTTAAGATTTTATTTATTTAGGGCACCTGGGTGGCTCAGTTGGTTAAGCGACTGCCTTCAGCTCAGGTCATGATCCCAGGGTCCTGGGATCGAGCCCCGCATCGAGCTCCCTGCTCTGCGGGGAGCCTGCTTCTCCCTCTCCCACTCCCCCTGCTTGTGTTCCCTCTCTCGCTGTGTCTCTCTCTGTCAAATAAATAAATAAAATCATAAAAAAAAAAAGATTTTATTTATTTACTTGAGAGAGGGGGAGAACACCCAGGCAGAGGGAGAAAGAAGCAGGCTGCCCGCTGAGCAGGGAGCCCGACGTGGGGCTCAATCCCAGGACCCTGGGATCATGACCTGAGCCGAAGGCAGACGCTTAACCGGCTGAGCCACCCAAATAAATTTTGATTCTTAATGGAATTTTTATTTTTTAAGATTTTATTTATTTATTTGAGAGAGAGAATGAGAGAGAGCACATGAGATGGGGGAGGGTCAGAGGGAGAAGCAGACTCCCTGCCGAGCAGGGAGCCCGATGCGGGACTCGATCCAGGGACTCCAGGATCATGACCTGAGCCAAAGGCAGTCGCTTAACCAACTGAGCCACCCAGGCGCCCCCTTAATGGAATTTTTAACCATCAGATCCCACATGGATGTCTCCAGATTTTCATCCAACGTACCCCCGTGCTCAGCATAAATGCTACCAATTTTCTCTGAGTGCCTTGATGGAGAAAAGTTGGGTTCTAGCCTGGGTATGAGAGCCAGACCTGGGTTGAGGTTGGGAATCCCAGGCCATGTACCCCATTGCACCCTGTGAGGCATGGAAACCCCGCCCCATGCCTGTGTGTGCTTCTCTCCTGCAGTGAGTACTACCACTTCCGCCAGGCCTGGGTACCGCTGCGCTGGATGTCCCCCGAGGCCATCCTGGAGGGCGATTTCTCCACCAAGTCTGACGTTTGGGCCTTTGGTGTGCTGATGTGGGAAGTGTTCACCCACGGAGAGATGCCCCATGGTGGACAGGCAGATGATGAAGTGCTGGCAGGTAGGCACTTTGTGTTTCCAAAGGACGGTTCCAGATGTTCTCCAGGTGCAGGGTCTGCTCAGGGTCCTGGGCCCCACGAAGCCCGCCTCACTTCCCAGGGCTGCTGTTAGCAGATGTACAGATACGGCTACTCCAGCTGAAATACTAATTAATACTTTTATACTGGTTGGTAAATAGTCCTTGACCCCAATGCCCAGTCCAGCCACTCTGATGCCTGCCCATTGATCCCGCTTCGGTCCTCATGCATTGGCTGCCTCCTGTGGACCCTGCCCTCACCAGCCAGAGAGAGCTGGGGCCAGGGTCATGGGAGTCATCCTGTGATTGCAGGATACTTCCCATATGCCCCTTGAGTCAGTGCCCTCCCACCACTCACTGGCCCTCGCCCCTGACCCCCAATCGCCCTCCCGTGGCTGCTTGGGGAACTACAGGCTCCACAGAGTTGGACAGGTGGTGAAATGTTTTGACTAACGCTCCATCCACCATCTTCCCTGCAGATTTGCAGGCTGGGAAGGCTAGACTCCCACAGCCTGAGGGCTGCCCTTCCAAGCTGTACCGGCTGATGCAACGCTGCTGGGCCCTCAGCCCCAAGGACCGGCCTTCCTTCAGCGAGATCGCCAATACCTTGGGAGACAACCCCGCAGACAGCAAGCCGTGAGGAAGGAGCCCAGGCAGGCTGTGCCTCAGGATGGCGTGGGCAGGGGAGGACTTCTTCAGGGGCGCCCACAGCATGATGGGCAAAACCCCTTTCCTCCTTGGCCCTAGGGGCCCTGCCCTGGGAACACAGGCACTATTTAGGTCTGGGCAGGGCCTGGGCTTTCCTCCTCTTCCCATCCTCAGCCCTTGGGCAGGCTGATTCAGACTCAGACTAAGTGACTAGGGCCTTGAGCTGGGCAGCATTCTCTGCCACCCCTTCCCCCATCAGGGACAGTGTGGGTGCCTCAGGTAACCCCAATATCTGGCCTGGGTCTCCTCCCATTGACCAGGTCCAGTTCTGCCACTCACCTGCCAAGTTGGCCTAGGGAGGGCTAAGCTGGAGATGAGCTGGGTCTGAGGGGAGTTCCTTAATATACTCAAGTTCCTGGATAGTTCTGGTCCCTGGGCCCACCTTGGGGTCTGCACCAGGATTACGGAGGATGCGCCAGTGAATCCTCACCCCATGGACTTGTGCATGCTGACCCAGACCCATGCCTCCTCCCCACCCTTCTCTCCTTTCCTCATCCTAAGTGCCTGGCAGATGAAGGAGTTTTCAGGAGCTTTTGACACTATATAACCCGCCCTTTTTGTATGCACCATGGGCGGCTTTTATATGTACTTGCAGCGTGGGGTGGGGGGCATGGGAGGGAGGGGTGGACCCTGGAGAAGGTGGGGAGGGTGGGCCACCCCTGCCTCACACCTTTATTGTTGTTGTTCGTTCGTTTGTTTTGTTTTGTTTTTTTTAACACTCGCTGCTCTCAATAAAGAAGCCTTTTTTACAACCTGCTTCTGATGCTCATTCCCTCCCCTTGTCCATGCATAGTGTCCCTTCATCCCTCACTTATCAGAAGTGTCCATGTGCCATCATGAAATCTAGCAGTGTTTGGATGGGAATAGCAAGTAGACACTGGCCTTTCTCTCCAGTTCGGGGAGCAGTTGAGAATATGGGCTCAGAGGACGCAAGACCACCTCTTGTCTGTGTGACCCTGTGTTGCTCTCTGACTGTCAACTACTTATTCTTTGCTGGCTGGCTTAATCCTCATGCTGGGGTGGCAGGGAGGTAGAAGGCAGGGAGGGGGGCAAGTTAGAGTAGGATTGGAGAAGAAGTTAATGACGGATTCGGGTCTCTGAATCCCTGTAGGACTCTCGCAGGGAGATAGAGCAGGTAGAACCGAGCAGAGAGGTGGTACGCGATGCCCCACCGATGCCCTTGTTGGGGGCACTCAACTGGTTTGATTCTCCGCCCTTTCTTAGTTAGACCTGCTGTCATCAGTCACACTCTGCCTTATTCCAGGAGCGTCAGCCTGGTTTCCCATCCAAGGGAAAGTAATCCATAACTCAGTCTTAACTCTGAAATTGCTCCGGTTCCTTCTGTTACTCACCACCCTTCTCAGTAATGGAAATAACAGCTAATAATTATTGGATACGTGCTTTATGCCAGTGACTTTGCTCAGCACTTAACATGCATTATCTCATTTAATCTCTGTAACTACTCTAGAGCCAGATATTCTTGTTCCCATTTCTCAGATAAGGAAACTGAAGCTCAGGGTGGTCAGGTGGTGTCCCCAAGGTCACACAGCTAGTAAGCGAGCCACTTACTTGTTGATACACAGTGTGTTCTATCCCTCAGATGTGTTGGGGTGAAAAAAACCCAAGAACAATTTTTCTAGAACATTGCTTTTCAAAGTGTGGGTTGCAGCCAGTATTCAAAAAAGAATGAAACAGTGGCGCCTGGGTGGCTCAGTCGGTTAAGCGTCTGCCTTCAGCTCAGGTCATGTTCCTGGGGTCCTGGGATCGAGCCCTGCATAATAAGCCCCAAATCTAAGTTCTTGAAACAATTTAGTTTTGTCATTCGTGGATCTGCAGGTTGGTGAGGTTCGGCTGATCGTGGCGGGACCTGGCAGAGTTGAGCTGGGTTTGGCTCCAGGCTATAGGTCTAGTCTGGGTCTACTCTGCAGGCCCCAGAGCACGCTCTCCTGCAGGGGCAGTAACAGAAGGGGTCACGCCAGATCCCACATGGGCATACATAACCATGAGTCTGTTAATGTTTTCTCATCCAAAGCAGGTCACATGTTGAAACCCAACATCAACACCAGTAGGAGGCACTGCAGAGTCACGTGGCAAAGGATTTGGACGTCTAATTCCACCCACAGGGTGTGAAGAATTGGGGGCAGCGATCTAATTCACCATAAGCTGTGATGTAAAATGAGTTCTTACTGTGGGTTGTGCTCAGAAGTACTAGGAAGGTGCTACTCTAGAGGGTCAAGCAGTAACCCTCCTCCCACTCCTGGTCTTCCTTAACCACTAGGCCATGGCTACACTGCTCGTCACATCTGCCTTTTCAGACTCTCCTCTCTTGACTTTGGTGATGGTACACCATCTCCACCTTCTGCCTGCCTGCCCCAGAGCCAGCTGTTCTGGATCCTCTCCTTGGATTTGCTCTCCCCATGTGCTCACCCTCAGGAATCTCATCTCGCCTCATGTGACTTTAATCGGCCCTTCGGTGTGTATAGTTCCCCAGAGCATTAGCTCCGATTCTAGCTTCTGCCTCAAGCTGCAGACACACACTCCCCATTTTCTACAGGACATTTCCCACTGCCTGCTTCCCGAGGTCCTCACTGAACTCTCTCTCACAGTCCTGCTTCTCCAGCCAGGTCCTCTTTTTCTATCAATGGTACCGATTTGGGGGTGATAGTCACCCTTACTCCATCCATCGTGAGCCCTCATCTCTGTGAACCCCCTTCCCTGTGCAGTCCGTCATTAAGATCCATTTATTCTACCTCTACCCTGTTTCTATCCTTGCTTAATTTTAAGAGAAAAAAATACATAAAAAATAGTAATGATCATGGAAGAAGTCAAATGGTACACACTTGTATAAAGCAAAAAACACTCCTCTCTCTCCAACTCTACTCTCCAGTGGGAAGCACTAGTAGTGTCTGGAGTGTGGCTTTCCAGACTTTTCCTGGGCACACTGACTCAACGACCTCTTTTCTATTCTCTCTAATGCTGCCATCACCACTGAGATCTCTTCTCCACAAAGAGTCCTTGTGTAAAGGTTAATTCCAAATGCAAATGCTTTTTAGAGTGGTAGTTTTTGGTTTTCTTTTTGTGTGTGTGTGATGGTCATTTTTTAAAGCAATCCTTAATTTTTGTTCTGGTATAACTTGGGTGATAAAAATCCAGAGAAAGAAAGAAAGGTCAAGGTGGGAATGGTGTGGTATCTGGGGCATCTGGCTGGAATTCTGATGCCCCTCTGGAGGTCCTTCATGGTCTGGGGTGGACATGAGCTCCCATCTTCCAGGGGGCTACTGTGAGACAGGCCTTATCTGAGAAGCAGCAAACTCACATTCCAGAGAGGCCAGGCCGGGCACTTATCTGAGCTCAGTGAGCTGTGTGGAGCCTATAGTGAACCTGAGAGCAGAAGCCTCAGTTCAGCTCCAGGCTACAGTGCTCTTGTGGGTACACGACCCAGAGTTGCTAAAAACTCTTAACGTGTCAAGAGAATCCAGACTTTTATGTAAAATCTTCTGATTTCAAAATACTGTATGGCTCGAATAAAACACATCTGTGAGCCAGTTTTTGATTTTGCCTTTATTCATATCGACAGTTTTGGCTCCTGAGCCTGCAGTAATCCAGTCTGATGTGGCTGTAGTGTGTCTCCCCCCTCTCCCCGTGGTGACAAAGGATTGTGAAAATGAAGCCATCCCAAGCAGGCAAAGGAGCTGGGGCACTAATGCTGGTGTGCAGTGGCCCAGGGATTGGGTGAAATGGGAGAGATCGATCTATTTGAAGGGAAACAGAACTGTGTTCATTCCACACACCATGTCCAGTGCATGTGGTAGACAGTAGTTGTCCTCTGGAGTGCCCCTGCTAAGGCTTGTCAACCCTGCATGTGTCTAAATTAGGGGTCTCAAAAGTCTTTAGAAGTTAGGCAGGAATCAGCCCAGGGCTGTGGTTGTTAAGACTGCACTGCTCAGACAGATCACAGTCCCAAGCACCATTTGTGGCCCCTAAAGCTCTTCTGGAACCTATTTATGTATTTGACCTGTTCTTCCTCTTGAGCTAACACATTCCATATGTTAAACTACCTGTTATGTAAATTAGGAAAAGGAAAAAAACCCTCTGACACTACTGGGAAATGGGGAAGAGTAGGGCTCTTAATTCCTGTAGTTAGGGGTTTGATGAGCCTATATATACACACATTAGTTCTCACAAATCACTTGAACATACCTTGTTTCCGTATTTCTCAAAGTCCTTGGACTATGACTCAGTAGGAAATGCAATTCACATTGTTATCCGGTATGCACATTGAGCCATACAAAATCAACAATATGCTACCCTCTTGACCTATAAAATGGCCATTTTATATGATTAAACCTAAACATATGCAAACAAAAGTTTTATGCAAAAATATTTGCCCTTGTGTTTTGTAATACTCATTAATTTATTATTTTAAATGCTCATTGCAGTACACTAAATTCATTTCATTACCACTACCACTAATGGGTCACAACCAACTGCTTTATTTAATCTTCACAAAAATTTTTAAGGCAGGAATCATCATTCTCCCATCCCCTTAAAGGCAACCCGATGTTTATCCCAGGGATGAGGTTATTACCCCAGTAGCTTCTATTAACTATTCACTGACCACTTACTCTGTGCTTTAGCCGTTATCTCCTTTCATCTGCATTAAGATCGCAACATGGGATGGGTACCAACAATGAGGAATATGATGGGATTTGGAGAGGTCGAATACTTGTTTCCTGGCACAGGGCTAGAAAAAGGCTGATTCCAGATTTGAAAAATTTCTGTAACAGCAAAGCCCAGGCTATTTTCACGGCTTTGGAGCTGAGACCTCCACCCACACATTGAACCTGGGCTTTGCCCCGCTCCAGTTCTAACTCCTCCCCACCCCCCCCCCCCCCCCACCCCAACCGTGGGTTATCCACAGAAGTGTGTGTGTGTGTGTGTGCGTGCGCGCGCGCGCGCTGGCTGGCTGGCTTACTTGCTGAAACTTTCTGCCTGGTTCTACTTTTTCCCAGGCTTTTGCACAGGCGGTGGGGTGGGCTTTATCCTCGGGACCACCCCCTCCCCCAGCCCAGCCCGCAGCTGGAAGTCTTCACTGATCTTCATCTCGTCTCCCTGCCCCCTTCGGGGACCGGGAGGCCGACTGTCTCCCTCGGTCTTTTCCAGATGTCCGTCTGCCAAAGATCCCTGCAGTATAGAGGATGATGAATGAGGACCGGGGAGCCGGCCTGGTGGGAAAGTGTCGTCGCCTTGAAAAGAGAGGGAAAGGGAAAGGAAGTCGGGGGGAGGGGAAGGGTTGGAGCCGAGCGGCGGGGAAGCGACGAGTCTGGACACCGGGGACCCAAGCGTCTTCTGTGCAGCCAGTAAATTTGCCTCCCTCAAGAAGGCGTGGGGAAGTGCTCCAATCCCTGCACCCCCTTGGAATTTGGGCTGTATTATATCATTTACTGCAACCCGCACAATCCACTCAGGGACTGCTCTAGCGTTTGCTTCCAGCCCTTCCAGAGCCGGGTTCCCAGTGCTGCTTCCATTCCGCCGCAGGACCGCGTTTGGGTCCACTCCCAGGCTTCCTCTCCTCAGGTCCCTCCCAACTCCACCATTCTCTGGTCAGGGGGGCGGAGTCGTACCTCCTCTCCTGTTCCTTTAAGAGGCCTCGGCTCCTCCCCTTTCGGAGTCGCCGTCTGACGCGGGATGACAGCAGCGAGTTCGGTATGTCTATGCAAATAAGAGCTCCCTGTGGGCCAATGGGAAGCGGAGGTGCCGGAACCGCGGACCAATGCGGCGGGGGCGCAGGGGCTCACCATATAAGGAGCGGCCTCGCCATAAAAGGAAACATTGTATCTCTTTATATGGGGGGAAGGGTCGGGGGATCCCTCCGCTGCCAGCGCGTGGTCCCGGCCCCCTCCACCCGCCGTCTCGGCCGCGGCCAGCAGCCCCTGCCCCCCGGGGGACGCTGACGGCCGCCGGGCGCGCCGCCCTAGCATACGGACAGGGGGCGCTCCGCGCGGCCTGGGGCAACCCGGGCCACAGGGGCAGGAAAGTGAGGGCCCAGGTCGGCCCGGGCGTGCAGGGGCCCCGGGTTCGCAGCGGCGGCGGCAGCGATAGCGGCTCTAGCAGCAGCGGGAGTGCCGGGTTGAGCCGGGAAGCCGATGGCGGCGGCGGCGGCGGCTCCGATTCCTCGCTGACTGCCCGTCCGCCCTCCTGCATTGAGCGCCATGTTACCGAGCCAAGCTGGGGCCGCGGCGGCGCTGGGCCGGGGCTCGGCCCTGGGGGGCAGCCTGAACCGGACCCCGACGGGGCGGCCGGGAGGTGGCGGCGGCGGCGGGACTCGCGGGGCTAACGGGGGCCGGGTTCCCGGGAACGGCGCGGGGCTCGGGCCGGGCCGCCTCGAGCGGGAGGCTGCAGCAGCAGCGACAACCACCCCGGCGCCCACCGCGGGGGCCCTAGTCTACAGCGGCAGCGAGGGCGACTCGGAGTCGGGCGAAGAGGAGGAGCTGGGCGCCGAGCGGCGCGGCCTGAAGCGGAGCCTGAGCGAGATGGAGCTCGTCGGTGGGCCCGAGGCGGCGGCGGCGGCCACCGGAGGCTATGGGCCGGTGAGTGGCGCGGTAAGCGGGGCCAAGCCGGGTAAGAAGACTCGGGGCCGCGTGAAGATCAAGATGGAGTTCATCGACAACAAACTGCGGCGCTACACGACCTTCAGCAAGAGGAAGACGGGCATCATGAAGAAGGTACCGGGCCCGGAGGCTGGCCGGCCACGGGGGACCGGGAGGGTGGGGACACGCAAGGGGAGCCCGGGAGGAAGACAGAGCCGAGGCGGAGGTGAGAGGCGGCGAGTCCGCAGGAGGTGTGTGGGAGGGGATGGCTGTTACCCCGGGAGGGCGAAAGGGGAGGGGCCGCCGGGGAAATGTGGGGAGAGGGGAGATGCCGGAGACGTCCAGAGAAGAGGGGAAAGGCGCCGAGGTGGGAGTGACGGGCGCGCGAGAGAACAGGGCCCTTGTCGGAGTGAAGGGGTGAAGAGTGGTAATGGGAGGCTGCTCGGGAGGTGGTTAATGAGACGCGGGGGTCACTAGATCCAGTGCCTTCTGGTGTCCCGGGGAAGGTGCCGGAAAAGCAGGGAGCCGAAGGGAAGGTATGGAGGTGAAGAGGCTAGAGCTCTATAACAACAATGAGCCAGCATGTGTGGGAGGAAGGTGGGCACCACAAGAGTAGTGCTGGCTGGAAGGACAGGCAGGGCTGATGGCCGAATGGGGGCTCAAGAGCCCCAGGTAAGGGAGCAGGGCGGGAGAACTGATGCTGCCCTGAGCAGCAGGGACTGAATCCCACGATGGCCATGTGTCTTCCCTTGCATCCACTGGAAACCGGTGCACTCCCTGCAGGACAGCCTTCAGGACCATCTGCCTTTGGGACAAGTGGGATTTCCAGCCCCAGAGAGAATCTGTGCATGGAGTTTGGGGGAAGGCAGGGAGGTTTGTAGAGGTACCTAGAAATTCTTCCTCTTCGAGCCAGCTATCCAGTGAAAAAGGGGTGAGGAAAGGGGCCGTCATGAGGTGTAGAAGATATAGGAAGGGATGGAAGCAGATGAACAAGAAGCTAAAACCCTGGGGACATGGGCTGGTGTTTATTTCTGTCCCATATAAAAACCAGAGCTGCTTCCGAGGTGGGTTGTGGAACTTCTTTGGGAGTAAGGAGGCCATCTGTGAGGCCACCCTTGAAGATCCCCTCCCTGGGGTCATGGCAGGGTAGTAGCTGCTAATCTAGCCCCCATCTCCCATCACTCCAGACCCTTTTGCATCAAGACAAAGGAAGGAAAAAGCTGGTAGCACAGTGTTATAGGGCATAAGGACAAAATGGCAACAGGTTAGGACCTGTGCAGTTTCTGGGAAGAAACATGGGACAGTTTAGAACTTATGTGACCCCCTTATCCTTAATGTCTTATGGGACTTCCAGTGAGATAGCAACTTTATTCTGTCTGGTTCCTATGACAGTGAAGAGTGGGTGGGTGGGAGCCCTCTCTCTGAGGCTCCTGGCACCTCCGTATCCCCTGAGGTTATACATTCTGTCACTAGGGGGCTGTGACTGTTTGCTTGGGCTATCTGCAGGTCAGTGGCTGCTCCTCAAAGGAGGAGCATGGGTAGTTTTTCTGCTCTCCAGCTCTTCTTCAGATATTTTGATGGGGGGGGGGTGCGGCAGGGGCTTGAGATCGCTGTGTTTCCTCTCTTCCCTACTTCCCTAGGAAGGTAGAGAGAAAAAGTTTGGCTGACCTACCCATCTCCTCCCCCCTACCCCCAGGCCTATGAGCTGTCCACGCTGACAGGGACACAGGTGCTGTTGCTGGTGGCCAGTGAAACAGGCCATGTGTATACCTTTGCCACCCGCAAACTGCAGCCCATGATCACCAGTGAGACTGGCAAGGCACTGATTCAGACCTGCCTCAACTCGCCAGACTCTCCACCTCGCTCAGACCCCACCACAGACCAGAGAATGAGTGCCACGGGCTTTGAAGAAACAGACCTCACCTACCAGGTGTCCGAGTCCGACAGCAGTGGGGAGACCAAGGTGTGTTTGGGTCGCCTATCTGAGGGGAAGGAAGGGGAGGGACTTCACCAGCAGAGAGGGGAGGGGGTGGGTGCCTCTCTCTCGCTCACTCAGGATAGGTGCCCACTGATGTGGAACGGAGCCGGCTTAGTGCCCCTCATCCTAGGGGACAGGTGTCCATCCTCGCCATCCTGACAGGAGGCCGGCCCCCTAGATAAGCGGGCGGCCTCCGTGCCCTTATAAGGCCGGCTCCGGCTCCAGGCCGGCCTCCCGCCTGCAGCCCGCCCGCCTGGCAGGGCCCTTGCATTCCTCCCGCCAGCTGTCTCCCTGCTGGGGGCGGGGGCGTAGCTTAGCCCTGCCCTCGCGGCAGGCTGGGTTGCCAGGGAGTAGGAAGCACTCGTGGGCTCCAGGGTCCTGGGAACCCAGCACTGTCGGCAGGCGGGCTGGTTGACTGGGCTGGAGACTACCTAACTAGCCAGCCGCCTACCTCTTCAGGATGTCCGGGCCTGGGCACGTTTAGGGAGTGTATTTGCGGCTGCTAGGGATGCCGGCCCTAGTTACGCCTCCCCCTTCCTTTTCCCGGTAAGGAGAGGGGGCGGGGCTTCCTCCGTTGCTTCTCTGGGGAGCCCCACCTTCCGGGTGGTCCTTCACTAACTGGCCAGTCAGAAGAAGCGGCACGGTTTGCCTTAGCAACGCCTTCGCCAATCAGGGGCCTTAAGCTCGGCTGCCTAGCAAACATCCCGCGGTGACCCACCCCCAGTATTTGAACCCCCTCAGTTCTCTGGGCTTGGTTCTCAGCTCGTGGCTTCCTCCTTCCCCTTGTAAAGAACAAAGGCTCCCCGAGGGGAGAGTCAGTGCTCCAGGTCCCCCCCCCCCCCCTTGCCGGCATATCATATGTAGTTGCAAACTCTTTTAAGCAGTAGGGCTCATTTATTCCCAGGGAATTTTGCTGGAGGAATAATTCCTTTGGTAGTTTAAATCTTAAGTATTTGGCATGAGTACTTAATTGCCAAACACCCAAGATCTCTCTGAAACCCTAAGTTCCCTGAAAAACTCTTCGTCCCTATCTCAGAAGCCTGGCAAATCAGAGCCCGAAAAGACGTTTTTAAAGAGGACATAGTAGCTCAGCCCCCTCATGTTTATAGACCAGGAAAACTGAGGCTCAGAAAGAGGAAGTGATTTCCCCGGGATCACACAGATGGTCATTGCCAGAGCTGGGAATAGACCCCGGTGCTTGATTCCCCAGCCAGGGTGATTACCATAGTCCACTGGGGCAGAGAATTCAGGGACTTATCAAGATGACATCATCATCATCATAAGAGCAGCAAAAACTTATTGCTCCTTTTAGGTGTCAGGCACTTTATGTATGTTCACCTATTAATCTTCACAACACCTGTGGGCTAAGTCTTCTCCTTTTATGGACAGGAAACTGAAGTTCAGCAGCTCAGTAACTTGCGCAGGGGTCAGACAGCAGGTAAATGGCAGAGCTGGGGTTTGAACCCAAGCCCACCGGTTCCAGTCTGGGCTGTCACTCCATACAAAGCTTCTGCAGGGGCAGGGTCTGGTAGAGGCTCACTGCTGCATCTTTATTCTGGGTGTAGGACACACTGAAACAGGCGTTCACGGTCACCAACCTGCCGGGTACCACCTCCACCATCCAAACAGCACCCAGCACCTCTACCACCATGCAAGTCAGCAGCGGCCCCTCCTTTCCCATCACGAACTACCTGGCCCCAGTGTCTGCTAGCGTCAGCCCCAGCGCTGTCAGCAGTGCCAACGGGACTGTGCTGAAGAGTACAGGCAGTGGCCCCGTCTCCTCTGGGGGCCTCATGCAGCTGCCTACCAGCTTCACCCTCATGCCTGGTGAGTCACAAGGGGCAAACTGAGCACGCCACGAGTGGATTGAGGGCTGGTACAAGGAGAACCTCTTTCCTTGCTCAGAAGGAGGGTGGACACGGGCCAGCCAGAGCCTGAAAGAAGCCTCTTAAAGTCCCACTGGCAGGCATGCCCTTCCCCCCCACCCCCCGGGACCCCTACTATCCTTGTCAATAAGTTTCAGCCATACCCTGTGGCCTTTTCTAGCAGCCCAGCCCTGTGCCCCCTCTGCCACAGGGACAGTAGACATTGCACCACCTCCCTACCTTGAGTGAGGGATGGGGCATGTTCGTGTTGGTTCAGTGCCAGCTCCTAGGTCACCCAAGGAGGCAGAGGCAAGGCCTGGGGTGGGAGGAGGGGGCAGGGGCAGGAGCAGAGTGCAGAAACCCCTGGAGACAAGATTCAGGCCATGAAAGGCCTCATTAGCCCCTAGGAAAGATAGCCATGGGAGTTGGGGAGCAGCGTGCCGGACCCTGGGCCTGGGGGTGTTTGTGGGTGCTTGGTGCAGATGGTGGGCAGGTAGGACAGAGCATGAGTAAGTCTCTGTGTCTCCTAGGTGGGGCAGTGGCCCAGCAGGTCCCAGTGCAGGCCATTCAGGTGCACCAGGCCCCACAGCAAGCGTCTCCCTCTCGTGACAGCAGCACAGACCTCACGCAGACCTCCTCCAGTGGGACAGGTATGGCCGGAAGCTCTCCCCTCCCTGCCCCACCCTGCAGTACCCCTCCTGTAACTAAGGTCAGAGAATTCCCTAATGTGGAGATGGAGGCTTTTGGCTTAACCCTTATTCTAATCCTTATGGGACGGTCAGGTGAGGATGGCTGGGTTTGGAATCCTGTCCTGCGGTAGGGCTTTGGATTTCAGGAGGAAATTAGGGACCATTGGAGCCACCGTTCTCCTCATTCAGGTGAGAAGCTATGGGCCCAGAAAGGAGAATTTACTTACCCAAGGACACATGTTTGCTTAATTACCAGGAAAGATTTATAGAGCAGTTGTCTCCTTGTGGGAGGGCATCCTAAGTTTTGAGTAGCTATAATTCTAGTCATTTCAGAAATGATGAAACACTTTCAAAATAAAATTACTTTTTTTTTTTTTTTTTTTTTTGCGAGAGAGAGAATGAGAGACAGAGAGCATGAGAGGGAGGAGGGTCAGAGGGAGAAGCAGACTCCCTGCTGAGCAGGGAGCCTGATGTGGGACTTGATCCTGGACTCCAGGATCATGACCTGAGCCGAAGGCAGTCGCTTAACCAACTGAGCCACCCAGGCGCCTAAAATAAAATTACTTTTAAGTTCTTGCTCTTGACAGCCTTGTTACACAAGATGTGGTCTATGGACAGAGGACCAGCATCACCTGGGAGCTTGATAGAAATGCAGACTCTTAAGCCTTACCCCAGATCTGCATTTTAACAAGATCCCAGTTGACCTTATGCACATTAACCCTGGATGTTTAAAAGATGAGTTTGTTAGCCACGCGTTTAGGAAGAGGGAGGAAAAGTGAGAACAAATTAAAAAATGGGATGATGGCGCCCCCTAAAAGGGGAGTATTTAAAAAAAAATAAAGTGAAAGGGGAGCATCTGAGTTTCCCTAAGAGTGGGTCAGTCATTGCAATCCTTGTTTCTCCCAGGGCCTTATGGTCTTGGAATGAAGAATTCAGCAGATAGAAAATTGAATTGTATAACGTGATAGGATACAATTAAAGGTCGGTGCTCCTGTGTTCAAGAAAAAATAAGGCTTGGGGCGCCTGGGTGTCTCAGTCAGTTAAGCGGCTGCCTTCAGCTCAGGTCATGATCCCAGGGTCCTGGGATCGAGCCCCGCATCGGGCTCCCTGCTCAGCAGAGAGCCTGCTTCTCCCTTTCCCTCTGCCTGCCGCTCTGTCTACTTGTGCTATCTCTCTATCAAATAAATAAAAAAAAAGAAAAGAAAAAGAAAAAATAAGGCTTTTCTTAGTCGATGACACAGGGAGCAGAGGAATGAGTCTTGTCAAGCTTCTGACCTGGGCAATAGCATGAGGGCTCCAGAGCCCTGAAGTTCCTGGAGGTGGGATTGGGGATATCAGTAGGGACCAGGGCCAACCTCCTTAATGTGTGTCTGTGTTTGCCAGTGACATTGCCTGCCACCATCATGACGTCATCTGTGCCCACAACTGTGGGCGGCCACATGATGTACCCTAGTCCCCATGCAGTGATGTATGCACCCACCTCGGGCTTGGCTGATGGCAGCCTCACCGTGCTCAATGCCTTCCCCCAGGCGCCATCCACCATGCAGGTGTCCCACAGCCAGGTCCAGGAGCAAGGTGAGTTGTGGGGTGCGGCTGAGGAAGGAGGACCATTTCCTCCCTTATACACCCAATGTTCAAATGGGCCCCCACATACACACCTAGATGTCCACACTCGCACACCACATACACAAACTAGGCTGCCCACACATAGCCCTACACACGCACACACGGATGCTTGCACACATATTCCAACACCCATGGCTGTCCACTAGGGTACTCATGCACACTTGAAAACTCACGTCCACGTGCACACATGGACACATTTGGACACTCACCCTTGGGCACTTGCATCTGAGACTTACCGGGTCACTTGTGCATTTATCCCCACTTCTCCAGTATCTGGAAGTTTCTCTTGAGCAAGCAATTTGAGTATCTCCTGTGGTTTCCCAATGCAGGTGGCGTTCCTCAGGTGTTCCTGACAGCGCCGTCTGGGACAGTGCAGATCCCTGTTTCTGCAGTTCAGCTTCACCAGGTAGGTGTGTGTGTGGCGGGGGGGCACCCTTCACCTCACCCCAGCCAGCCAGCCATTTCTTTATCTTGACCCTGGGGATTCCATTTACCCATTGGTCAAAGCCAAGATCCCTAGGCGGGAGGCCTGTCTGTTTTCCCGGTCAGGCCTGTGGTGGACAGGCAGGCAAGCGGGGCGGGGGCTTGAACTGCCTGGTCAGCCCCTGCCCCCTCTTCCTCACACACCCCCTTCCCTCCAGATGGCTGTGATCGGGCAGCAGGCTGGGAGCAGCAGCAACCTCACCGAGTTACAGGTGGTGAACCTGGACGCCGCTCACAGCACCAAGAGTGACTGATCCGCCCTGCCACCCTGGACAGATGGCCCGAGGGATGGCACCACTTATTTATTGTTGCCTTTTCACGTTTTCTTTACACACACGTTGACGGGCCGCAGGAGGGAGGCAGGGAGGAGGAGTGGGCAGCCGCAGGACTGAGCCCTCTCACTCCAGCCAAAGAAATGGGCCAGCCTGCCCTCCACCCTACCCTCCCTCACCCTCCCCTCCTTCTAGCTCCACCTCCCGTTTTCTGTTGATGGTGGGGCCATCCTCCCTCCTCAGACTCCCCTCGCCAGCTTGGCGCCATGTTTGCCATGAGTATTAGCTTATCCAATGGGACCGTGCCCCACCTTCCCACACACAGGCCCCTGTGGGACTAGGCACCGTGTTCCCCCTGAGGAAGCAGTTGGGGTCCTCTCCCAGCCTCCTTGCTGACCCCAAGTCAGCACTGTGTCTGTCACAGGCTGGGTAAAAAGAGCCCTACCCCTGCCCCTAAGGGAGCCACCTGGGGAGATGGGGCTTCTTCCCTCACGCCGCCACCCTGTTGTCCCTGCAGCTCCTCAGAGCTGGGCCTGTGCACAGAGCAGGTTCCCAGGGCCAGCTGCCCTGCCTTGCCGATCCCCTCGGGACTCCAGGGACTCCTGGGTTGGAGGGAACCATCAGGGTTCCCTCTCACCCTGTCTACCCCTCCCCCCAGCTGCTTTACTTAAAGTTGATTTTGAACTTTTTATTTGAGGAGACGAAGTGAAATCTATAAATATATATTTTTAAAATATTTAAACTTTTTTTTATGGCGTTTTTCTCGTCCCCCTCCCTGCCCAAACTCCCCTTCCCTGGGGAGCCCTGGGGCTCCCCGGAACTGGCTGGGCCTCTGGGGACAGAGCCACCCCATGAGCTCGGGGCCCGTCAGTGTGTAGGGGAGATTCTGGGATTGCCGGTCCTGGGTTGTTTCCAGGAGAAAACCGGGGGAGGGGCCCTCAGGCCATGCCCCAACGGGGTGGGGAGGGTGACCCATAGCCCTGGGTCTCTTTTTGCCCTTTAGGGCTGTTGCAAGGGAGAGGGAAGAGGGAGACCAAATGTGGGGGTGGGGGTGGGAGGGTGTCAGGTAGAGGCAACTGACTTCATTTGTGCCACACGCATGGGCATTGCAGCCTTGTGCTCCCCCAGGCCTGCAGCTGCCTGGGGCCCAAGTTGCAGTGAGCAGGGTGGGGTCTGGGAGGGGGTGAGAGGCAGGAATGGGGGTCAGAAGAAATGGGAGCAGCTCTTGGGCTGAGTATAGAGATAGGGGAGCCAGAAATGGGCAGCTCTCCCAGGGAGTGAGCAGCTACTGTAACTTTTTTAAATTAAGACAAAAAGCCTTGAAGAAAATGACTTTATTTTTCTAAGTGTAACCTCAGTATTTATGTAATTTGTACAGGGGCCGTGCCCTACCCCACTCTGCCCCCTTTGGGGTAGACCTTGAGGATGGGCCAGCATAGGGGGAGGGTCTTTTACCCTGTGTCAGAGCCTACCTTCACCCCCTTTATCCAGAAAGGGAGCTTTTTCAGAACAGGGCAGCAGTTGGGGTGGAGTTTTATTAACCCCCGTGACTGCCTTCAGGAGGAACAGTCCTGCTTCTGTAATTAGGTGAAGGGGTGGGGGAAGTTTTTGTGCACAGCCTAGTTATCAAGGGGATGATTTACCGGCGTGTTTGAGAACCCCCGTAACCTCTAACCCCCATTGCTGTCTTGCCCCGGTTTGGGGTGCCAAGATGGAAGTCACCATTCTGGGCTTTCTCCTGGAGATAGCTGGGGCTTATGGGTGGCTTACAAGGCTGGTGCATGGCAAATCAGGGGCCAGAGAGTGGGGGAGCTTGGGACTCAGGTCTGTAACTGCCCAGCCCCCTTTCTCTGCTCTTGTTTCACTCCACGATCACTCACTCACTCCCCACTCCCCTGCCCAGGGGAGGAGACTGATGAATTCCTCCTCTCCTTCCCACAAGAGACAGACCCAGTGAGTGAATCAGGCAAAGTGCTTATAATGTGTGTTGTGTGAGCGTGGCCTTGGGAGAACACGTGTGCGTCAGGGATGAGGTGGCATTTATATGTGCAGCAACCCTTGGTGTTTCCCTTCCTTGGTGGCTCTGGGGTGTGTGTGCGTGCATGTGTGTGTGCGCGTGTGTGTGCCTGAGTGTGTGTGTGTGAATGTGGAGTATGTCAGTGGTTTCTACTTCCCCTGGGATGCTGACCCAGGAATAGTGGACATGGTCACAGTCCTATGTACAGAGCTTTCTTTTGTATTAAAAAAAAATACTCTTTCAATAAATGTATCATTTTTGTGCACAGACTGTGGGGTCTTTGCCTCCGTTTTTCTGCATAGGGAGGGAGGGAAGTATCAAACCCCAAACTGTTGCTCTGAGAAGCAAGCCTGGCTGCCTGATAACAACGGCAAAGCTAAGGGGTGCTTTGGGCTGTGGAACTCTGCGACTTAACTGAAGGAACATTTCGGGGAGTTGGAGCCTTTGTCTCTGTGCGTGGCTTTGTTAGGTTTTTAGGCCAACACAGAGATGAGCAATTTTAATTAATAGGCAAAGTGACTCAACCAATCCAAAGCACTGCCGAGGGGAAGTGCTTGGGAAACTTATGGCCACGTGATCCAGTGAAAACTCAGCACAGACAGCTCCAGGCTTGGGAGTGCAGGTTTCAGGGGCATGGGGAAGGCCGACCTAGGAAACGCAGGAGGCGGCTCCGAGGTGAAGGAAGGAAAGTGCTGCGTACTTCGGCGAGGAGCAACGCGACCGTGAGCGCGGGCTCCGCCTGCAGCGCGCCTGGCGCGCAACGGCGCGGCCACTACGCATGCTCCACTCGCGCGCCCTTCCGCCACGCTCGGCTCTGGGCCGCCGGGGCCCCCGTAGAAGCCGGGCCGCGCCCGCCCTGGCCGTGTGACCCGGAAGGGAGCTGCTGAGGAGGTGGGGCCAGGACGGCGGGACCGGCCGCTGGCTCCCAGCGAGGGCCAAGCCGGGCGGTGGGAGGTGAGAGGAGAGTCCTGCGGCGACCCGGTCCCTGCCGCGTCCCCTTCCCGCTCCCTGACCCCCTCTCCGTGGGGCTGATGACGGGAGCCAGGTCTTTTCTCCGAGATTCGCCCGGTCCTGTCAGCCTCCTCGGACCGCACCCCCCCCCCTCACCCCGCCCCGAAAGCCGTTCCGCTGCCCTATGGCCTCCCCCGGCACCCCTGATGATCTGCAGGCTTGGGTCTGACCTTGCTACTTGCTTCTACCTGCTGTCTCATCCCCAGCTCCAGACCTCACCTCTACACCTCAGTTTACTGCTCCTATTCCAGGCCCATGATAGTTCCCCCTCTCCCCCCGACCCCCATTTAGGCTTATCAGTTGTTTTACTTCACCCTGGTCATTGGTTGTCCACTGCCACATCACCGATTACCTCCCGGTCTTGCCCCGCTCCCCATGCTACCCGAACCCCTGCCCCCATCGAGGTCCACATCCCATGTTTCCCCTCCCCTTCACACCTTTCTTCTGTCATCTTTTATCCCCCCCATTCCTACTCTCACCGCTCCCCAGTTACCCCCATATTGCTACATACCACACATACCTTTTCCTGATCGCCAGCATAGCCGTCTTCCTATTCCCATTTACCATTTTCCGGCTTAATAACTCAGTTTATCTGAGGACTGCCCCTCCCTTCTCCAGCTAAGAATAATATTAGATTGTGTTTAGGGAGCTCTCACCGTGTGCTAACGGCTGTTTTAGGTGGTCTACATACATGATCTTACTCAGGTTTTTACAACTTTACAATACTATCCCCATGTTGCAGAGGAGGGAACTGAGGCTCAGTGGTGAAGTAAGTTGTCCAAAAGTACTCTCAGAGTAAGTCAAAAGAGCCAGAATTCAGAGTCACACCTGAGTCTCACCTGTGCTATATATTGCCTTTCTAACATCTTCACCATCTCCTGACCTCATTTCCTACCCTTCAGCTGCATGATTACTACCTCCCTATATATCTGCCTGACTTAGACCCTCACCAGACATACAGCTTATGTGCCAGGTGGAACCTGGTCTTTTTTCCTATAATTTTATCTGGCCCCCTCAGCCCCTCTCCTGCTCACAATACCCTGGTACACTTTCCCCATCCAGCCATCCGGATGTGGGGGCCCACCGCCCAACCTTCTTTCCTCTCCATTCTATCTGCCATGGCCCACATTCCAGCTTTACGCTATCATTTTTACTCCCTGTCCTGCCTCTCCTCCACCCTGACTTTCCTCATTTGTTCTGGCTCCACTGTCCCCCATGCTGCTGTCCTGCCTGCTCACCCCTGTTACCTTCTAAGTCTTGATCTGTATCCCTCGGCCATCCTGCTCTTCTGTCCTACCTAGCTGTCACTCTTTTTGTGACCTTCTTGTTCTTACCCTCTTTCATAACCTCTTCCATTTCTTTTTTTTTTTTTTAAGATTTTATTTATTTATTTATTTGAGAGAGAAACAGCATGAGAGGGGAGAGGGTCTGAGGGGGAAGCAGGCTCCCCGCTGAGCCGGGAGCCCAATGTGGGACTCGATCCCAGGACCCTGGGATCATGACCTGAGCCGAAGGCAGTCGCTTAACCAACTGAGCCACCCAGGCGCCCAACCTCTTCCATTTCTTAACCCCCTTCATTTCATCCTCTTACCATTTCCACTGCATTCTCCTTCCTTCTAAATCCCCAAATATATTCAAGTTATGTATTCTGTCTCGTTGGCTTTTTCTCTTTGGTCTGTAAATTCCATCATGCAGCCTACCAGTCACCCTGCACCTGATCTGTGTCTCAAGGTTCCATCCCCTCCATGTAGTCTTTTCCCTTGCCCTCATTGCCCTTATCTTTCTCCTTGTGTGTCCCAGGAGGTCAGGATGGTGGGGGAACGGCGCACCAGGGACCTCATGGTGCCCTTGGGGCCCCGGCTGCAAGCATATCCTGAAGAGCTTATTCGACAGCGGCCTGGGCATGATGGGCATCCTGAATACCTGATCCGATGGAGTGTTCTGAAGTGTGGGGAAGGGGGCAGACTGGGTGTGGAAGAGGGCAAGACAGAGCACATCCTCATGTGGCTGTCAGCCCCCGAAGTCTACGCCAACTGCCCCATGCTGTTAGGTGAGCGGGCACTATCTAAGGGACCTCAGCATGAACCAGCTGGGGGTTCAGGAAGCTTTCCCCGAGATCCAGGAGGTCTGGATGACACAGCAGTGGGAGAGATGGAGGCTGATGTGCGGGCGCTGGTGCGCAGGGCTGCCAGGCAGCTGGCAGAAGGTGGGACCTCGAGCCTCACAGCTGCTGTGCTCCACACCATCCATGTGCTCAGTGCCTATGCCAGCATCGGGCCCCTCACTGGGGTCTTCAGGGAGACGGGAGCCCTGGACCTGCTCATGCACATGTTATGCAACCCTGAGCCTCAGATCCGTCGGAGTGCGGGCAAGATGCTACAGGCTCTGGCAGCCCACGATGCTGGTAAGAGACAGCCAGGGGAAGAAGGAAAGCACTGGAGAGAATGGGGCCACAAGGAGTAAGAACAGAAAGAGGAGGGATTTCCCAACTCTGGAAGAACACCTAGCATTTGGTGAATACCAATTTATTGCCCCCCCCCAAAAAAAAAATGTACAGATTAATAAACTATGACAGGTATATAAACAGAATAAAATAATAGTACCCAGTTTATCTGTCCATTTTCAGTGCAGTGGCAGAGAAGAGAATAGGATAGGTTTATATTTTTAAACGGTAGGTTGAGATTTATTCGTTGATTGTGAAATCAGTTTGGTGGGTTACAACCAACATTTTTTTAATGTAAAATAACTAGCAGGTAGCATAAGGTAAGTTTTGTAGCATTAAATATATGTTTCAGTTGTACGTGGGTATGTTTGTATCAGGTTACCATGTAAAATGTATACCTTATCGTGAACCTCAGTCACAAAGAAGTTTGAAAACCTCTAGGGTAGGGGATAGACAGTCTAGGAGAGGCAGGGGAAAGTCTTGGGCATTGAGGAGAAGATACAGATTGGGTGTGGATTACAGGGAGTCGGGCTCACGTCCTTCTGTCACTGAGCCAGCAAGATGGCATCGAACAGCACATGGATTTTGACAGCCGCTATACTTTGCTGGAGCTGTTTGCAGAGACCACCTCCTCTGAGGAACACTGCATGGCCTTTGAGGGCATTCATCTGCCTCAGGTACTCTGGCAGCTATGGGGGAAATGCGGTGTACAAGGCCGAGGGCATCACTTCTGAAAGCGTGGTTCAGGATTATGCATCAGCACCAGAGCCACTTGGGGAGCTTGCTAAAATGAAGGGTCACGTTTGCTCCCCCGCTCAGAATTTCTGAGATTAGAACCCAGGAATCTCTCTTTTAAGACACTCCTTGTGTGTTCTATAAATCACAGTTTGAGACCTTCTCAAAGTGTGGGGCTAGGCGTTCATGTTTCTCTGTAGAGGATGATATTATGGGGAAAGGAGAGGGGCTGAAGCTGGGAGAAGATGAACCTACACCACAGACTGTGTCCTACAGATCCCAGGAAAGCTGCTCTTCTCCCTGGTGAAACGCTACCTATGTGTCACCTCCCTGCTGGATCAGCTGAATAATAGCCCAGAGCCAGGGGCTGGAGACCGAGGCTCCCTGTCCTCAAGGGAGTTCGGCCGGGAGAAAAGCCGGGGGCAGCGGGAGCTGGAATTCAGTATGGCTGTGGGCAACCTCATCTCCGAGCTGGTGCGGAGCATGGGCTGGGCCCGGAACCTCAGTGAACAGAGCACATTGCCACTGCGGCCTGCCCGCTCCATCTTTCAGCCCTGCGTTTCAGGCCCTAGCCTTTTGCTCCCCACCATGGTTGCCGCCCCCAGAAGGCAAGAGCGGGCCTTCCGCCAACGCTCTGAATTCTCAAGCCGCTGTGGCTATGGTGAGTATGTGCGAGAGACGCTGCAGGCCGGGATGCGAGTGCGCATGCTGGAGGACTATGAGGAGGTCAGCGCTGGGGACGAGGGCGAGTTCCGTCAGAGCAACAATGGCGTGCCCCCCGTGCAGGTGAGCGAAGGTGCGTGGGGGACGCTGGTGGGGATCTAGCTGGGGGAGCATAACTGGGGCTTCTATGCAGGGGGCTCTGGCAGGCCACCCTGGGAGAAAAACCCCGTGGGGATTGCAGTGGTTAAAGGGGGTCAGCAGGTGAGAAGGGCTTGGGAAAATTTGGAGGGCTGAGAAAATGGGGTGGGCTGTGAGGTCAAGCAGAGACCCACACCCAGGAAGCAGAGCTGTTGCATGGAGTCACTCCCTGCGCCCGCACCCGTGGAGTTGGCTAGGAGGGAGTGTCAGAGCAGAGTCCATCAGGGTTAGGAGGAAATGAGTGGCAGGGCCCACCCCATAGGGGAAGGTAGCCTTTTGCTCTGTGGAGGCTTTCCCAAGCCTAGCCAGCTGTGCATCTGAGGACCGTGTGCCCCGGCTCTGGGCCCAGCCTTGTGCTGTCGAGCCTGCACCACCCAGGGCTCAGAAGCCTATTCTTTGCCTCTTTCTTCCTCCCTCCATACAGGTCTTCTGGCAGTCGACGGGCCGCACCTACTGGGTGCACTGGCACATGCTGGAGATCCTGGGCCCTGAGGAAGCTGCCGAGGATGCGGCTTCAGGAGCTGTGGAGAAGGGGGCGGAGGCTCCTCTGCTGGGCACAGGTGGGCCTTGGAGGGCAATGGACAGCATATCTCTGAACAAAGGAGTAGGACTGGGACGCAGCCACTCCTGAGTAGGAGCTGCCCCAGAGATTCCGAAATGCCCTCTGTTCCCATTGGATGATGGCACCCCTGTTCCTGTATCCTTAGTGCTTCCTTCCTGGGACTGGAAACCTGTGGATGGGCTCTACTCTTTGCCATACCTCCAGCCCGAGCCCCAGAAGAATGAGCATTTGGGATACCTGACCCAGGCCGAGTGGTGGGAGCTGCTCTTCTTCATCAAGAAGCTGGACATATGTGAGCAGCAGCCAATTTTCCAGAATCTTCGGGAGAACCTGGATGAGGTATCGTAGGCCTGAGATACTTGGGTTTGGAGTGGGTTTGGAGGTGGGATTCTCTAAGGGAGTTCTAGATAAGGGGGTGCTTAGAGGGAGGCTGGAGCTGGAGATTAGAGAGTATGAGGGGGGCCTGCTGGGGAAGGAGACAAGTGCTGTGAGGTCTGGTATGCAAGGCATGGTGGGAGGCGGCCACCCTCTCTATTCGTGTCCGCAAGACCTTCGCATCTCCTTATCCCTGAAATGCGTACCCTCTTCTTTTGACAGACCCTGGGTGACAAGGCCCTGGGTGACCTCTCCGTGCCTGTAGAGATCGCTGAGGGTCTGCTGCAGGTGCTCAGCACTCGGTTTGAGGGCAGCACCCTCAGTGACCTGCTCAACTCCCAAATCTACACCAAGTATGGGCTGCTGCCCGATGAACTAAGCATCTCATCCTCTTTACGAAGTCACTCCTGTACCCCAGATCCAGAAGAGGGGTCCAAGTCAGAGGCCAACTTCTCAGAAGAAGAGATCGAGTCCCCCAAAGCAAAAGCTGAGCCCCCGAAGGCAGATTCAGAACCTGCCAAGGGAAAAACTGAGCCCCCTGTGGCACAGAGTGATTCACAGCTGTTTAACCAGCTTCTGGTGATGGAGGGGATTGCTCTGCCCCCTGAGATGAAGGAGGCAGCCAGTGGTGAGTCAGGTGCTGGGAGGGGAGGGCAAAGAAGTTGGAGCAAGTCCTGGCCTCCAAGAAATAGGGTAGAGGAGAGCTGTGGACTAAGGTTGCTGTTGCATGGGAAAATGCTCTGGAAGCATGCATCCATCTTCCTTCCTTTGACCTTGAGTGTATCTAACCAGTCGCTGCTCCCTTCAGTATCCCTGGAAAAGGAGGCTCCGCTTTCCAGAATATCTTCATCTTCAGTGTTTGGCTATTAAATCTCTCACGCAGAATTGGAAAAGCTCTGAATGCAAAGCTACAGGAATGAATAATGTATTAGAATATCAGTAGGATAGCTGGGCTTGACCTTTAAAGACTTCCAACTTGGAGGAGCCTCAATTTTTTTTAAGCCACTACCTTTCCCTCACCGATTTCAGAAATGGCTAGAGGCTTGCGGGGTCCTGGTCCACGCAGCTCCCTGGATCAGCATGTGGCAGCGGTCGTGGCCACCGTGCAGATATCCAGCTTGGACACAAACCTGCAGCTTTCAGGGCTCTATGCCCTCTCTCAGGCCGTGGAGGAGGTCACTGATCGGGACCACCCTCTGGTCCGTCCCGACAGATCCCTGAGGTTAGTTAGAATGGTGGGGAGGGAGGGGGGGTTTGGTTTAAGCTGCCATCGGGGGAGGATGTAGGGTGGGAAGGAGCTATATCAGGAATTGAAAGGCTGAGGGTGAAAGAAGGGTCAGCCTGAGGAGCAGCTGAGCAGAAGGATGCCGTATTATAACAGAATATTATAATATTCTTGGAGGACTTATTCTGTGCCAGGCTCTGTGCTTAAAGTTTTACATGCGTTCTCTCATTAAATCCTCCTCTCTGTCTTCCTTCCTGAGGAAGAGTTGATGCTACGTGCTTATGCCATTGTATGGGTGAGGAAACGGAACTGTAGAAAATTGAACTCCCGGGGTTTTTTTTAAGCCACTTTTTAATTATACAAATAATACACAAATACATTCTCATTTTAAAAGATCTGAAGAATGTAAAAGAGCATAGAAGGAAAAGACAGAGTCCCTTTTTGCCACTGTTGTCAGTCTGCTGTGGATTCTTCAGACCTTCCACAGATATACATTTGTCAACGTGTTTGAAAATTGAACATTTTCTGAGTTTGTGTTTAAATCTGTGTAATCACGCTACATGTTTCTACAACTTTCCCCCCACACTCAGTATGTCTGAGAGGGCTCTCCATGTCCATCCACATAGAGCTGCCTCATCACTCTCACTGCTGCATAGGACTTTGCAATAGGATTATCTCCAAGTTCAAGTACAGTGTTCTACTGGATCTGTTTTCCTCACGTCTGCCAACACTGGATATTATAATTTTTTTTTTTTTTTACTCTATCAGATTGGCAGAATTTTAAACGATTGGTATCTTTGTTTTAATTTCTTAGCGCTGGTAAGTTAAGCATATTTGCATGTATTTGTTGTGTTTCTTCTTGTATAAATAATCTGTTCTTATCCTTTGCCCATTTTCTTACTGGGTCTTTGGTTTTTTTCTTACTGATCTGTAGGCAATCTGGATATTAATCTGTTACTTGTGTTTCATATATCTTGCTGGTTTTTTTTTTTCAAAATCATATTAACTCTTTCCTGAATATGAAATAATATATGCCTCCTGTAAAAAAATTAGAAAACTATGAAGTTAAAAATAATCTGAAAACCCTTTGCAGAGAGAGTCACTGTTAACATTTTGGTAAACATCCTTACTTATATTTCTATATCCATTCGTATATATGATTTATGTGGTATTAACTTGTTTATAATAAATTGTGGCTACAGAAAGGGATTTATATCTGAAGCACATTTGATTCATGTTGTTGTCATCATAAAGCTCATGAGAAAAGACAAAGAACTTTCCCAGGCCATCTCCTCAAGATGCATCTCTCTCACTGTGGAGAAAGATAATTCCAGTTTTTTCCTTCTTACGGTGCTCAGTGTGATCTAGGGACTCTGGAGCACTTCTTTCTTCCCTTCAAATCAGCATTTCTGGAGGACTCTCTCTTCTTCCCTCACATTGCTTCTCTCTCAACTTTGTAGGCAGCGTCTTTCATTGTGCTAAAGTTTTAGAATTTTAGGTTAGAGTATTTTTAAACTTTAATGGCTTCTAGGTTTTGAGTAGTAATAATCCTATTCTAGGATTATAAAAAATATTTCCCTTTATTTTCTAAATATTTAAAAATCTGTTTGCAGTGTCCTTATGCTGATGGACGGAGGCAGAGTCCCAGCTATAACTGTTTCGGGTGTTTCCACCTCATGGGTTGCGTGGCCCTTGCTGTTCTCACTGGCTGGGATGCCACCCTTATCTAGCGATCCATATCTGCCCTGTGTCATTTCTTAGAGTTTTAATTTTCACGAGTTTATATTTGGTAACTAGCACGCAAGTCTACCACCCTTTCTTTCTAAACATTTCTTTTTTTTTTTAAAGATTTTATTTATTTATTTGAGAGAGAGAATGAGAGACAGAGAGCACGAGAGGGAAGCGGGTCAGAGGGAGAAGCGGACCCCCCGCTGAGCAGGGAGCCCGATGTGGGACTCGATCCCGGGACTCCAGGATCATGACCTGAGCCGAAGGCAGTCGCTTAACCAACTGAGCCACCCAGGCGCCCCACTTTCTAAACATTTCTTGACTGTTCTTACATATTTTCTCATCCTGTGCCTGAATCTACCTGTCCTGTGTTTAGTAAAAAACCTTTTAGGCATTGTGATTAGAATTACATTGAATTTTTAGATTTATGTGCAAAGGTGAGCCAGAGTTTGTAACCATTTTGCCCTATGGCCTCCTTCACGTGGCTAGGGGCCAGAGGCAGTCAGCCTGCAGGGGAGAGGGGCTGAGGAGAAGAGCACGTTGGAGAGGGGTGGGGGGGATGGGTCTTGGTGGAGAGGGTTGGGCAGGGAGTCAGGCGTGACTTTTGGGATGGGGAACTCCAATGTCTCTTCTCTCTAAGAGAGAAGCTAGTGAAGACGCTGGTGGAGCTGCTGACCAACCAGGTGGGAGAGAAGATGGTGGTGGTGCTGGCCCTGCGCCTCCTCTACCTGCTCATGACCAAGCATGAGTGGCGCCCCCTCTTTGCCAGGGAGGGCGGCATCTACGCTGTGCTGGTTTGCATGCAAGAATATAAGACTTCCGTCCTGGTGCAGCAGGCGGGGCTGGCGGTGAGTGGACTGGGCCTGGCGGGGGAGAGCGATGGGCAAGAGGGGCAGGCTGAGGGCTGCTGATCTTGAGGAGGTGCTAATCTGAGGAGGAGATTTAGACCAGGGAAGAGACCTTGGGACAGAAAGACGCACGGGGGTTGAAGGTTCCAGCTGGATTGAGTGCCTGTTTGGAGAAAGGGAGAAGGATGTTTTTAAGAATGACTCCCAGGTTTAAAACCGAGCAGCAGAGGGGGTGTGGAGGCCATTTACTCAGTAGGGGAATGGGGGAGGAGGAAGAGGGAGAGGGAGAAGATCCGGAGTTGAGTTTTTAGGTTTGTTGAATTTCCCGTGTCTTTTGAGTTACAGTTAAGTGTTTGGTTAGAGACTAACTTTCTGCATTTGACAAAGTAATTTTTTACCCTTTGATCCGAGTGGTGCCCTTATGTAGAAAATACCCCCTCGCCAGCTGTGGGTGCCTTGCCGCCTACAGGATGGGGAAAGGGGGCCCCGTTCAGGGGCTTCCTGACTACTCCAGACAGTGCTGGCTGGTAGGAGGTGTGGGCAGGGTGTGCTCTGTATAGCCTGGGGTCCCTGAGGGGGGCGGGTAGGCCTCATCCAGATCAGTTCTGAGACTGGATTCCAACAGTATAATGGCAACAGCATGGACAGGAACACAGGTCCCCTTAGAGCTGGCTGTTCCAGGGCGAGGCTGGGAGGCTCTTTCCTGTAAGGGGCCAGCTAGGTGCTGCTCCTCTGAAGAGCAGCCAGGCACTCATGTCTAGGCCGTGTTTGCTCAAAGAATGCCCTAACCCTTTCAGATTGCATGGCCAAAATACAACATTTGCCCCTAAATTCAAACTCTTGCCCCGTAGCAGAATTGCATCGTCTTGTTTATAACTTCAGGTTTATAGAATTCAGCTAATTGGGGGGGGGTTAACGAAAGGGAGAAAGCCTCATTATGAGGCTTATTAGCATATGCATGGAGGGTTCAGGCCTTATAAGGGAGAGTGTCCTGAGAATTGGTTCTAATCTCCATCCCTGGCAGGTTTCTTCTCAAGTGTCAACCCTTTCCCCAGGGATGGTAGCCTCCACTCTAATGGTATGGCAGTCATCTTAATTGAATTTTCTTTCTAGTACCAGCGAACAAGTTCACGGATTCCAAGTATTTTTTCCTATAATTCCAACCGCTTTTCCTATGAGACAACCCAGGTAGTCTTGTTGAGGAGAGGTGGCTACTGGCTTTGGAGGCCAAGGGACATAGTTTGGGAGTGTCAGCCTATTGGTGGTAATTGAAGCTGTGGGAGCAGATGAGATTGCCCAGGGAGAGAGTGCAGAGTAAGAAGGGGACAGGAACTTCCATGTTGAAGGATTAAGCAGAAGAACTCGAGAGAGGCAGGCCAACCAGGAGGCTATGGAGTCTTGGAACTCGAGAGAAGGGAGGTTTTGCAAGGGGAGGGGTGGTCCAGGGAGATGGAAGACAATGTCATGGAAAGCCTGTGAAGACAACTAGATGCTGTGACAGGTCTCCCCCACCCGGAGGAAGCTGCGGGAGGGGGTGGCCATGCCATTCGGCCTCGGTGCCTGCAAGTGAAGGGGTGGGCAGATTTTACTATTGAGCCTCATTTTTTCCTCTGCTTTCTTTCCTTCTCTCTCTTTTTGTTCGTAGCGGTTGATAGCCCATCACGACCTCTTCCGTCTCCTACTTGACCTATTTGCAAACAGCTCAGCTGCCCCAAAGTTTGGAGTCGAGAATGAGGACCTGGCTCTCTTCTTTCTCTGCGTGGTGACGCTGCCCACAACTAACTGCTTCCACATCCCCGTTGCAGGCACTGAAGATGCTGGCCATTGCCAACTCCACGGAGATCCCCACTTTTGTTACTGGCCGAGACCCTCTCCACCCTTTGTTTGATGCCCAGATGACCAGAGAGATCTTCGCCAGCATCGACTCAGCTACCCAGCCAGGCTCTGAGAGCCTTCTCCTTACTGTCCCTGCAGCCGTGATCCTGATGCTGAACACAGAGGGGTCAGGGCATGACCCTCCAAACTCCTGCTAAGCCCCAAGCCCCGCTGCCGCCCCACCCACATCTCATGGGCTTCACAGAAATTCCCTTTATGTTGTTACCTCTGGATGAAATGGTGGTGGCCCTCTCTGACTGTTGTTGGTAGAGGGGCCAAGTGATTGAGGGGAGGGAGATCCCCAGAGAGAGCAGGGGCACCCTGACCTTCCTTCCTGGGGTTGGGAGGAGTGACCTGAGGTCAGGGAGCTGGATGTCCTGGCCTCAGAGGGAGCCCTGGAGCCCTTTCCTCCCTCCCCAGCCGCAGTCCCCCTCCCCTCTGCACTTGCTTTCTGCTTCCATTGCGTTCACTCCCTTTCCATTTCTTCCTGGGATACCTCCCTCCTCCCAGGTGCTCCTCCGCAGTGAGAAACGGTCTGCTCCTGCTCAACCTGCTTCTGTGCAACCACCACACTCTGGGGGACCAGATTATAACCCGAGAGCTGAGGGACACCTTGTTCAGGCACTCTGGGATAGCACCGGGGACAGAGCCCATGCCTACCACACGCACCATCCTCATGATGCTCCTCAATCGCTACTCAGAGCCACCGGGCAGTCCTGAGCACACAGGTACCGTCGTGGAAGGGGCGGTTCTTCTGAGGAACCAGGCAGTTCCAGCCTGTGGCTGGGAGGGCTAAGGCTTACGTACTAGCACCTTCCTGGAAAGACACGATGAACCTTCAGGAAATGAGTAAGGGTTTTGGCGTTGAAGTTACGTCTTAAGTAGAACTTCGTGACCGAAAGGAGGAGACTCTAGAATAGCTAAGGAAAATTATATATCTAGAGCCAACATGCGGGGCGCCTGGCTGGTGCAGACAGAGCGTGCGACTCTTGATCTTGGGGTTGTAAGCTCCAGCCCCACGTTGGGTGTAGAGATTACTTACAAATCAAATCTTTAAAGCCGCCATGCTAGGTAGTAGGGGGATGTAATTATAATAGCTTATAGTTATTGGGTGATGTAATAACATAGCTACCATTTAATAATAATAAGTAATTGTAAGACTGTATGAGATTAAAAATGTCTGTGTTGAACATGACAGTGTCTGCCATACTAAACTTTTTTCCAGATGCAGCTAGCTATATATTTGGGGCCAGAGAAGAAAATCCCCCACAGTTTGATACAAACTACAGACATCCTCCAAACAGGAGGAGAATTTGGGGGTGATTTTCTGGACCTGCCCAGTTCTTGGTTTGACCAACTTGCATGACTCCTCTTCATACTCGTTTTTTTCCTCCCATGTGTCCGGGCAGCAGCACTGGAAACCCCTGGTGCCCAGGGCCAGGATGGGTCCCCCGAGCGCCTGATCCGATCCCTGGTGGGGGGCCCGTCTGCAGAGCTCCTTCTGGGCTTGGAGCGGGTGCTGTGCCGTGAGGGCAGCCCAGGGGGTGCTGTGAGGCCCCTCCTCAAGCGCCTCCAGCAGGAGACCCAGCCCTTCCTCCTGTTGTTGAGGACTCTGGATGCCCCGGGGCCCAACAAAACTCTGCTGCTGACCGCACTGAGGTGAGGGGCCTCTTGGGGCACCCATGCATCAGAGGTGAGGGGGGGCCCGCAGACCGCAGGGACTTCGCTTATTTCCATCCCCTCACCAGGATCATGACCCGACTGCTGGATCACCCTGAGGCGATGGCCCTCCCCTGGCACGAGGTCTTGGAGCCCTGCCTCAACTGTCTCAGTGGCCCTAGCAGCGACTCTGAGGTATCAGAACCCTGGTGAGCGTGGGGGAGGGAAAGGCTGCATCTGGGGCACCAGCTACCTTGTGAGGCTCTGCAGGGCAAAATGGCCTTTCTGGGTGGGTCTGAACAATGAGAGGGGTGGAGAGAAAGGAATGTTATCTAAGAGTCCTCAGAACTGGGGCCTTTGAAGTATAAATCTTTGGGCTGCAGCTGGATTTTAGATTCTGGGTTTAGAAGCCCACACTCACCAGGCCAAACATTCCTGACTCTCCACCCTTCCGGGTTTGTGCGTTGTGGACCAAGGCTCAGGCACCAAGGTGGGCTGTTGAGAGAGCTTCGCCCTGGCAGGAAGAAGCATCGGAAGCTGTGCCCAGGCTCTGCCGGCTTGGGAGTCCCAGCACCCTACTGCTCTGTCCCAACCTTCTTTGGTACTCTCCTGCGCTTTCCAGGTTCTCCAAAATCTCATCCCACCACATTTGCTTTTCTAAACCCACCCCTCATCCCTTCTGGGGCCCGCCCTTTGTTTCCCATACATTAATCTCTGTGGCTCTGGGCTCAGATTGTTCAGGAGCTGCTCTGCTTTCTGCATCGGCTGGCCTCAATGCATAAGGACTATGCTGTAGTTCTCTGCTGCCTGGGAGCCAAAGACGCCCTCTCCAAAGTCCTGGACAAGCACTCGGCTCAGCTGCTGCTGGCCTGTGAGCTTCGGGACCTCGTGACAGAGTGTGAGAAACATGCCCAGCTCTACAGTAACCTCACCTCCAGCATCCTGGCTGGTTGCATTCAGGTGAAGAGACTTGGGGAGCCAGAGCTGAGGGAGAACAAAAGCCAGAAGCAGGGGAAGGGGATTCAGTGTGGGTCCCTGTTTGGCACAAGTAGCAAATCTGGGGCACTTGTTTCCCAACTGTTCCCCCACGTGGTCCTGTTCTCCCAAAATGTGTGAAGAAAAGGTTTGAGTGTTTTGTTGCCCTTGGCTTATTCTCCATACATGTTTCTCTGTGTTCTTCATATTCTGCCTTCCTCCCCGCGCCCCTTCTCTCTGATGTTCCGGCTGCAGATGGTGCTGGGCCAGATCGAAGACCACAGACGGACCCACCGACCCATCAACATCCCCTTCTTTGACGTATTCCTCAGGCATCTCTGCCAGGGTTTGTGCCCCCATCTGCTTTCTCCTGGCTTGCACCCCAGTATTTGTTCTCCCTGTCCCTTGCCTTTCTTCTCTGTCACCTAACCAGGCCGTGACGGCCGCCCCTCCCCCCTGCCCCCAGGCTCCAGTGTGGAAGTGAAGGAGGACAAGTGCTGGGAGAAGGTGGAGGTGTCCTCCAACCCGCACCGGGCCAGCAAGCTGACGGACCGCAACCCCAAGACCTACTGGGAGTCCAACGGCAGCACCGGCTCCCACTACATCACCTTGCACATGCACCGTGGTGTTCTTGTCAGGTAGGAACATGCCCACGCGCGCATATGCGTGCACACACACGCGTGCGCGAATATTTCCACACACCCCAGTATACATTCTCCAAGCACCCACATATGCAACTCTGTAAACCCGATGCGTGAGGGACACACTCAAACCCATTTTGTGCAGTGAACAGAGGGACACATTGATCCGCATTCCTTGTGCAGTGTAGACATCCTCATTCCCTGAGCCTGGTGACATGCTCCTCCCACCAGGGACAGAAGTCACTGCCCTGTGCATTGTGTTGAGGGAGATTGAGAACTTCCTCATTCACTCTTCCCGTGGGTGCTTGTTTAATGTATACTCTGTGCCAGGCACTGGGCCAGGGTCTGGGGATATAAGGACAATAAGATATGGTACCCGTCTTCGGGGAACCTGTGGTCTTGTTGGGGAGCTAGCCTGGAAAATCAGTAAGAGTAAGAAGAGGTGACACGGACCCTGAGGCCAAGTGAGAGGCTAGAGAAGGCTTCCAGAAGGAGGGGTTAAATGAGCTGAGCTTTGAAATTAGCTGCATAAAGAGAGGGCAGTGGCTAGCCCAGGCAGAGGGACAGCATATGTGCACAATGGAAATAAGAAACACAACGATGTGTTTGGGGGAAGTTTAAGTAACTGTGTTTGGCTGGAATGTAGGGTGTGTGTCGTGAAATGGCAGGAGACAAAGCCAGAAAACTAGGCAGAGCCAGACCACAGAGAGTTTTGTGAACTAAGAAGTTTGAGCTTTATTCCAAAACTGGGGAAGCCACTGAAGGATTTTTAAGAAGAGAAGAGACAAAACTAGATTTTTTTATTTTTATTTAGAAAAGTCACTCTTGGAGCACCTGGGTGGCTCAATTGGTTAAGCATCTGCCTTCGGCTCAGGTCATGATCCCAGGATCCTGGGATCGAGCCCCATGTTGGGCTCCCTCCTCAGTGGGGAGTCTGCTTCTCCCTCTGCCTCTCCCCCTGCTTGTGCTGTCTCTCTCTTTATCAAATAAATAAATAAAATCTTAAAAAAAAAAAAGAAAAAAGAAAAGTCACCCTGGCGATTATGGGAGTTTGGGTTGGAGGCCAGAGAGTTGGAAGGTTTATGCAGTGGTCTCATTGAGAAACGAATGTGTTCAGTTAGGCAGAGGGAATGGGAATAGTGAAGGGGTGGCGGACTGACACATCTCAAGGACCAGAATCTCCAGGATGCGCCGTTGACATGAGGGAAGCCGTGAGCAGAAGTCACAGTGACAGAGCACTCTAGGGAGATGGCAGTTTTCTTCCCAAGAGGGATGTAGAAAGAGGAGCAGACTTCTATGGATGGATGATACTTCCATTTGGGCATGCTGACTTTGAGGTACCTGTGGGGTGTGACATGGAAATGTCTGGTACACAGCATGAAAGCTGAGAGGAGCCGTCTAGGGTAGAGATGTGGATTTAGAGTCATTAGGGTATTAGTTTTTGATTGAAACTATGGTTTTAAATAAAGTCACTTTGGGGGAAGGTAAGAGGAAAGCAGAGGCTCAGGGGAAGACTGACACTTAAGGAGACAGCAGAGGGACAGCAGGCTGAGGAGGAAGTGGTGGCTTGAAGTCATTTTGAACAAAGACCAGGGCCCCAGTTCTAACTGATTGTTTTCTCCTCTCCCAGGCAGCTGACTTTGCTCGTGGCCAGTGAGGACTCAAGCTACATGCCGGCCAGGGTGGTGGTGTTTGGGGGCGACAGCGCCAGCTGCATCAGCACTGAGCTCAACACGGTGGGGACCCTGGTGCTCCCCCGCCTTGACCTCACTCCCCATCCTTCTGTCCCAGGACCTCCTTTAAAGGACTCAGTCCCTGGAGGATTCCCACGTTCCTTCCCCCAGGCAGGCTTTGCCTCCTAAGCAGTGAGAGCAGAGTTTGGCATGCACATTTGCACGGGTCTGTGGGCTCAGTGCAGAAGTGAAGCGCGCACACCATCACAAGATGCGGTTGCTGACAGTAGTCCCTCCACCCCCACTGCCGGAGGTGACAGTCCTCTCTCCTTCTCCCCTACGCTGTCAGGTGAATGTGATGCCCTCCGCCAGCCGGGTGGTCCTCCTGGAGAACCTGAACCGCTTCTGGCCCATCATCCAGATCCGCATAAAGCGCTGCCAGCAGGTAGGGTGAGGGAAGAGGCTGAGCTGGGGATCACGGGGTGGCACAGGGTCTTCATAGTGATTGTGTCCCCCAGCATGTGGGGGCCAGGCCCAGGCCATGCATCTGCTGGGGGGATGGCCCAGGAGTCTGTTGAGTTCCAGAGATGTGGGAATGTCTCACATGCCTCCGGGGAACTCAGGACCTGAGGCCTGGCTTTTTTTTTTTTTTTGGTAGTGCTTGGTGGCTGGGTGGCTTAGGTGGTAGACAAGTCTGTGCGTGTTACAGGGCGGCATCGACACCCGGGTTCGAGGCGTGGAGGTCCTGGGCCCCAAGCCCACTTTCTGGCCACTGTTCCGGGAGCAGCTGTGTCGCCGGACATGTCTCTTCTATACCATTTGGGCACAAGCCTGGAGCCAGGACATAGCGGAGGACCGCAGGCGCCTCCTCCAGCTCTGTCCCCGGTGGGTGGAGCAAGCAGCGGGCCGGGTTGAAGAGAGGAAGGGGAGGTTAACACAGCAGGAGGACACTGTTCAGCAGTAGGTGGTGGGAGGGGCGCCTCGGTGGCTCAGTCAGCTGGGCATCGGACTCTTGGTTTTGGCTCAGGTCATGATCTCACAGTCCTGGGACCGAGCCCCGCGTTGGGCTCTGTGCTCAGCATGGAGTCTGCTTCAGATTCTTTCTCCCTCTCTCTCCCACTCACTGTTTCTCTCTCTCAAATAAATAAATAAAATCTTAAAAAAAAAAAAAAGTAGGTGGTGGGAGACTTCTGCAGGAGTCTGAAAGGTGAGGCAGCAGCTAGGACACGAGGGGAAGGGGGCATGGGGGCAAGTGTGTGCTGATGGCAGCAAGCTGGGTACGGGACCAAGCACAGTGAGGGTGGGAGCTGACTGCACTTGAGTGGAGGTCGCAGGGAAACTTGTGTCTTCGACCCTTGACCACACATTCCTTATTCCCAGACTCACCAGGGTTCTGCGCCACGAGCAGAATTTTGCTGATCGCTTCCTCCCTGATGACGAGGCCGCCCAAGCATTGGGCAAGACCTGCTGGGAGGCCCTGGTCAGCCCCCTGGTGCAGAACATCACCTCCCCTGGTAACCATCCCGACCCCTGGCCCCACTAACCAGCCCCTCGTAATGATTCCCAGGGATCACCTGGGTGATCACCTCTTGGTTCTCTTGGTCCGTCTTTATCCCTGAAGGCCTGTCGCCTCAGTGTTTCTCTCCTTCCTGCCCCAGAGACTGCTCCCTGAGACTCTGGTATTTGAATCCTCTCCTCCACCCCACCCCCACCCAGACTCCAGCTGAAGTAAGCCTCGGCCCGGCTGCCCCCCAGACCTTTTTGTGTAATTGGGCCTTCTCTCTCCTCTTCCTGGGCTCTCTGTCCCCCTATTTCCCATCACCTGTTTCTGACCTGTCTTCTTTTAGATGAGGGGGGTGTGAGCTCCCTGGGATGGCTGCTGGATCAGTACTTAGAGCAAAGGGAGAGCTCTCAGAACCCACTGAGTCGAGCAGCATCCTTTGCCTCTCGAGTTCGTCGCCTTTGTCACTTGCTGGTGCATGTGGAGCCCCCGCCTGGGCCTTCTCTTGAGCCATCCACTCGGCCCAGTAAGTCCCAGCAACGGCCTGTTGAGCTGGCTTCTCCCCGTCTTGGATCTTACTCTCTCTGACTGCTTCACTCTGGGCCTTTCCAGGGGTCAGTACCCAAGACCCCTGGGTCCACTCCAGGGCTGAGACCAAGCCACTTCCCTTGCCCTCTGTCTCCACAGTCAGCAAGAACAGTAAGGGCCGGGATCGGAGCCCCGGGCCCTCAGCAGCCCTTCCAAGCAGCAGCCTGAGGAACATAACGCAGTGCTGGCTGAGCGTGGTGCAGGAGCAGGTGAGAGCAAGGAAGCTGCAGTCGGGCGGGGGGGGGGGGCGGGTGTGGGTGCGGGGCGGCCAACCTCCTGAATCTGCTGTTCCTTCTCCCTTCTCAGGTCAGCAGGTTCCTGGCCGCAGCCTGGAGGGCCCCCAACTTTGTGCCCCGATACTGTAAACTCTATGAGCATTTGCAGAGAGCAGGCTCAGAGCTCTTTGGGCCTCGGGCAGCCTTCACGCTGGCTCTGCGCAGTGGCTTTTCGGGCGCCTTGCTCCAGCAGTCCTTCCTCACCGCTGCCCACGTGAGTACCACGGTCACCTCCCGGTCACCCGGTCACCCGGTGCAAGCTCGCCTCTCACCTCCTCTCACCCCCCACTCTCCTGCTCCACGCCCTCTTCATGCTTGGCCGGTGCCCTTTCCATTGCCCCCAGATAAGTGAGCAGTTTGCCAGGCACATCGACCAGCAGATCCAGGGTGGCCTGGTTGGCGGAGCCCCTGGAGTGGAAATGCTGGGGCGGCTTCAGTGGCACCTGGAGCCCATCATGGTCCTTTCTGGCCTGGAGCTGGCCACTACTTTTGAGCACTTCTACCAGTGAGTGCAGGTCTGAGAGGTAGGGGAGGGGAGGCCTGGAGTCTGGAGAGGGTGAAGGTTTGAGTCTTGGTGGGAAGAGGCGGGAGGAGGCAGTGGAGAGGAGAGATTAAGATACAAAGATGGCCGAGGCACTGGTGGAAAGGGAGTAGGGAGGGAGAAGGGAGGCGGGGCCTGTGACCCAAGCCTGCCGTGACTGAGGAACCTACATTCTGGAGGGGCAGGCAGGGCGGCCGGGCCGAGCTGCCGCCGCACTGAGGCTCGGCCCTGCTCTGCGTGTGCTGCAGGCACTACATGGCAGACCGTCTCCTGAGCTTGGGCTCGAGCTGGCTGGAGGGGGCTGTGCTGGAGCAGATCGGCCTCTGCTTCCCCAACCGCCTCCCCCAGCAGATGCTGCGCAGCCTGAGCACCTCCGAGGAGCTGCAACGCCAGTTTCACGTCTACCAGCTCCAGCAGCTCGACAAGCTGCTCTTGGAGCAGGAGAATGAGGAGGAACAGGGCCTGGAAGACGAGGAGGTAAGAGCAAGGGAAATGAGTGGGTGAATCGGAGAGCAAAAGACTAGACCAAAGAAGGGAGCCCAAGAGCCCTTGAAATCCTTCTGTCTCTCAGGAGGAAGCAGAGGAAGAGGAGGCTGAGAAAGAACTATTTATCGAAGATTCGAGTCCAACAGTTTCCATACTGGTCCTGTCACCACGCTGCTGGCCGGTCTCCCCACTCTGCTACCTGTACCATCCCAGAAAGTGCCTTCCCACTGAATTCTGTGATGCCCTTGACCGCTTCTCCAATTTCTACAGCCAGAGTGAGGAGATAGGGACAGGCAATTGGAGATTGGGGTGAGATTTGGGGTGGCAGGAGAGGAAGAGGAGAGGACCTGTGGACAGGAATGCGTAGGTAGGAAGAAAAATGGTCTCTAGGGACAGCAGTCTCCTAGGGAAGGGGGAAAAGGTGGGTTAGATCTTTCTTAATGTCTCTCATCATTGCCTTCACTTTTGTATGAATTTGTTCCATTTTTCTTTTTCTAACTTCAAGTTGCATGCTTACTTAATTTTTACCCTTTTTAGGCTTCTTTCCAAGTAAAGATGTTTAAGGCTATTCATTTTCCTCTCAACATTACTTTAGCTGCATTCAGTTTCGGGTGTTTTTGTTTTTTAGATTTGTTTTTCTTGTGGTACAGTTTTCAGTCAAGTACGCAAGTCTTAACTTTGACTTAATGAATTTTATATACACATATCCTCCCATAACCACCCCTAGAGCATTTCCAGCACCCCAGACTTCTTGCTTCATGTCCCTTTCTAGTTAGTGTGTTTTTCCAAGAGAAACCATTGTTCTTCCTTTTATCACCATAGATTCTTGTCTGTATTTGAACATCATATAAACGGAATAATAGGGTATATACTCTGCTGTGTTCAGTTTCTTCCAGTGGATGTAATGTCTGCAAGGGCTACCCAGGTTGTCAGTTGTATGATTACTTTGTTCTTTGTATTGTGGATTCCTTCCCATTGTATGAGTATCTTTACCCTTTCTGCTGTTGATGGACATTTGGGATGTTGCCTAAATTTTTATTATGCTGTGTGTATTTAGTATTTTTTTAGTTCTGAGAATATTCTAATTTCCATTATTATTTCTGTTTTGATCTGTTACTTTTTTATGAGTCTGTTTTAAAATTCCCAAGCCAGTTTTTCTTCATTTAGTTGTCTTTTTGTTTTAGATTTCAGACCTCATTCCATTGTGGCTAAAGAACGTGGTTTCTTTGATTCTAAATCTTTGCAATGTCTTGAGACTTCCTTTATGGCCTAGTATAGTAGATGGTCAGATTTTGTAAGTGTTCCATGTGTGATTAAGAAGAATGTGTATTCTTCAGCTGCTGTTTAAAGGCTTTTACACACATTCCACTAAATTGACTTTGTTCATTGTATTCTTCAAATTTTCTGTAACCTTACTCATTTTTGTCTGCTTGATCTATTACTGAGAGAGGTGTATTAAGATCTATCATTATGATAGTGAATTTTTTTTTTTTTAAAGATTTTATTTATTTATTTGAGACAGAGAGAATGAGAGACAGAGAGCATGAGAGGGAGGAGGGTCAGAGGGAGAAGCAGACTCCCTGCCGAGCAGGGAGCCCGATGCGGGACTCGATCCCGGGACTCCAGGATCATGACCTGAGCCGAAGGCAGTCGCTTAACCAACTGAGCCACCCAGGCGCCCATGATAGTGAATTTTTAAAAAGATTATTTATTTGAGAGAGAGAGCGTGCAAGTACAACCTAGGGGGAGGGGCAGAGGGAGAAGCAGACTCCCTGCTGAGCAGGGAGCCCGAGTTGGGGCTCGATCCCAGGACCCTGGGATCATAACCTAAGCTGAAGGCGCCGCTTAACTGACTGAGCCACCCAGGCGCCCCGATAGTGAATTTTTAAACTTTTCATCAGGTCAGCATTGCTTTATATATTTTTTGACTATGTTGTTAGATAAAAGTTTAGGGGTACCTGGTGGGTGGCTCAGTTGGTTAAGCATCCGAACTCTTGATTTTGACTTAAGTCATGATCTCAGGGTTGTGAGACTGAGCCACTCTTTGGGCTCCACGCTGGGCATGGAGTCTGCTTAAGATTCTCTCTCTCTCTCTGCCCCCCCCCCCACGAGCTCGCACTCTCTGTCTCTCTCTCAAAATTAAAGTTTAGATAGAGGCGCCTGGATGGCTCAGTCAATTAGGCATCCAACTCTTGGTTTTGGCTTAAGTCATGATCTTGGGGTCATGGGATCAATCCCTGTGTTGGGCTTCATGCTCAGGGGCGAGTCTGCTTGTCCCTCTCCCTCTGCTCCTCCCCACCAACACACCACTCTCTCAAGTAAATAAATAAAATCTCTTAAAAAATAGAGTAAAGTTTAGATAAAAGTCTCAAATCATTTGACAGTGTTGTCCAGTAGAACTTTCTGCAGTGATGGAAAAGTTATTTTCTGCACTCTTCAGTATGATGGTCATTTGTGGCTACTGAAATGTGACTAGTTCGACTGAGGAATTGAGTGTTTAATTTTATTTACTTTAACCAGTTTAAATACCCACATGTGGCTACCATAATGGACTATGCAGGTCTAAAATCTTAATTAAACTTTATTATTATGAAATGACCTTCTTTCTTTCTAGTAAAGCTTTTTCTCTCAAAGTCTATTTTTATCTGGTGTTAATAATATACCAGTTTTCTTTGGCTAGGGTTTTTCCAGAATATCTTTCTATCCTTTTACTTAAAATTTTTTTTTATTTGGAAATAATTTCAAATTTACAGAAAAATGGTAAGAATAATACAAAGAACACTCATATACTCTTTTTTTTAAGAGACTTTATTTGAGAGAGAGAGAGAGCACAAGATGGGTGAGGTGCAGAGGGAGGCAGAGGGAGAAGCAGACGCCCGGCTGAGCAGCAGAGATCATGACCTGAGCCAAAGGCAGACACTTAACTGACTGAGCCACCCAGGTGCCCCAGGAACCCTCACATACTCTTTATACAAGTTTACCTTTTGTTAACATTTTGCCCTGTTTCCTTTTATCATTTGCTCTTTGTGTATATATACGTTTATAAAATGTGTATTTGTGTGTGTGCATACACACACATACACACACACACACATTTTTTCCCCTTGAACCACTGAGAGTAAATTGTATATATGCTGGCCTGTTGCCTCTAAATACTTGGATATATATTTCCTAAGAATCATGGTGCTCTCTTACATAATAATAGTTCATTTATCAGTTTCAAAAATTTAACATTGGTGTAATACTTTAAATCTATTTTTCACGTTCTGATTTTGTCAAGTGACTCCATAATGTCTGTTATTTTTTAGTCTAGGACAGCATCCAGGCTAGGATCATCTATTATATTTAGTTGTCATGTCTTCAGTCTCCTTAATGTGGAAGAATTCCTTAGCCTTTTTTTGTGTTTTACAACATTGACACCCTTGGAGAAAATAGCCATAAAATTTTCTAAACATTTTTCATTTTATATTTGTACATTTCCTCATAATTAGATTCAGGTGATACATTCTGGGCCAGAATCCTAAGTAAGTGACATTATGTCCTCTGTGTGTTTCATTTGGAAGCACACAATTTCCATCTGCTCCTCTTTTGTGATGTGATTTTTGACAACCTGATCAAGAGGTAGTTTGATTTCCTACTATATAGTTAATATTTTCCCTTTGCCACTATTAATAAGCAGTCTATTGGGGAGGTACTTCCAAACGGTGCCTATATTCTGCTCTCATCAGAATTTCCCCCAGTATCATTTACTTTGTCTTTGCCTTACTCTTATTTTAGGCAGGTGTCTTATAAATACCTAGAATTTGTTTTTTATTCAACCTAACAATCTCTCCTTTTGAGTTGTCAATCTTAGCCTGTTTATAATTAGTATGAGTAAATGGTATATTTGGCTTTTATTGCTAAACTCTTACATTTTAGTTTACCTTTCTTATAATTTTAAATTTTAGTTATTTCATATACACAAAAGAATATATAAAACACATGTACAGTTAAAAGAAGAATAATAAATTGAACACCTTTGTAGATATGTTTTTACCTTGGATTTTTGTGCATTTTTTTCTCTTCTTTTGGATTGATCTTTTTTAATTCTTTTCTTTGTCTCTACCAGTTTGGAAAGTCACACATTCTGTTTTTGTAGTTGATTACCCTAATGTTTGTAACCTGTATGTTTGACTTGTTAATATCACTCTCCCACCTTCCTGAGCAATAAAAGGACCATAGAAAATCTTTTTTTTTTAAGATTTTATTTATTTATTTGAGAAAGAGAGAGTGGGAGAACACGGAGAGTGAGAGGGAGAAGCAGGCTCCCCACTGAGCCGAGAGCCAGATGAGGGACTCAATCCTAGGACCCTGGGATCATGACCTGAGCCAAAGGCAGACACTTAACTGACTGAGCCACCCGGATGTCCCAGGACCATAGAAAATCTTAACTGCAGTTCTCACTCCCATCTTAATTGTTATTGTTGTTTGATACTTTAGGATTATCCTTTTTTTCCTACTTTCTAAAGAGCCATTATTATTATTGTCTTATTCAGTTGATGTTTACATTTGCTATCATACTAGTTGCTTCCGTCACTAATCCTTTTGCATCTTGATCCTTCTTTCTGAGTTCAGTCTCCTTAAGTATATCCTTTAGAAGTCTCTTCATTGAGGGAGTATTGGTGGAAACTTTTTCAGTTTTTGAGAATGGCTTACCTTCACTCTCATTTAAAAATTTTTTATTATGATAAATTTCAGATGTACACAAAAGTAGACAGAATGTGGGGTACCTGGGCAGCTCAGTCAATAGAGCATCTGCCTTCAGCTCAGGTCATGATCCCAGGGTCCTGGGATTGAGCCCCGCATTGGACTCCCTGCTCAGCGGGGAGTCTGCTTCTCCCTTTCCTTCTGTGTGCGCTCTCTCTCCCTCTCTAAATAAATAAATCTTAAAAAAAAAAAAAAAAAAAGTAGACAGAATAAACTCCAGTGTACCAACATGGGTCAGTTCATGGCCAATCTCATTTCTTCTGTACCCCCACCCACTTTACCCAGTTCTCCAATTGAAAGGATTAAGGATTTTATTTTTAAAAGCAAGGACACTACAGTGATCAAACTTTGAGAAATTAATAACAGTTCCTAATATCAAACAGCAAAGTGTCCGTATTTCCCCCGTTTTCTCAAGTTTTCAAAATTAGTTTTTTGCTTATTGGGGATCCACACAAAGCCCACACCTTGCATTTGATTGAGCTCTGTCTTCCATCTCCATTAATCTATAGGTCCTGCTTTCCGTTTTTGCCCCCTTAACAATTGTCTGTGGAGGAAACTGGATTGTTCGCCACACAGAATTGTGCACAGGCCGGATTTTGCTGACCATATCCACATGGTGTCCTCTGGCCTGTTCCTCTGTCTCTCATTTCTGGAAAACAGATACTTAGATGTGGAAGTTGATTCCAATTTGGGTGTGATTTCTGGGGCAAGAGCACTTCATAGGTGGTAGTGTGTACTTCCACCTGTCTCTGGGATGTTGTAAGATGGGTCAGTGGATTTCAGTGTTGCAAGTCTGATCTGTACATTATATAATAGTTTCCTGTCAGCTGTTCACGAGGCGGTCACTCGTTACCGTTGCTTAGCTCTGTCATTTCATTAGGGCGGACAGATTGCGCCATTCTAGTTTTGTCCTACCTTCTTCACATATCAGCTGGAACGTTTTCTCTATGAAGAGAAACTTCCTCTCGGCAACTTTTTGGTTACCCTGAAGTATGGTTGATACTGGAAAGGCTTGATTCTCTCCTCCTCCCCCTTATTTTTAACCAGTTTTCAAAATAATGTGTTCGTTCCTCCAGCATCCTCCAAAGAGATAACCAATGTGGTCTTTTTTTAAAAAAAATATGTCATTATGAACTCATGAATTTTAAAATATTTCATGTGTTTCAATCCAGCGCAGATGTTATCTTCTTGATGTTCAAACTGTCCCATCTTTGGCCAGAGAGCACCTCTCAGATTGTCTCCTTTTGATATTCTCTGCCTTTGACAGCATCCTTGCTTTCTAGTATGAGTGAACATCCAGGCTCATCTTGCCTGAGTTGTGACACAGGAGGAGGAAGAGACGCAGCCTAGTGGGTCTTTAAAAACCGTCAGCTCCTTGAGGGCAAAACCCAGGTCTCTCCTCTCTGGTGTTTCTTTCGTGGAACCTGCCTGGTGTGGGGCGAGGCACAGGGTGGGCTCCCAGATACCTGTGGCTCAGCAGGGAGGCAGAAACAGAGGAGGCTGAGCTCTGGAAGCTTGACAAGTCACTTCAGTGGGGGCCCTCCTCCCCACAGAGATCAGCAGGAACAGAGCTTAACTAATAGTACACCCTGGCCTCAGCCTCTAACCCCCTCGCTTCCCCTGCTCTTTGTCTCTCCTCTTTTCCCTGCTCTCCCAGGTCAGAATCATCCAGTCCTGGACACGGGACCCCATCGGCGGCTGCAGTGGACGTGGCTGGGCCGGGCTGAGCTGCAGTTTGGGGACCAGACCCTGCATGTGTCCACCGTGCAGATGTGGTTGCTGTTGCATTTCAATCAGACAGAGGTGCCTCAGCTCCTCAGCCTCTCTCTCTGTTCTCTTCCCCCTGTCTGTCACTGTTCTCCTAAACTCTGCCCCTTCTTCCATCCTTCCCCCCTCTTATTTTCCTTTCCCCTGACTATCTACTCCTGACTGGCCCTGTTTCTCCTCACCAGGAGATGTGTGTAGAGACTCTGTTGAAGAATTCTGACCTCACCCCAGAACTACTGCTCCAGGCACTTCTGCCCCTCACCTCAGACAATGGCCCTTTGATCCTGCATGAGGGTCAGGGCTTTCCACACAGGGGTAGGTCAGCGGGGGCTGGGCTGTGCCGCTGCTCCTACAGGGTGGGGTGCTCCTGGTGGGCGTGTGGTAGGGAATGAATGGGCTCCCCTTTGCCGCCACTCACCTCTCCCTTCCCCTCCTCGGGTGCTGACTGGGAGTGAGTTCCAGGTGTGCTGCGGCTTCGGACGCCTGGGTCCCAGCGCTCTGGGGAGGCCCTGTGGCTGATACCTCCCCAGACGCACCTGAATGTCGAGAAGGATGAGGGCCGAACTCTGGAACAGAAGAGGAACCTCTTGAGCTGTCTTCTTGTCCGTATTCTCAAAGCCCATGGGGAAAAGGGCCTCCATATCGATCAGCTGGTTTGTCTGGTAGGCCGAGGGGACCGTGGAGTTAAGGGAGGGAGAGAGTCAGGCTCAGGGTTGGGGCTTAGGGCCAGGGATCATCACAAGAGAAGGTAAACATTCTCAGTACAAGACCTCATAGGGTGACATTTGCATCTGGGTTTTCTCTTCCTGACAGGGCGCTTAGTTAGAAAGTAGAGATGAGACATGAGTGTTCACCATGTGCCAGGCCCTATTCCAAGAGTTTGCATGATTAAGTCATTTAATCTGCCCAACAGTCTTAGGGGATAAGTGAGGGTGGTGGTATTACTATTATTATTATTATTATTATTTACTGTTACTCTCGTTTGACAGAGAAGAAAAGTGAGGCATGAGAGTTAGTAACGCATCCATAGTCGCACAGCTAGTAAGTGGAAGAGCTGAGCATTGAACCCAGGCAGGCTAGCTCCTTTAGGTAAAAGTGGCCTGCCTGTTTCCTCTTCTCCCATCCAGGTGCTGGAGGCCTGGCAGAAGGGTCCAAATCCCCCCGGAAGCCTGGGCCGCACTGTTGCAGGAGGCGTGGTCTGTACCAGTACAGATGTCCTTTCTTGCATCCTCCACCTCCTGGGCCAGGGCTACGTGGAGCGGCGCGACGATCGGCCCCAGATCCTGATGTATGCCACCCCAGAGCCTATGGGGCCTTGCCGGGGTCAGGCAGAGGTCCCCTTCTATGGCAACCAGACCACCAAGACCTCCAAGCCTAGGTAGCCGTCCTCGGTCCCGTTCCCCAGCTGCAGGGGCTCCAAGCCAGTAGGGAGGGTTGGGCTCCCCAGGACAGATGGCCCTGCAGTGACACAGGTGGAGGTTTAGTGCCAAAGTTAGGCTCTTTTGTGGAAAGATGTCTCATTTTTCTCTTTGTCTTACCCTGTTTTCCCTGCCTCTGTTATTTCTCCCACTTTGCTAGTCCTCATTCCCTTGTCAGCACTGACACCCCTTTCTCTGCCTTCCTAATTGGGGGCCTTGCTGTCCCCATCCCCTGAGAGCCAGTCCTTATACAAGGGACCCAGACACATAAGCTCCTGTGTAGATGCCTCTGGTTCTAAGCAAAAATGAAATATCATACAGGTATGTACTGAGTGCTGATGATGCACTTTGTTCCGTGAAACGTACAAACTCTAGTTTTCAAGAAGCGTGTTCCACAGAGGAATTTGCCATAGGATCCCCCTAATTAGCTGGCACCCTAAAGCTTGCCCCGTCACATCCAGTTCACGAGAAGTATGTTTTGGCACCGTGTGTAAAGTGAGTTCTCTAGAGGAATCATTTGCATACACATCATGGGGTGGGGGGGGGGGTTCTCATTAAAAGGCAGATCCTGAGTCAGGAGAGCTCCCTGTGGTACTCAGGCTGCTGGTCCTTGGCCCATACTTTGAGTAGTAAGGCTGCAGACTCTGGTTTCTCACCAGACGGACTGTTGGTGTTTGGGGTGGCGTTTACAGTGGGATTATCCCATCCACTGTGGGGATCCTGTGCACACTTAGCATCCTGATCCCTGCCCACCAGATTCCTGGAGTGCCCAAAATCACAGTGACAGCCAGCCCCAGCCCTCACTTACAGATGCTTCTTTGGAGAGCCGCGCTCTGACAGTGGGTTTGGGTGGTCATCCTGAGGCTGGTTGAGCACACATAAGCAGGGGTGCACAAATGGGGAGCTGAGGGCCGGGGTGGGGTTTGTTTAGTAGATGAGCAGGGCAGGGAGACTGATTGCTGCCTCTTCTCTCCCCTCAAGCCCAGAAGCTGTAGTTGCCCTGGCATCTCTCCAGCTGCCTGCAGGCCGCACCATGAGCCCCCAGGAGGTCGAAGGGTTGATGGAGCAGACGGTACGGCAGGTGCAGGAGACGCTGAACCTAGAGCCAGATGTGGCTCAGCACCTTTTGGCTCATTCCCACTGGGGTGCTGAACAGCTGCTGCAGAGCTACAGCGATAACCCCGAGCCCCTGTTGTTGGCGGCTGGGCTGTGCGTCCCCCAGGCCCGGGCCGCCCCTTCCCGCCCCGACCACTGCCCTGTGTGTGTCAGCCCACTGGAGCCCGACGACGACTTGCCCTCCCTCTGCTGCATGCACTACTGCTGTAAGGTGAGGCCCGCCTGCTTCTCGCCTGCCACTGGCTTTCCACCTTCAACACGGTTCCCTGGCAGTTCTGGGGTTCTGCCCCAGCACTGCCATTTCCTAGCCGGGGCAATGTTGGACAGACAGCTTAGTCACTCTCAAACTGGTTTTGTCATCTGTAAGTGGTGCCACCAGCCTCAGCAATCTGGGGAGTGGTTGCCAGGATCCAGCAATTATGTATCAGTGGCTGTAAAACTTTGCTGTATATTATAATCACTGGGAGCTTTTAAAAAATCCTCATGCTCGGGGTGCCTGGGTGCCTCAGTCGGTTGAGCATCCAACTCTTGATTTTGGCTCAGGTCATGATCTCAGGGTTGTGAGATCGAGCCCCGCATTGGGCTCCACGCTGGGCATGGAGCCTGCTTGGGATTCTCTCTCTGCCCTTTCCCCCACCCTTAAAAAAAAAAAAAAAAAGAATCCTCATGCTCAAACTGTAACCCAGACCAATTAAATCAGAATCTCGAGGTGAAATCCAGGCATCTGGAGTTTAATTTTTTTTACGTTTTTAAATTTTTTATTTTATTTTATTTATTTATTTTTAAGATCTTATTTATTTATTTGACAGAGAGAGACACACAGAGAGGGAACACAAGCAGGGGGAGTGGGAGAGGGAGAATCAGGGCTTCTCGCGGAGCAGGGAGCTCAATCCTGATGCGGGGCTCAATCCCAGGACCCTGGGATCATTGCCTGAGCCAAAGGCAGCTGCTTAACGACTGAGCCACCCAGGTGCCCCAATTTTATTATTTTTTACGATTTTATTTATTTATTTATTTATTTGAGAAAGAGAGAGAAGAGGCGGGGGAGAGGGACAAACAGACTCCATGCTGAGCACAGAACCCGATGCAGGGCTCGATCCCATGACCCTGAGGTCATGACCTGAGCCAAAATCAAGAATCAGACGCTTAACCGACTGAGCCACCCAGGTGCCCCTATTTTTCTTTTTTTTAAGATTTTATTTATTTATTTATTTATTTATTTATTTATTTAGAGCGCAAGCAGGGGGAGGGGCAGAGGGACAGGTCGAGAGAGAATCTCAAGCAGATTCCACGCTGAGCACAGAGTTCCATGCGGGGCTGATCCCATGACCCTGAGATCATGACCTGAGCCAAAACCAAGAGTAGGACGCTTAACTGACTGAGCCACCCAGGTGCCCTAGGCATCTGGAGTTTTAAAAACTCAGGTGATTCCAGTGTTCAGCCAAGTTTGAGAACAACAGATAGGTAGATAGATAATGCACACAGGTAAACCATACATCAAGGCACTTTATAAATGAGAAATGTTATTAAATTGCTGATGACAATAGGTTTATGGTTTTCTTATCACCAAGTCTATCTCAGAACATCAGCACTTACCATATATTCTCACTGAATATAAAAATGAAAAGAAATGGTGTAAACCAGAGAATAGCACAGAAGTAGAGGGAATTATGGGAAGCCAGGTGTTGCCACCGTGAAGCGGAGCAGAGCAGGCTGTAGACGGGGGAGTGAGCGGTCCTCAGTGACGGCGGAGAGGGGCCGAGGTGCAGGGAACCGGGGTGCTGAGTGTCGCATATTCCCTGCCTCACAGTTCTTAGAACTGGTGGCAGGCCCAAATACCTCAACCTAACAGGACAAGCACGCTTGTTGCCATGAATCTAGCCACCTCTGCCAACAGCGTCTCTGCAGGGGTGGGTGATCTGGGACATGAGCGCTGACATGCATGTATACGGGTACTTTTTCTTCCTCCCTTTTTCTCGGCTTCAGCTTACTCTTCTCACACTGTTGCCTGTGCTCCCTTTTTCCAGGTTCTTAATTATTTCCTTTCCACTTTCACTTTATCATTCAACTAATATTTGTCACAAACTCACTGTGTGCACAGCACTGGATGCTGCTGTATGAGGAGGTGGGGAAATCCAAGCAAGAAATAACCCAAGAGCTAATAATACCAGCAGCTCATACTTATGGGGGATGCGTTCTGGGCCATTCCGCTGTGATACATGCGTTACCTTGCTTAATTTCCGTGGTAGTTGTGTGAGGTAGGTATTTTTACTGTCTCCATTTTGCTGGAGACAGATGGAGGCGCCCGGAGAAGTCACCTGCGCAAGGCCAGGATTTGGACTTGGGCGGTCTTGCCCCAGGGCCCTCCCTCACACTTTCATGACAAGTGCAGGAAGGAAATACAACAGGGTCACGTCATAGGAAGTGACCGAGGAGAGGACTGGGGGAGGGGCCTGTCAGGGACTTGAGATTGGGGAGGTCAGGGAGGGCCATCCTGAGGAGGTGACGATCTAGGGGAAGAGTGTGGCAGACAGAGGGGACAGTGAGTGCGAAGAAGCTGAGCCTGGTGGCTAAAGCAGTGACGTGGTGGGACAGCTGAGGGAGAGATTTGGGAGGGACACAGGGGCCCAATTGGGTTGGGATTGACAGACGGTGGGCTTAACTTTACGGAAAGCCATGGTGGGGTTAAGCAGGGGAGTGATAGGAAGGATCTGATTTATATTTTTGAAAAGATCACTGCGGGTGGAAGAAGGCCTTGGGTGGATCAAGTGTGGAAGCAGGGGCACCCATCGGGAGACTGTTGTACCAAGAGCCAGGAGGTGGTGGGAGTTTGGCCCAGGGTCAGCAGTGAAGAGAGAAGTGGACGGGTTGGCGTACAGTATCAGGAGGCAGAGCTGACAGGGCTCGGTGGAGCCAACATGGGGACTTAGGACAAGGGAATCAAAGGTGCTTCTTGGATTTCTAACCTGAGCATCTGGGTGGATGAGATGTGTCATCCGCTGAGTTGAGCAAGATGGGGGCTGGGGCTCAGTGTGGAGGGCAGATTTTCGAAGGGGAATTCAGTCTGTTCTGGCCATGTGAAGTTTGAGCTTCTTGTTGGACACCTGTCTGGGACTGGACGGGGGAATTTGGAATTAAGTGGAGAGGCCTGGCTAGTGTCCTGCAGGGCAAGAGAAGCAGGCCCAGGGTGCCGAGCTGCACAGACACCCCTGTAGAGTTGTAGAGACAGGGAGCCTGGGGAAAACAGGCTCACTGGACAAGTCCCAGCCAAGGAGGAGCCTGTGAATAAGTCACAGCTGAGCAGCACAGCGAAATGCAAGAGAACTCAGAGAAGGGAAATCCTGGGGCTTGGGGCTGTCCCAGGAGGCTTTTGTGTGTGACCTTGAGTGACAGGCAGGGTTGGCAGGGGCAGGAGGGGGATACAGGCTGGAGACTGCATTCCAGACGGGCCAGACAGGGAGGACAGCAGAAGCTAGAACAAGCCCACAGCAGAGGGGCTCCTTAGGGAAGTGGGATGGGCTCCAAACCGAGAAGCCAGCCTTTGGCCTCTAGGCTATAAGGGACCCCGTGTGCCTGCAAGTGTGCGGTCTGAATTTGGAGCGTTTTCTTGTTTTATCTCAAAAATGCAGGAATTCTGCATTCAACTTCCCAGTTTACCTGAGTTTGTTTCACTATAAAAAGGGTCTTGTTCTGTTTAGTACTTTGCTTTGAGTAAACATAGTCTGGTAAGGCACTTTTCATTTACCCTGGAGCTTTGGTACCACTGATACGGATTCATGCAGTCTCCGGGGGTCTAGATGCATCATCTTGGAAAGCTCTGCAGTCGGCAGTGTGAAGGAAGGGAGTCATTAATGGGGTATTTTAGGAGGCTCAGGCTGCTGATCGTGCCTGAACCAAGTGGATTGCACGGAGGAGGGATCACGGTAGGAAGACCATTTATGGGGACAAGCTCCTGCCGCAATTTAGGGGTGAGGGGATAAGGGCCTGGTTTAGGGTGGCGCAGTGACGTGGGAGCTAGAAAAGGATCGAGAGATGTGAGGCTTCCAACACTGGTGACTGGGATTGGGGGAATGCAGTGGGCAAGGCTGTTTTGTGGAGAAGAGGCTGAGTCTGGGGAGATGGGAGCACCCAGGAACCAGGTGAGCAGATGGAGCTGGGAGGAGAGGCCACAGAAGCGTTCACAGCGTCCAAGGCCAGCCACCGGGTGGGGGAAAAGGCGCCCTACTGCCCTAGGCCTCCCTCTCTGACCTTCTTGCTTTCTCCAGATCTTTCTTAGCACTTGAATCATCTTTTTCTTGATTCTCTTACCCATTCTCTCCATGTCCATCCCAGCAATAATTAAAATGAGGCCACCATCCCGACCCACACATTCTCGAAGGCAACTGTGATTTGGGCCAATCCCAGGAAAACCCATAGAAGCCAGAAAGGTTAGGGTCCGTTTTGAGATGGCTCCAGAGCAGGCTTGTTTCTGGCCTTCCATATTGTCGGGGATGGGTGCGAGGTGAGTTACCAGGACACCGGCGTCCTGTACTGCATCCCTGCTGTCCCTGAGCAGCCTCTCCTTCCCCTCCCCCCGCCCAGTCTTGCTGGAATGAGTATCTGACAACTCGGATTGAGCAGAACCTTGTGTTGAATTGCACCTGCCCCATTGCTGACTGCCCTGCGCAGCCCACAGGAGCCTTTATCCGGGCCATTGTCTCCTCACCAGACGTCATTTCCAAGGTAGCCCCTCTTCTGCGGGAGGCTGCCACGTGCAGCCAGAGGGACAGGCCCCAGGGAGTGGACTGGTGTGCAGAGGGTGGGTGGGGAGGGGTGGTGGTTACAGAGGTGTGGCGTCCTGAAGAGCCGTGCCCTCACTTGGTGGCGCCTATGTCCCCACAGTACGAGAAGGCCCTTCTGCGTGGCTATGTGGAGAGCTGCTCCAACCTGACCTGGTGCACCAACCCCCAGGGCTGCGACCGCATCCTGTGCCGCCAGGGCCTGGGCTGTGGGACCACCTGCTCCAAGTGTGGCTGGGCCTCCTGCTTCAACTGTAGTTTCCCTGAGGTGGGTGCCTGCCCAGCCCTGCCCCTGCCAGCACCCCTCTCCGTGCCCCCCCCACTCACACACTCACACACTCTGCCTTGTCCTCCCCTCTGCCACCGGGTCGAGCTCCGTTCCTCCCCCTGCAGTCCTCCACATGCGACCTCCCTGCCTTGCACACCCGCGGCACCACCCTTGGCCAGGGCTCAGGGCTCAGCCGTGACCTCCCCGCCCCCTCTCTAGGCGCACTACCCTGCCAGCTGTGGCCACATGTCCCAGTGGGTCGACGACGGCGGCTACTACGACGGCATGAGCGTGGAGGCCCAGAGCAAGCACCTGGCCAAGCTCATCTCCAAGCGCTGTCCCAGCTGCCAGGCTCCCATTGAGAAGAACGAGGGGTGTCTGCAGTAAGAGGGGTTACTGCGGGCATTGGTGGGGTCAGAGGGCACGGGAGAGGGTGGGAGGCCTGGTGGTGCGGAGGGCCCGTGGGGCTTCCCAGAGGGCTGAGCGAAGGAGGGCAGTCACTCACCACCCCCAGCGTGGCGCCCTCCGGTGACGCCTGCACCTTAACGCTCCTTGCCCTGCTTTAAAGTCTGCACCACATGGGGCTTGGAAGCAAGGGTGCGCTCACTAGAGGTTAGTAAGGTTAAAGAGACTGTCAGGGCCCGGAGGGGCCAGGGCAGGTTCGGTGGGGCCTGCAGCCTTCTGACCAGCCAGCTTCCTCCATAGTATGACCTGTGCCAAATGCAACCACGGATTTTGCTGGCGCTGCCTCAAGTCCTGGAAGCCAAATCACAAAGACTACTACAACTGCTCTGCCATGGTAAGGGGCCGGGGCCAGGGCCAGGGGGCCTAAGGGCAGCCAGGATGGGATGTGGCTGCAGGCCTGGGCAGAGAGGGTTCTGTGTCCTGAGCTATTGGGACGGAGGCTCCATGTGAAGACAGAAGCCACCTGGGCCTACAGGTGCTGGGAGTTCTGTCCTGGGAGGTGTGTGCATTCTCCAAGGCACCAAGCCAGAGCAGAGCAGAGCCTGTCCCTCCCGTCAGAGCCTGGCACCCCTGCTTAGTAGGTGGCTTTGGGCCAGTTTCCTTGCCCACGCCTCGGCATCCTCCCCTGCAGAGGGGGAGAGTAATGTGACCTACTTCACGGAGTTAGGATTAAATGAAAAGGTCTGGGTGAAGAGTCCGAAGGCCTGCATGCGGGGTGCCTTGTGTGTTCACCCCGTCCTGCCCAGGAAAGCACCCAAGAGCCCTCCCTCTCCACCTGTCCTTACCAGGTAAGCAGAGCAGCTCGCCAGGAGAAGCGGTTTCAGGACTATAACGAGAGATGTACTTTCCATCACCAGGCCCGGGTGAGCTGGGAGGAAACGGTTGTGTGGGTGAGGAGGTCAGAAGGCTGGGGTGGACGGCAGGGCAGGGGCCCCAGATCTGAATCGGGTGGGTGGCGCTGATCCGCCTCGCCCCGCACAGGAGTTTGCCGTGAGCCTGCGGAACCGCGTGTCTGCCATCCACGAGGTGCCGCCCCCCAGATCCTTCACCTTCCTCAGTGACGCCTGCCGGGGACTGGAGCAGGCCCGCAAGGTGGTGGGGGCGGGGGCGGGGGGATGTACCAAGGGGTTCTGGCGGGCCTGGCCGCTGGCCTCTAACCCCCGGGGACGGACGGAATGAGGCAGCGGGGAGCGGGGCGGTGCCGAGGCTCAGCAAGGAAAGGCCGACTCGGGCTCCCGCAGGTGCTGGCCTACGCCTGCGTGTACAGCTTCTACAATCAGGGCACGGAGTACATGGACGTGGTGGAGCAGCAGACCGAGAACCTGGAGCTGCATACCAACGCCCTGCAGATACTCCTCGGTGCGGCCTGGGCCCCCGCTCGCACACTCCTTTCCCCGGCCTGTCCACCCCCGCAGCATCCCCTCCCAGCAAAGAGTGGGCAAAGTGGCACCCCCACCCCAGTCCTCCTCCTCCTCCTTCACAGCCTTATGCGACCAGTCTTTTAAAATTCAGGGATGAAGGGATGTGGTACTTGCTGTAGGTGCCTCAGGGCACAGGCCTCACCTGACCTGTTCGATTACCATCTGCCCCTGTCCACTGGGATGGAGGCCCCATGGAATGTCTAGCCTAGAGCCCTGCCTGGTGGGTGTGGGTAGGACTTGGTAGATGTTCAGCAGGTGTTTGAAGGGAGGAACGGAAGGAGCAAGGGAGCCCCTGTGCCCTGCCCCCTCTGCAGAGGAGACGCTGCTGCGGTGCGGAGACCTGGCCTTGTCCCTGCGCCTCCTGCGTGCCGACTGCCTCAGCACCGGCCTGGAGCTGCTCCGGAGGATCCAGGAGAGGCTGCTGGCTATCCTGCAGCATTCTACCCAGGTATGCGGCCCAACCCGGGGCCTCCTGGGCCCAGCACAGCCCCTGCCCTGGGGGGATGCAAAAGGAAGGGTGGCTGTTTGGAGACCTGGGCGTGCACCCCAGCTCCTGGGCCAGCCTGCCGGATGTGGCTGGGCTCTGCCACATAACCGCCTGGCAAGTGCTACAAAATAGAGTCAGCCCACATCAAGGGTATTTGCCCAGATGCTTGCTCATCAGAATCACTCGGGGAACTTCTCCATACTTCCCAAGTGGGAACGTTGGGATGGGGATCCACTGAGGTCCTTCCCAGCTCTAATACACTGATGTTGTGTCTGAACAAGGAGTCCTGCCCTCAGGGAGCTTACAGAGGAGTAAATAACTTAGGTAGATAGGACAGGAACATACACCATACACTGTTAGCTCCTGAAGCACAAGGGCGGGGTGCCTCGCCGGCACGACCCATGTCCCCCGGAGTTCTGTGACACGCAGGCTTGGGACTGTGGAGTCCCAGGATGAGGGAGGGAGAGGAGCTGGGAGAATCTCTGTGGGGGGGGGAGCGCCCTTAGGAGGCCGGCAGAGAACGGTGGGTGAAGGAATGCTGGGCAGAGGCCCAGGTACTCGCTACTCTCCGACTTCCCACATCTCCCCGGCTCCTCGCCAGGACTTCAGGGTCGGTCTGCAGAGCCCATCGTTAGAGACCCAAGAGGCAAAAGGATCCAACGTGCCTGGCAGTCAGTGAGTAGGGTGGGCAGAGCCGCCGCAGGGGTGTGGGAGGCAGGGGTGTGGGAGATGCGTGGCTTCGCCTCAGGCTGAAAGTGGCTCCCTCCCTCCCTAGGCCCCAGGGCTCCTCTGGGCTGGAGGTGGAGGAGGAGGAGGAGGAGGAGGAGGAGGATGTGCCCGAGTGGCAGCAGGACGAGTTTGACGAGGAGCTGGATAACGACAGCTTTTCCTATGACGAGGAGTCCGAGAACCTGGACCGAGACACTTTCTTCTTCGGTGATGAGGAGGATGACGAGGCCTACGACTGAGGGGCAGGACACGGGGAACACGTAGAGCCACCCCAGAGTCCTGGGGGCCGAGGGGGGGAGGTCGCCCCTTCCTGCCATTGTTGGGGGAGGCGATTCCCAGTGTCTGCAGTACCTTCTGTTTACTGAATAAACTTTTTTCCACATCCCTCTCTGGAAGCAGGCTGCGCAGCTGCGTCCCCAAAGGCTAGCGTCAGCTCCCCTGCTCCCTCTGTATACCCCCAACCCTCATTCTTCACTTTTCTTTTAGACCTCCAGACGCTTGTGTTCTCCGAGAAGACCCAAAGCAGACCCATTTGACCTAAGCTGGACAAAGGGAAATGAAGGTCCGCATGGTCCAGGGCCAGGTGCAGGCCTGCCCATTTGTCCCAGAACCCCACCCAGCGTCAGAGGAGACCGAGAAACGGCCACCCTCTGGGCCAGCCTTCCTCAAACTCTTGAACGTTCCTGGCATGAGTCTGAGGGCATTAGGAAGTACTCTCTCTTGGGGGCCTACAGAATGTTAACGGGTCTCTCTACATCTTGAAGTGAAGCAGGAAAGAAAATGATATTCCTGAGGACCTATTCTGCCCCATCACTCATATAGACGACATAGGTAGAATTTTAAACATACCTTTTAATCTGGTAGTGGGGCTAAGAGGTAGGAAGGGTACTAGAGCAGAGTCTGGGATTAGAAGAATTAACAAAGTGGGGTTAAATCAAGCAGTTGGGTCAGGGGAGGCAGCCATCTGCTAGGAAGGGTCACCCTCAAAGTATCGATCCAGCATGGCCTCCACCTGGCCCTCCTCGTAGTCCAACACCTGGAACCTCGAGCCGTCTGCTGCTCCCCGGATCATGGCTGAAAGCACTGAGAAGGGTGGAGGGAGGTGAAGGTTCCTTCCATCCACATTCCCCCTCTCCGCTCCCTGCCCTGTCCCGTTTTGGGGATAGGCACTGTCCTCAGAGCCCCCCAGGGCTGGGTCTGCAGAAGGCTGGGACGGGAGGAGGGGCAACCCAGGGCTTGGAGCGCTCACCTCGGCCAGACTGCGGACGGAAGAGGCACAGGATCCGCTTATTGAGGGCCACAGCCCGGCCCAGCTCATAGCCCACACCCAACGATGGCTGGGTCACTTCTGCCACCACCACTGGGAAGAAATAAGAGACCGTGGCTCAATATCTGGGGCTTGTTAAGGGACAGATGACAGAGTCGGGGCGTGGTGAGAAGGGAACTCCCTCCCTGGTGTGGATGACAGGCGTGTCCAGGGGATCTAACATCTCAGGGGAGTTTGTGGGTAGGAGGGGGGACCACTCACCATCTGCCTCCTGCAGCCAGGCCAGGTCCCGCTCATGGATGAGCCTGTCACCCCCAGCAGCCTCTTCCCCTGTGGAGGAAGAAAAGCTGGTCAAGGCCAAGCCCCTGCCTGGTCCTCAGCACTCAGTACCTCTCCTGTGCTCTCACCACCCCTCTGTCTGTCCTGCTCAGTGAGGGGGGGAAGGCATGCTAGATGACCTCCGAGGACCCACCCAACACTGAGGCTCCAGGCAAGGGATGAAACGGAATATAGCCACAAGAAAACTTCCAGGGGGGGCGTGATTAGGGCCAGATGAGGGGCACAGAGGAGACTACGGGAAGGACTGTTCCCTCACTGTGGGTCAGGGATCAGAGATGGAGAGGAGATGAACAACCAGAGTCTAGCTGAGTGGCTCGCAAGGTTTGGTGGGTGCTGCATCAGCTGAACGCTTGACAGGACACCCGGCTGCCCCAAGGGCTCTCTAGGCGATTGGGAGCCCCACCAGACTTCGAGCACCAGTGCGGGAATACAATGCACGACCAGTAGGAGGCGGTGGGAAGTAAGGTAGAGGAGAGGCTCTTCCTGGGGTCAGAGGATTAAGGCTTTCAGTTCTGGCTTGAAGAAATGTTACTGCCCACATCAGAGCAGAATCCCCGGAGAGCTTGTTAAAAATACATCAGGGCGCCTGGGTGGCTCAGTTGGTTAAGCGTCTGCCTTCGGCTCAAGTCATGATCCCAGGGTCCCGGGATCGAGTCCCGCATTGGGCTCCCTGCTCTGAGGGGAGCCTGCTTCTCCCTCTCCTCCCCACTTGTGCTCTGTCTCACTATCTCTGTCTCTCTCTCTCTCAAATAAATAAAATCTAAAAAAAAAAAAAAAAAAAATACATCCTAAGCCTTCACGCCAGACTGCTATGTGAGCCTGCATTTTAAACAAGTTCCCTCAGACGACATTCGAGCACACTAAAGTTCCAGTACCACTGGGTGGGGGGCGTGGACAGGACATGCCCTGAAACCAACGAACCTCAAGCTTCAGGGCCCTGCACTTGGAGAGGCCCTTTCCAGCGCCCTAGCAATTTTGCTTTGTGATTTCACCTGATGAGGGAGCAGAAGGCAAGCTGAGGACAAAGCACAAGCTGACACAGGGCAACCCCCGCCCCACTCCCGGGCGGGATCCATGTGACCTTCCTCAGGCACTCCCGGCTGCCCTAGAGCCAGGGGAAGGGAAACACAAAGGGTGAACTCATAGAGATCACAGTCCTGCAGGACAGGAGCCTTCCCTCAGTTTACCAATGTCTTAGTAATTTACAAGAAAAAAGCATTCGTATCAATAACCTATCTTCCAGAGACCCATCACTCCATTTTCCGGAGCCCTAGCATCACCCTCCCCTCCACAGTGATGTGGGACACAAAGGTAAAGGAAATGCAGGTAAAAATTAAATGTCCTTAACCTGCAGCCCATTGACAAATACTTGCAGGCAGGGTATAACATTCCTCCAGGAAGCTCCCAACAGTCTTAATGCTTTGCTAAAGGGGAAACCACCTTAGCTTGACAAGGGCAAGGCCTCCAGTATCTTCTTCAGCATATCAAAGTCCTCTTGGACACCTTCCTTTCTCCTTACCTCCCCCCATTCTCAAGTATATAATCAGCCATTCCTCAAAACCCCAGGGCAGCAGTTCTTTCTGCCCACGGGCTCCTGTCCCCGCACCTTAATAAAATCACCTTTCTGCACCAAAGACATTTCAAGAACTCCTTCTTGGCAGCAGGCTCTGGACTCCAACCTCACCAACATTCCAAAAACTACATCACACCTTTTTAAAGAGGTCTCCAAAACTGCATTAGGTCCCACAAATCCTGGATCCGCTCCTGGGGCTGGCGAGGGGAAAGCACTTAAAGGTTTTCTGAGCAGAAGTACAAGAGTTCAAGCACAACTTTCAGACTAGAAGACGCGCGGAGATTCCAGACGAAAACTAATCAAAGCGGCGCTTTAGAAAGACCCAGCAGTCAGGAAGTAACAGCCTGATGAGAGGGCATGAGAGAGATGGTGGTGGTGAAAACTGGGGTCCTCGGGGTCCAAGAGAGGGCGGATACCTTGACCGCCAAGGGGGAAGCAGGAGGATAAGCTCTGTCTTAGGTGGGGGAGCAGATGCCTGCGGGTGAGGCGGGAACTGCAGCTGCCCCATTCATTCCCATTCTGCTCCTCCCTGCTCCGTCCCTGGAAAGAGGGGAAGAAAGTTCTCCAGGAAAGAATCAAGGTCCAGAGAACAACTGAATGCGGAGACCGGGCTCCCACCGCAAGCTCACTGGGACCCCCGCTGTCCGAGCCCCGGCTCCCTTTCCCGGCTGGGCAGGAGGGGACGGGCTCCGGGCCAGAGGGACGCGCGGCCGGCTGTCGGACGGCCGCCGCCGGGGGCGGGGGGAGGGGGGAGTGCAATCTCGGTAGCCGGGCGGGACCCGCCCGCCTCACCGCGCCCCGCCGCCCGCCTCACCGCGCGCGCCCAGCTCGGCGGCCGCCACGTGCTCCGTGAGCACCGCCCCGAAGCGCCGCAGCCGCGACACGATCCGCCCGTACAGCGCCCGGTCCTCGCGCCCGCCGCGGACGCTCCCGCAGAAGTACAGGGCCCGGCGGCCCGGCTGGCCCGGCTGGCCCGGCTGGCCCGGCTGGCCCGGCTCCCCGCTTTCCCGCGCTCCGGCCACCGCCGCCGCCGCCATCCCGCCGCCGCCGCCGCCGCCACGCCCCTCCCGGCGCCAGGGGGCGCCCGCTCGCGGTCACGTGACTCGGCCAACCCCGGGAGGCAGCACCTGCGAGTGGGCGGGGCGAGCTGCGAGCGCGGCATTAGCCTTCGGGCGCTGACGACTGCGCGGCTGGAAATCCACCGCTTCCCCGACCTCGTCGCCGCAGCTGGTCGCCCATACCCCACCCGCTCCTGTGCCCCTCGGGCCCGGGCCTTCTCCGTCTCAGCTAGACGCAGGTGCATCCTCTGGTGACGCCACCTCCTAAGCCCACCTCCTACTACTCTCACTCTGCGCAGCAACGCTGGCTTTCCGCAAGCATGCTGGCCATGCCCTTTGCATTCGCTGTAGCCTGGAACCCTCTACTCCCAGGCAGCTCCCCGGAGCACTCCCTCACCTCTTACAAGTCTTCACAGGTCACCTTCCTTGACCATCCTATTCAACATGGCAGCCTCCTGTTCGCAGTCCTCCCTATTGCCCTCCCCTGCCTTACCTTTTAGCCTTCTCCCTAGCATGTTGATGAATTTTGTTGTTTGTCTTTCTATACCCAGTAGAACGTAAGTCCCCAGGAAGGCAGGAACTTCTCTCTGTTTTGTTAACTGCTATATCCCTAGCTTCTAGAACTGTGCTGGACACATAGGAACTATTTAACAAATATTTGTTGAGTGAATGAGTGGATTCAGATGAGAAATTATATTTGCCAGCACTTTGTAATCTGCTCAGCCCTATAGTAGGCTGATAGAAGCAGGATCTTCAGGGAGGCTGGCAAACACACCATTGTTCCCTGGTAATAACAATGATTTCCCCCTCATTATGTGATGGAAATATACAAACACAGGACCAAAAAAAAATGGAACAAGAGAGTACTTAGTGGAAAGTGAGTCCTGAGACCCCAATCCCATTCCCTAGTGGAAAGCTCTGTCATGCTTCCTTCTGAATTCTTCCTGAATGAAAACTATAAAATACCAAGGTATGGGGTTACAGGGCTGACAACAATAATTTTTAAAAACACAAAGACAGGGTGCCTGGGTGGCTCAGTTGGTTGAGGGACTGACTCTTCATTTTGGCTCAGGTCATGATCTCAGGGTCGTGGGATCAGGCCTCACTTGCTTGCACACTCTCTCTCTCTCAAATAAATAAATCTTAAAAAAAATTTTAAAAAATAAATAAAAATGCAAAGGCACAGGGCGGCCTGGCACGCTCAGTTGGAAGAGCATGCCACTCTTGATCTCGGGGTTGTGAGTTCGAGCGTTGGGTGTAGAGATTACTTAAATAAATAAACCTTAAAAAAAAAATGCAAAGACACAAAGAGAAGGCAAAGAGATTTTAGGATATCTCTGTCCTCTGGTGGGCCCAGCCACAGGTACCCAGACCATGGGCAAACATATATGCAGAGCCGTCCGCTAGGGCTCCAGGCCCCCTCACACACACACACACACACACACACACACAGACACACACACCTTTAGGCACCTTTCAGAAAGAAGCCTCGTGTGCCATATGACTTCACCGGCAACTTCCTCTACCCTCCTTATCTTTGCTCACGCCTTCCCTCCATTCTTCCCACAGAGAGGAACCCACATACACATGTACACACAGAGCATCCTATTTCTGCCTCTGTGTCTTTTTTTTTTTTTTTTAAGATTTTATTTATTTGAGAGAGAGAAAGCATGAAAGGGGGAAGGGTCAGTGGGAGAAGCAGACTCCCCGCTGAGCAGGGAGCCTGATGTGGGACTTGATCCCAGGACTCCAGGATCAGGACCTGAGCTGAAGGCAGTCGCTTAACCAACTGAGCCACCCAGGCGTCCCCTGCCTCTGTGTCTTAAAGAAAATAAACCAGCCTCTATATCCTTAGGGCTCACACTGGTGATGTGGCTGGCATCCCCCTTCCACCTCAGGCTGAAGGAGAAAGAGTAGAAGGACTGGCAAACAAGACCCTGAAATTGGTTCTATGTCCCTGTCAGGTGGGGGAGGATGCAGAGCCAGCCGTGGCTTGCAGCTGCGATCCTCCAGCTCCATGGAGAGAGGCCCAAGGTGGAAGGATGGGGCACTAAGGGGTGGGATGGGGGAAACGAGGCAGGTGCACAGTCTAGTGAGGCAGCCTGATGGGGGGCGGTATGGAATCCTAATTCCATTAACTACTTGTCAGACAAGTTACTACTTGCTAGCTCTGTGATCTTGAGCAGGTCCCTTAAAGCCTCTGAGCCTCAGTTTCCTCATCTCTGAGTAAGAGATGTTCTCTTGCCTCACTTGCGCAGTTTGAGTACGGTGCGGTTCTGATGAAGTATGTGAGAGCACTTTAGAGAACCCAAGGTACTCTACAAATGCCGTCATTGTTCAGTTCCATGGAACTTTTCATGTTACAGTGTCAAACTTACACACATGGTGCGTAATTCCATTAAGAATTTTTTTACATAAGTTTTTTTTTAGAGAGAGCACTCTTGAGTGGGGGGAGGGGTAGAGGAAGAGAGAGAATCTTTTATTTTTATTTTTTAAATTTAAATTCAATTAATTAACATATAATGTGTTGTTTAAGGGGTACAGGTCTGTGATGCATCAGTCTTATATAACACCCAGTGCTCATTACATCACGTACCCTCCCCAGTGTCCATCACCCTGTTACCCCATCCCCCCACCTCCCTCCCTTCCTCCCCTCCAGCAACCCTCAGTTTGCTTCCTAAGATTAAGAGTTTCTTATGGTTTGGAGAGAGAGAATCTTAAGCAGGGTTCCACGCCCAGCAGAGGGCCTGACACGGGGCTCAATCTCACGACCCTGAGATCATGACCTGAGCCAAAATCAAGAGTTGGGACACTTAACCAACTGAGCCACCCAGGCGCCCCAAGATACTTTAAAAAAAAAATGTAACCAAAATACCATTATCCCAACTAAAATACTTAACAAGATTTTTTAAGATCATCAAGTATTCTACCATGGTTCAAATCTCCAGTTGTCTTAGAAGTGTTATAAATGTTTGTTTACAGTTTATTTGTTTAAGAGCAGAAGCCATGGGACGCCTGGGTGGCTCAGTCGGTTAAGTGTCTGCCTTCAGCTAAGGTCATGATCCCAGGTCTTGAGATCAAGCCCCACGTTGGGCTCCCTGATCAGTGGGGAGTCTGCTTCTCTTCTTCTTCCTCTGCTCCCCCCCTCGTGTGTGTGCACTCCCCCTCTCTCTCTCAAATAAATAAATATACCTTTTAAAGAAATAAAAATAACTAAAAAAATAAAAGTGGAAGCCACATAAAGTCCACATGTTGTGATTGGTTCATATGTCTTTGAGAGTATTTTATTTATTTTTTTAAGATTTTATTTGTGAGACAGAGAGAGAACACAATCAGGCAGAGTGGCAGGCAGAGGAAGAAGCAGCCTCCCTGCTGAGCAAGGAGCCCGATTCAGGGCTCAATCCCAGGACCCCGGGATCATGACCTGGGCTGAAGACAGACACTTAACCTGAGCCACCCAGGCGTCCCTTTTGAGACTATTTTAATCAACATGTTGCTACTGCATATTGTCTCCCCCCAACCCCCTTATTTGTTCTGCTGAGTTTCCTATAGTCTGGACTTTACTGATTATATACCTGTAGTTTCATTTAAAGGGTTCTTCCGGGGCACCTGGGTGGCTCAGTCGGTTAAGCATCTGCCTTCGGCTCAGGTCATCTCCAGGTCCTGGGATCGAGCCCCATGTCAGGCTCTGCACTCAGCAGGGAGTCTGCTTGTCCCTCCCCCTACTCACTCACTCACTCTCTCTCTCTCTCTCAAATAAATAAATAAATAAATAAATAAATAAATAAATAAATAAATAAAATCTTTAAAAAAAAAAGTGTTCTTCTGTCCTGTAAATTGGAGTTGGACCTAGAGACTTGATCAGATTCAGATTCCATTTTGGGCCAGACTATTTCACAGGTGGTGGTGTGTACTCCCATCCTGGGGCGTATGCTGTCTGGATGTCTCTCTTTTGATGCTAACAACCACTGATGCTCAGTGCCCCAACTGATTCATTCACTCATTCATTCATTCATGGAACATACCAATAAAAATGTTTTTATTATAAAATAAAATCCACTTGCAGCAAGCCACCTTAAAGCAAATTAATTATTATAAGACACTCTTGTAACCACCACCCATGTCAAGAAATAGGTCTTTAGCCACCCAGCAGTTTCCATGTGCCCCATCCCAGTCACAGCCTCCTTCTTCCCTCCAAAAGTAAACACTGTCCTTACTTTTTTATTTTTTTTAAAGATTTTATTTATTTGACAGAGAGAGAGAGACAGCCAGAGCAGGAACACAAGCAGGGGGAGTGGGAGAGGGAGAAGCAGGCTTCCCACCGAGCGGGGAGCCTGACATGGGGCTGGACCCTGTGATCATGACCTGAGTGGAAGGCAGACACTTAACGACTGAGCCACCCAGGCGCCCCGACCCTTACTTTTATGGTAAGGACAAAAAATGGGCATAAATAAACTTCTTTATGTTTCTTTATGGTCTTATCACCCAAGTGTGCATTCCTAGTCATACAGTTTTAACCGATTCATTTTTTATATGTTTTTAAAGTCGCTTTTAATCTCCAGCTTCAAGGGTACATTTTTTTGAAGCATTTGTTTTGTGCGGGACACTCAGTGGGCACTAGAGGAACTACACAAAGGAGTAAGGACTGAGACTTTAGACTCTGGTCTGGGGAAGGGCCAGCCTTGGCTCAAGAATAGAGATCAATTTAATGCCAAGCAGCAAGGTACAAAGTGTTGAGTAATTCAAAGAAAGCAGAAATCAAGCATGTGGAGCATCCCTTCCAGTTTATCCTCACACTCCTGCCAGTTAACACCCAGAGCAAACAAACACCTGCTTCTTCAGCGACAGGGAGGAGCAGGAACCAGATTTACCCTCCCATGTTTTGTGTTCATTTGTTTTTCAAATGTGATACTGCTTTCTCAGATTTGTTGTGGAGAAAGGAGGGTTGAGGATCTCTGCCCTAATATATACTGTACCCGCCTTACCTGAGTACATTCCGAGTCTCCTCCCTCCCTCCCTCCCTCCTTTCCTTCCTTCCTTCCTACTTTCCTTCCTTCCTTCCTTCCCAAAAGCTCTCTGCCCAATGTGGGGCTTGAATTTACAACCTTGAGATTAAGAGTCACATGCTCTGCCGACTGAGCCAGCCAGGTGCCCTCTGACTCTTATTTCCTCACCATCCCAGTTGCTAGGATGTTTTCTTATGATGGGGATTTTGTGCAAGGAGGGAGCATCTGGACTCTTCGTCTGCTCTTCAATGTCAGGCATCTGTAGAGGCCAAAATGGGGAGTTCAGCCTTAGTGCTCAAGTTTAGATTTTTTTGTGAATAATTATTAATTTAAAAACTTATTACAGGGCACCTGGGTGGCTCAGTTGGTTAAGCAACTGCCTTCGGCTCAGGTCATGATCCTGGAGTCCCGGGATCGAGTCCCGCATTGGGCTCCCTGCTCAGCAAGGAGCCTGCTTCTCCCTCTGACCCTCCCCCCTCTCATGTGCTCTCTCTCTCTCATTCTCTCTGTCTCAAATAAATAAAATAAAATAAATAAATAAATAAAAAATAAAACTTATTACAAAATATATCAAGTATGAGTAAAGTTTGGAGAAGGGTATATCATATATCCTTGTGTCCACTACTCAGAGTTATCAAATCTTAAAATTTTGTTATATCTATTTCAGATCTATATACATTATATATATTATAATATCTATTATAAATATTATCTGTTATTTTTATAATAGATATGTATGTATATAAAATCTATTTATAATAAATATCTATGTATCCAACAGATATCATATCTAAATAGATATAATAGATTACTTATATGTAATCGTCTATACACACATGGTTATATTTGTATTTTTCAAATCTTCTGTATCTTTACTTTTTTCCCATTTATCAATTACTGAGGTAATTTTTTTGAAATCTCCCTTTGACAGTGGATTTAAATTTCTTTCCTTGTAATTTTACCTATTTTTACTTTGTATTCTGAGACTATTATTAGGTGAGTACAAGTTTAGAATTTTTATATGTTCTTGGTGGTATAATTTTTGTCCTCATGATGTGACCCACTTTTCCCCCAATAAATTCTTTTGGACTTACATGTTTTTACATCTTCAGTTTTAACCTTTTTGTCTCTCTTAAGCAGCTTATACCTGCATTTTTACAAACCCGATGCTCTATCAATGAATTTCTTCCATTTATATTTATTGTGATTACTAACATATTTGGATATTTTTCTATTATCCTCTTTTGTGCTTTATATTTGCCATGCTTTTCCTTGCTCTTTCTGTTGTTTGTCACGCTTTTTTTCCCCTGTGATTTAAAGAAAATTTTCTTTGGCATTGCATTAATGTTAGGTGTACAACATAATGACTTGATATAAGTATGTACTGTGAAATGATCACCACAGTAAGTTTAGTTAACATTTATCACCACGTAATTACAAATATTTTTTTCTTGCAATGAGAACTTTTACGATCTACTCTCTTAGCATCTTTCAAATATACAATGCAGTATTATTAACTATAGTCACCATGTTCTGCCTTACATCCCCAGGACTTATTTATCTTATAACTGGAAGTTTGTACCTCTTGACCACCTTCTTCTACTTTGCTCATTGTTCCTCCTCACTTGACTCTGATAACCCCCAATCTGTTCTCTGTATCTTTGAGTTTGTTTTTGTTGTTTTTTCTTAAGATTGAACATAGCCATTCTAACAAGCACAAGGTGACATATCATTGTGGGTTTTTAAAAAGATTTTTAAAAAAGTAATCTCTACACCCAGCATGGGGCTCGAACCTACAACCCCGAGATCAAGAGTTGCACACTCTACCGACTGACACCCAGGCACCCCAAAGATTTTATTTTTAAGTAATCTCTACACCCAATGTGCGGCTCAAACTTATAACCCCAAGATCAAGAGTTACATGCTCTACCAACTGAGCCAGCCGGGCACCCCTATCATTGTGGTTTTGATTTGCATTTCCCTAATGATTAGTGATATTGAGCACCTTTTCATGTTCCTATTGGCCATTTGTATGTCTTCTTTGGAAAAATATCTGTTCAGGTCCTTTGCCTATTTTTAATTGGATTATTTGGTTTTTTTATGCTATTGAGTTATATGAGTTCTTTGTATATTTTGGATATTAACCCCTTATCAGATATATGATTTACAAGTATTTTTTTCCCATTCCATAGGTTGTCTTTTCATTTTTCTGATTTGGGGGGTGGGGGTTGGGGTTTTTTTTTTTGCTGTGCAGAAGCTTTTTAGTTTGTTGTAGTCCCACTTGTTTATTTATTCTTGTTGTTGACTGTACTTCACATGTCATATTAAAAAAATCATTGCCGGGGCACCTGGGTGGCTCAGTCAGTTGAGCATCTGCCTTCGGCTCAGGTCATAATCCCAGGGTCCTGGGATCAAGCCCCGCATCGGGCTTCCTGCTCAGTAGGGAGTCTCCTTCTCCCACTCCTCCTCCCTCTCCTCCCCACTCGTGCTCTCTCTCGCTATCTCTATCTCTCTCTCTCAAATAAATAAATAAAAAATCTTTAAAAAAATCATTGCCAATAACTATGCAAAGGAGCCTTTTCCCTATGTTTTCTTCTAGGAGTTTTATGGTTTCAGGTCTGACATTTAAGTCTTTAATCCAATTAGAGGGGCACATGGGTGGCCCAGTCAGTTAAGCATCTGACTCTTGGTTTTGGCTCACGTCCTGATGTCAGGGTCACGGGATCAAGCCCCATGTTGGGCTCCATGCGCAGCTCAGAGTCTGCTTGAGATTCTCTCTCTCTCCCTCTGCCCCTCCCCCTGCTTTCGTGCTCTCTCTCTCTCTCTCTCTCTCCCTCCCTCTCAAATAAATAAATCTTAAAAAAATAAAAGAAAAGAAAAAGAGGGACACCTGGGTGGTCAGTCTGTTAAGCGTCTGCCTTCAGCTCAGGTCATGATCCCAGGGCCCAGTCTCCTTGCTCAGCGGGGAGCCTGCTTCTCCTGCCTGCCACTCCCCCTGCTTGTGCTCTCTCTCATTCTGACAAATAAATAAAATCTTAAAAAAAAAAAAACAAAGAAAGAAAGAAAATTTTTAAAAAGTTTAATCCGAGTTAATTTTTGTGAGTGGTATAAAATAGGGATTTAGTTTCGCTTTTTTTATATGTGAATATCCAGTTTTCCCAGCACCATTTACTGAAGAGACTGTCTTTTCAAAAAAAAAATTTTTTTTTAAGATTTTATTTATTTATTTGAGAGAGAGAGAGAATGAGAGACAGAGAGCATGAGAGGGAGGAGGGTCAGAGGGAGCAGCAGACTCCCTGCTAAGCAGGGAGCCCGATGCAGGACTCGATCCCGGGACTCCAGGATCATGACCTGAGCCGAAGGCAGTCGCTTAACCAACTGAGCCACCCAGACGCCCTCAAAATTTTTTTAATTGAAGTATAGTTGACACACAATGTTACATTAGTTTCTGGTGTACCACATAGTGACTGGACAAGTCTAGATGTATATTCACCACAAACATAGCTCCCCTCTGTCACCATAAAATGCCATTACAGTACCATTGACTATATTCCCTGTGCTCTTCCTTTCATCCCCATGACTTATTCCATAACTAGAAGCCTGTATCTCCCACTCGCCTTCACCCAGTTTGTCCATTCTCCTACCACCTTCTCCTCTCAGCAACCATGTTTGTTCTCTATATTTAGGAGTCTGTTTCTCTTTTATTGTTGGGTTTTTTAAATTTGTTTGTTTTAGATTCCACATATAAATCAGATCATACAGTATCTGTCTTTCTCTGTCTGACTTATTCCACTTAGCATAATGCCCTCTAGGTCCATCCATGTTGTCACAAGTGGCTGGCAAGATCTCATTCTTTTTTATGGCTGAGTAATATTCCACTGTCTCTATATACCACATCTTCTTTTTGTTTGTTTGTTTGTTTAAAAATTTTATTTATTTATTTGACACAGAGAGAGAGAGCACAAGCAGGGGGAGGGGCAGGCAGAGGGAGAAGCAGACTCCCTGCTGAGCAGGGAACCCGATGTGGGGCTTGGTCCCAGGACCCTGGAATCCTGACCTGAGCCGAAGGCAGACGCCCAACCAACTGAGCCACCCAGGTGCCCCACATCTTCTTTATCCATTCATGTATCAGTGGACACTTAGGTTGCTTCTATATCATGGCTCTTGTGAATAACGCTGCAATGAACTACAGGGGTGCTTATATCTTTTTAAATTAGTGTTTTCATTGTCTTCAGGTAAATACCCAGAAGTGGAATTACTGGGTCATATGGTACTTCTATTTTTTTAGGGTTTGTGTTTTTTTAAGATTTTGTTTATTTATTTTAGGGGGGGGGGGTGCACAAGCAGAGGAAGGAGCAAAGGGGAAGGGAGTGGGAGGGAGAAAGAATCTCAAGCTGACTCCGAGCTTAGCATGGAGCCAGACGTGGGGCTTGATTTCATGACCCAGAGATCACAACCTGAGCTGAAACCAAGAGTCAGACACTTAACTGACTGAGCTACCCAGACTCCCCTGACTGACTGATTTCTCTTAGTATAGTACTCTCTAGCTCCATCCACATTGGTGCAAATGGCAAGATTTCATTCTTTTTAAACATTTTTTTAAAGATTTTATTTATTTATTTATTTATTTATTTATTTATTAAGATTTTATTTATTTATTTGACAGAGAGAGACACAGCGAGAGAGAGAGCACAAGCAGGGGGAGTGGGAGAGGGAGAAGCAGGCTTCCCGCGGAGCAGGGAGCCCGATGCGGGGCTTGATCCCAGGACCCTGGGATCATGACCTGAGCCGAAGGCAGACGCTTAATGACTGAGCCACCCAGGTGCCCTTAAACATTTTATTTTTGAGTAACCTCTACACCCAACATGGGGCTCAAATTTACAATCCTGAGATCAAGAGTCTACATGCTCTACCAGCTGAATGAGCCAGGTGCCCCTATTTTTAGTTTTTGGAAGAATCTCCATACTGTTTTCCAAAGTGGTTGCACCAATTTACATTCCCACCAATAGTGCATGAGGGTTCCCTTTTCTCCACATCCTCGCCAACACTTGTTATTTTTTGTCTTTTTGATACTAGCCATTTCTGAGGTATAAGGTGATATCTCATTGTGGTTTTGATTTGCACTTCCCTGATGATTAGTGATCTTAAGTATCTTTTCATATGTCTATTGGCCATCTGTATGGAAGAAATTGTCTTTTCTTCACTGAGTATTCCTGGCTCCCTTGTCAAATATCAGTTGGCCATATATGCATGGGTTTATTTTTGCACTCTTGATTCTGTTCCATTTGTTATATGTCTGTTTTTATGCCAGCACCATACTGTTTTGATACTCTAGCTTTATAACATACCTTGAAATCAGAAGGTGTGATGCTTCCCACTTTATTCTTCTTTCTCAGGATTGCTTTAGTTATTCAGGGTCTTTGTGGTTCTATATACATTTTAGGATTGTTTTTTCTACTTCTGTAAAAAATGTCATTGGAATCTTGATAGGGATTTCACTGAGTCTATAGATGGCTTTGGGTAGTATGGTACATTTTCTTGTACCTATTGGCCATTTGTAAGTCTTTTCTGGAAAAATGTCTATTTAGATCCTCTGCCCATTTTTAATGTGGACTGTTCTCTTTTTTTTCTATTGAATTTGATGAGTTCTTGATATATTTCAGATATTAACCCTTTATCAGATCTATGATTTGCAAGCATTTTCTCCCATTCCATAAATTGCCTTCTCATTTTACTGATGGTTTCCTTTGCTGTCGAGCCTCCCATGTTTAACAAGCAAAAAACTGGGCAGAATATATGAAACAATGATGTTTGAACATTGGCCATCAGGCAGTGCCGGACAGCGATCCCCAAAACACCGAAAACAGCCAGGTGAGCTTTTGTTTGCCCCAGCATATTGCCTGCAGGTTTTGTGGGCTTCTAGCAGGAGGAACCCAGGCTGAGCCCAGCCATCTCCTGGAGCTGAGGAGACAGAGTGGTGAGTCCACGGAGGCCAAAGCAGCTGGTGTGTGGAACAGAGCACAGGACAGAAGAGAGAGCTTTGGAACCTTCAGACTGATCTCTGTGACAGTCGGTTTCAGACCGATCAGCACATGTGTGTGAGGAAACTCGCTGAGGCAGGAAAAGAACCACCTGAAAGCAGCAAAGGGAACAATCTCCAGAGCTCACGGAGCAATGGAAAAAGTGCCTGTTCCCTCCAGCCAATGTGGAAAACCTCATAATTCATGGGGCATGAGGTAAGTTATGCTGAAGCCTTTTGCCTCTGAGGTGGGGATAATGATCCTGAGACTAGAAGCTACTTAGGTCCCACCTAATAAAGCTTAACAAATAAGCCTTAATGGATCAAACTGTTTCTGAGTAAATTAGTTGCATTCTAGAACAAAGCTTAAGAATATTTGCTAAAATATAAAAATATTGTATATAAACAAAAACACAAACCCAACAAAGTAAAATTCACACTATTTGGCATCCAATAAAAAATTATGGTATGGAAAGAAGCAGAAAAATATGACCCAGAGTGAGAAGAAAGATCAATTGAAAGCAGAAATTATTCAGATAATAAAATTTGTAGGCAAGTACATTAACATAGGTATTATAAGTATTACATATGCTTAAGAAGTTAGAAGAAAAATCGAACATGAAAGATTTTTGAAAGACCCAGATTGTGGGGCGCATGGGTGGCACAGTTGGTTAAGCATCTGACTCTTGGTTTTGGCTCAGGTGAGATCAAGCCCCACGTCGGGCTCTGTGCTCAGTGTGGAGTCTGCTTGTGACTCTCCCTTTCGTCCCCTGCCTCTCCCCTGGCTCATGCCACACACACACACTCTCTCTCTCTCAAAAATAAATAAAACTTAAAAATAAAAAATAAAAAAGAAAGACCCAGATTAAATTTCTAGAGATGTAAACTAGAATGAAAAATACATCGGATGGGATTAATACCAGCTCAGATGCTGCAAAAGATAAAATTAATGAACTTGAATACTCAGCAGTAGAAACTATGCAAAACAAAACACAGTGAGAATAAAAAAGACTGGGGGAAAAAGGAACAAAGCATCGGTGAGCTGTGGAAAACTTCAAGTGGGTAATTGGAGTCTCTGAAGGAAAGGGAAGGCAGAAAAAATACTTGAGAAAATAATGGCTGAGATTTTTCCAACCTTGATGACAACTATAAACTCACAGATACAAGAGCTCAACAAACCCCAAGCACAGGAAACATGAAAAAAACTATGTCAAGTCACATCATAACCAAATAGCTTTAAAACCGTGATAAAGAGAAAATCTTAAAAGTAGCCACAGGGGTAACAGATATTACATACAGAGAAACAAAGATAAGGATAATCGCCACTTTCTCATCAGAAACAATTGTAAGCTAGACCTACATTTTTATAGTACTGGGGACAAAATTGTCAACCTAGAATCCTAACTCAATACTCAGATCAGGCTGTGTTCTTCAGTGATTTCCTGTCTGAAGTTCCAGTTCCCCTGACATTGACTCTGAGATGGAGAGGATCATGCAAGAAGTTGATCGGGAAGTAGTCTGAAGATCAACATCTGTGAAGGAGTGAAGCAAGCAGAATTGGGCAGAGCTTTATTGCAGCCTCAACAGAAGCCTCAGCTGACCGTATCAGGAGTTTTGAAAATGGATGTCCCGGGCGCCTGGGTGGCTCAGATGGTTAAGCGTCTGCCTTCAGCTCAGGTCATGATCCCAGGGTCCTGGGATCGAGTCCCACATCAGGCTCCCGGCTCAGTGGGGAGCCTGCTTCTCCCTCTGACCCTCTCCCCTCTCATGCTGTTTCTCTCTCGCTCGCTCTCTAAAAAATAAATAAAATCTTTGGGAAAAAAAAAAAGAAAGAAAATGGATGTCCCTTCAGAAATGTCCTGAGTTGGGGTGAGGGGGCTAGGCCTTTGTCCTCACAGGCTGATCATCGGTTGGATATGGGTTGCACCAGAATGGGTGCATGATTTTGAGTGAGGCAGCATCCTTGGCCAGGGGCAATTTCCAGAGAGGGAGTCAGCTGAGAGCACTCAGACTTCAGCACCCCAGGCAGCCGAAGGAATGAGTACCTAGATTCTGGAGGGGGATCTGGTTGGCTCATGACACTATCCACTACGCTCCCAAAAACTAAGTGGAGAAGATCCAATCTTCTTAGCATGGCGCACAGGGCCCTACATGATCTTGTGCATGCCCACCCCCAGGTCACCTCATGTCCCCTTCTCAGCTTGGAAGTCTCTCCCACCCTCTGCCCTGGCCCCACTTGTCTGTTGCAAAACTCCTAATCCTTCAAATTCCAGTGGACTGCACCTCCTCTGAGTGGTCTTGCTGACTCAATGGTCCTTCCTCCCAGCATCATGGTTAGGAGCATGGACTCTGAAGCCAGGGTTTGAATCCCAGCTGTGCCACTTGCTAGCTGTGTAACCTAAGGCAAATTACTCAACTTCTCTGTACCTCCATTTCCTCCTCTATAAAACGGGTGTAACATTAGTACTGCTGCATCATAGGGTTCTTATGAGGATTAAATGAGTTAATATGTGTAAAGTTATAACAGTGTCCAGCAAGAGTAAATGGTTGCTGTTTGTCGTTGTTAATGGAGGCCTCAGTATGCATTTGTTGAAGGCACAAAGGATGAGAGAGACAAAGTGCAAAGTATGTTCAGAGAATGTTGAGTAATCAAATTTGTCAAAAGGGTGGTAATAGCCTCTATATGGTATTATTACCATGTTGGGAAGAATTTTTAATGTCACAGTAAAGAGTGTGCATCTTGGGGCGCCTGGGTGGCTCAGTGGGTTAAGTGTCTGCCTTAGGCTCAGGTCATGATCTCAGGGTCTTGGGATCAAGCCCCGCATCGGGCTCCCTGCTCGGCAGGGAAGCCTGCTTCTCCCTCTCCCACTCCCCCGGCTTGTGTTCCCTCTCTCGCTGTGTCTCTCTCTGTCAAATAAATAAATAAAATCAGTAAAGAGTGTGCATCTTGGTGCATCTGGGTAGCTCAGTCGTTAAGCGTCTGCCTTCAGCTGAGGTCATGATCCCAGGGTCCTGGGATGGAGCTCCGCATAGGGCTCCCTGCTTAGCGGGGAGTCTGCATCCCCCTCTCCCTCCGCCCCTCCTCCCCATCCCCACCCCCGATTGTGCTCTCTGCTCTCTCTCATGCTCTCTCAAATATATAAATAAAATCTTTTTTAAAAAGAGTGCATCTTGGGGCGCCTGGGCAGCTCACTTGGTTAGGTGTCTACCTTTGGCTCAGGTCTGATCTCCAGGTCCTAGGATCAAGCCCCATGTCCTGGCTCCCTGCTCAATGGGGAGTCTGCCTGTCCCTCTGCCCCTCCCCCTGCTCCTGTGCTCTCTCTCTCAAATAAATAAATAAAATCTTTAAAAATAAAAATAAAAATAGGGGCGCCTGGGTGGCTCAGTCGTTAAGTGTCTGCCTTCAGCTCAGGTCATGATCCCAGGGTCCTGGGATCGAGCCCCACATTGGGCTCCCTGCTAGGCGGGAAGCCTGCTTCTCCCTCTCCCACTCCCCCCTGCTTGTGTTTCCTCTCTTGCTGTCTCTCTCTCTGTGAAATAAATAAAATCTTAAAAAAAAATAAAATAAAAAGAGTGCATCTTATTTGTAAGCAGAATGACAGAATTTGCCAACAGATGGGAGGAAGGGCCAAACACAGAGAGGAACGGGTTGAGCCAGGAGGTAAGGCATACGTGTGGGGAGGTGAGTTCTTGGCGAGGGATGTGTGAGAAGAAATGGGGGACCAGGACTATGGAAGGATGGTACAGGTGAGGGGAAAGGAGTTTAGAAGAAAGTATGAACACATGGAAGGTGCAGTGGGGCAATCATCTGAGGCTGATAGGGACAGGCAAGGAGTGACAGGGACGTGCTGGGAGGAGAGAAGATAAGGGACGATCCAGACAGATGAGGTCTGTGGGGACAGGTAAGGAGGGATGGGGCCCTGCCGGGGTGGGGGGTGGCGGTCAAGTGAATGGCAGAAACCAGCGAGGAGAAACGAAGAGCTGGAGCGGGGCCATCTGGAGGAGAACCTAAGGCTGCAGGTGTGGAGAGAGGAGCGGAGTGGAATGTGATGTCAGAGAAAGGGCGGTGATGTAAGAGCCGGGCGGTGGGGCGGTGATGTCAGGGCTGGTGCTGATGCTGGCGGCGCAGTGCATTGTGGGCAGCTCCTCGTTCCGCCGCTGCCTCCGCCGTCGCCCGAGGAGGATCGGGGCCGGGCCGGGCCGGGCGGGGATGATCCCGGGCGGGAGGCCGCCGCCGCCGCCGCCGCCGCCGCCGCCGTCGGAGGGAGCGGGCCGCTCCGCGCCGCACTGAGCCGCCCCCGC
>NC_058410.1:106945728-106981569 GCF_002201575.2 Neomonachus schauinslandi | reverse complement strand
CCCCCCCCATCCCCACGGCTTCACCCTGCTGTCACCCTGACAAGCCCTTCCCAGCTGCCTCCATAACCTCTCTCCGTCGTCCTCACTCCCTCCGTCCTGCCGGCTAGCTGCCTTACCTACTTCCTCAGCCCTTCAGCAGTGCCCAGAAGCCCCTCCCGGGGACCTGCCGCTTCCTCACCTGCCATCAGGATCGCTCATCACCTGCTTCTGTCTTACCCAACCCCCTCCTCAGATCCTGTCACCCCCCCATCCCTTCCCTTCCCCTCTGCCTCCTTCCACATCTCTTTTCACCTGTTCCCACTATCCCTCACTGGGCTCCTTCACCTCCCCTTATCTGCACTCCCAGATTCCCGCAGACACCTGGCTCACACCTTGCATAGTTACACATCAACACCTCAACTCACACACCATGATGAGGTCCCTCCCTTGCTGTGTCTCCCTGCCCACCCCCCACACACATTTGGCCCTACACTGTCTGACAGATATTCATAAAAACCTCTTCCACAAGCCCCCTCACAGGACACACCCATGCCTCCACATACCCAAAGGTCCTGAGGGGGCAGTAATGGGGCAGCCAAGTTTCTTGTGGCCTGTCATCCAACCTAGTCTAAGCTGAGTGCAGTCCTCAGAGGCAGAGAGTGAGGATGGTGGACAGGAAGAGGCAGGGAACCCCCATTTAGCCTCCTACTGCCACTCTCCCTTTTCCCACCCCACCTGTTCCTTCTAGGCTTGTCCATCTTGAAACTGGTTGCTGCATCCCCATTTTTCTCATCAACCTATAGAATCCCCTATCACAGGGCTGGAAAGCCCACCAGAGGTCACCAACTGCACAAAGCTCTCTCCCTACTGGTTCAATGGCTTCTTCGGTCTTGTCCTCAACTTGTTTCCACCTTTATTCCAGAATCCCCCACCCCCTACCTCTCCCTTTGTCCTGCCATTGCTCTCACTGCCCTCTGAATTCCTGGTGCCCCACATGGCACTTTGGCAGAAGGTGGGCAGCGGCCTATTCGGCATCCCCACAGTTCTGATGCTCTGAAGTTGGGTGGGTTGGAGGAATGAGTCAGCTGAGTCACTTGAAGAAAGACAGGACAAGAGCGACAGTGTCCCTCTGCATGAAGACCTGTTCTCCACATGACCCTCATGGCGCACCATGACCTGTTAAAGGTTGTTTCTATGCCTTTACTATCCCACACTGCCCCCTGTATCAGGATGACTAGACACAGGAGCCTGGGGGAAATATCCCCATCCCAAGGAAAAACAGGTTTATGGAGTTTCGGCCCCATCCATAGATACCTTAGTCACTTTCCTCCTCCCTGCCTCCCTTCCACCCCACCTCGTCCCCAGCTGGAGTAACTAACTGCCTTCCAGCTGTGACTGTCCAGGGTCCCTGTGAGGGCAGAGCAGTGTTCTTATCCAAAGTGTAGGGGGAAAGAAGAGAAGAGAAGATCCTGGTTCCAATCCTGTATGGGTTTGACAGAAATCTCAAAAAACAGCCCCCTGCCTACACACATGCCCATCACAGACAGACACAAAAACACGCATAAGCACACGCAGACGGATGGACAGGCACAGACACACACACAAAGACACACAAAGACATATATACATACTCGCGGAAGGCCACACGTGCGGGTACGCACGCAGATGCATACACGTGCACACACATTTATTTCCCTGGATAACACTGGCGGGCTTTCCCAAGCCTCACGCTCAGGACACTCTCTTTGATATTCAACTTCTACCTCTATGCCAGTGCCATCCTCCTTCTTGTTCTGGAGCAGACAGAAGGTGTGGTCGGAGCTCTCTCAGCACACGCCCACCCCAACCTTCCTCCTGCCTCCTGTTAGACCCATCCCACTCCCTGTTGTCCCCAAGACGCGCCCCCCCAAACCACCACCCAGTTCAGCCTGTCTCTCTCCCTTGGAGTGGCCGCAGGTTTGCGGTCCCTCTAAAATCCATGTGCTGAGCCATCACCTTATGTTCACCCCATGGCTCACATCCTTGCTTCTGAACCCCACGGCTGTCAGTGAGTTGGGCTCACCCCTGAGAATGGTGTGTGCCTCACACACTGCATCATGCTCACTTAGCACCACCCCCGAGGGTCTGCTGTGTATCTCATTTTCTTGATTATCCCGAGTCCCGTGGTTGATTAGCATCACTCTGGAGTGGGTCTCCCATGGGTCACCCCTTGGTCGGCAGGTCTCCCCTTTTAGTAAGCCTCAGATGCACAGCTCCATGGGCATTTGGTGGCACCTCTGCATAGGAATGTGTGGGTGTTGGGGGAGCCTCGGATCAAGTCACTCAGACGGGTCCTTCTTGGCCCAGGTGTCCCCTACACAAGCATGGGTCCTAGATTAGTATGCCCCTCCCTGGGGGCAGTTAGCAAGTCTCCTCCACATTAGCATCCCTCTCTTTGGGAAATGCTGTCCCCATAGCCTGTTCACTTGGCATTTTCCTCTCCTTTTTTCAACATGTGCGTCCTGTTGTTGGGTTTCACATCCCCAGTTTGTAGTCTGTGTCTCCCTTCCCGTGGGTAGTATTTCTGTCTTCTCTTCTGACCTCCACCTGGGTGTTTACACAGTGCTTCCCCCAGTAACCCCTGGAGCATCTGCCCAGCGGGCCCGGGAAGGATGCCTGCCAGGAGAATGGCGCTCCCCTCCTCCGTATCTGCGAGCCGGTCCCGGGTGCGTTGCCTGCCCCACTCACAGCCCCTCCCCACTCCCCCAGGTAGATGGCCTCCCCAGGGCAGGCCCTGCCGACACCCCTCCCTCCGGCTGGCGGATGCAGTGCCTAGCGGCCGCTCTTAAGGACGAAACCAACATGAGTGGGGGAGGGGAGCAGGCCGACATACTGCCGGCCAACTACGTGGTCAAGGACCGCTGGAAGGTGGTGAGTGACCCGGCGGGGCCAAGGGAGGGGTGGGGAGGGGAGGAGAGGACCGGAGACCTGTTAAAACAGTTGCCCCCAACTCCTCTCCCCTAAGAGGGAGGTGCCCCCGAGTTCATCTGCGTTCTGCTTGCCGTCACTGTTCTGGCGTACACTTGTGGACAGTCGCTTTCTCCCAGCGCCCTGGCTCACCCCTTACCCGGCCAGGGCACGTTGCTCGGGCCCAGCCTGAGCAGGAGCTGCAGAGCTCTGTGGGGGAGGCGGGCGGGGTGGGGGCGGGGGCTCTTTCGTTGCCGGACCTTGGAGAAGGGCAGTGAGCGAGCACGTGTCCCTCCGCTTCCGCAGAGGACAGAAAGGCCTGGCTTCGGGGAAAGAGGCCTTGCGGGCGCTCCCACCGCAGCCGCACTCCATCTTCTTCCACCCTCCTCCCCTCACTGGTTCCTGCGGCAGGTGCAAGACGCCGAGACTCCATGTCCCAGCGTGCCTTGCTTCTCCAGCCCAGGACTTCGGGCTGTTCCGCCTGCTGGGAGTTGTAGTCCGAGGCTCCTCGGGGTTTGGGCCTGGATGGGAGGGGGACCATGTGAGGGGTTGGGGGAAAGGCAGCGTCTGGGGAGCGGGACCTATCGTAAATCAATCCCTGTCCATCCCCCCCCCCCTTTTCCTTCCGTCGCTTAAGAGCTCTCTGGTGTCCTCTTATTGTGGGGGCAGGATGGTGTAGGGTGGATTGCTGGATGATGGTGTGTGAGCTTGTGGGTCTGCACGGCTGAGTGGAGAGCCTGGAGGAGAGGAGGGAGAACAACACAGGCCTACACTGAGCCTCTGTGTGGAGGTGTGGGGGAGTTGGAGGGGGTGCTCAGCTCACCTGGGCTGCAGGGTTAAGGGGAGAGTGGGGCCTTGGTGCCAGCTGGTCTCCACGGCAACAACCACCCTTCTGGCAGTTTCCCTAAAGGCCCAGGGACAGGGGCAAAGGTGGTAGCGTTGTCTGAGATGTCTCTGGGACTGGGAGAGGTGGTGGCACCGGAGGGCCAGAGAGCTAAGGGGAGGGGCCATCTAGGTTCCGGAGGGGACTTCCTGAGAGGGAGAGTGACAGGACAGAAATTGGGGGAAGAGGAGCCAGGGCGGTAATCAAAGGAATGAGGGTCTGGCAAAATGAGGAGTGTTCCTCCAAAAACCCTCTGGGTCCCCTGACATGAGAGCTTAGTTTCTGACAGATTGGAGGCAGAATTTTGCGCTGAAGAGGTGAGAAAAAGATGGTGTTCACACCATACTGAGTTTGGGTTAGAACTTTCTGCTGCTTTTTGAGGGAGGTGGTGGGAGATGAGTAGGGAGAGACATGGTGGGGGGGGTGTTGGGGAAAGGGGCAAGTGTGCAATCTTTGCCAGGCTGACCTCTCTTTACCGTCACTCCCTCCCTGGCTCCTGGAGAAGTAGGAAGGGTGGGGTGCCAGATGCCTCCACTCAGCCAACTCCCCGTGAGGGGCGGGGGACAGAGACATGAGGCAGAGCTCAGGAACCGAGAACACGCTGTCCAAAGAGGAAATGAGCCGGCCTGGAGAAAGGGAGGGGCGGTGGCCCTAGATGGAGTATTTACAAATAAGAACATTTGACTCCTCTTGGGGGGTGCTTCTCAGAATCAGAATAGCAAACAATACCACTGCTAATAAAAACAGCGTTCAGTTTTGAGCACTTACTGTTGCCAGACACTGTGCAAAATGTCTTACGTGCATTATCTCAGCAAACAGTGGAATAGATGTTATTACCCCCTTTTCACAGGTGTGGAAACAGGTACAGAGACTGGTTCACCTGCCACGTTCTCATGATGGCCAGGTGGAACCAGGTCTGTCTGACTGCTGGGGGGGGCCGGTCACTAAGCCATACTGCTTCCCAAGAATTAGCCCACCCAAGAATCAGGAGCACGGAGACGAAGGAGTCTTTGTGACCAGTTCTAGAGCAACTCTTTCATTTGACAGAGGAGGAAAAGTGGAGGCACAGAATTTAAGAAACTCACTCTAGGTGACCCAGAGCTGGGCCAAGAAACTAGGTTTCCCTTCTCCTAAGTGAATGCTTGTCCTATTGTGTCATATTAGCCCTCCAGTAGCCCTCCTTTGACAGGGGAGGGTATCCTGAAAAAAATTAGGAGGGGAGGAATAGGGTCGGGCAAAAGGAGATTGAGAGAACATTCTGGTTACCTGGAGTGGACAGGGCTGCATTATGACTTTCATGGGCCCTGGGCACTTTTGCTTTCATGGACCCCTTTCTCTATAATAAAGCACTAAAAATTGTATTTTATGACTGCATTGGTATAAAGAGGAATGAATTAACATTATATATTAAAATGTTTTGACCTAAGAGATCATTTGTTTTCCTTCTGAATTAAAAATATTGAAACATTTTTATGGCGCCCTGAAAGTATTACGGGCCACAGTGTCTGCTATGCCCGATGGATAAGTGGGGTCTGTAGGGCCTGGGGAGGAGGGGTGTTAGGTGAGTGGGTGGGTGCACACCCCAACTTGCTGTCCCAGGGAGGTTTGGCAATGGGTGTGTGGGGGGGGAACAGGTGGGGGTTAAGGGAGGAGAAACAGCCTCTGTTTGGAAGTGAAGAGGGCAAAGACATACCATTGACCACCCTTGGAAATTGGGCAGCGGGTATGGGAAATGTCTTGGTTGCCCCGAGCCCTCCTTACCACCTCGGGTGAGGATTTGGGGGCCTGGCAGATTCGGGCTTGAATCTCAGCACTCACAGCTTTAAGCTCTGTGCAGTCACCAGTTGCTGTGATATGGCAGTTAAATGCCTGGGTTTAAATGAAACCTGGCGTTGCTGCTTACTAGCAAGTGTGACCTGTGACTACTTCACTCCCTGCGCCTTAGTTTTCCTTCTGTGCCAAATGGTGACTTTTATGACCTTCTGCCCCTGTGTTGTCAGGAACCATAGGGGATGAGCTCAGATGATGGCTGAGAGCCTGGAGCACATAACCCAAGATGTGGTTCTTGTTCCCTCCCCCTCCCCCCTTTCTCCCATGCTCGCACACAACAAACCATAACGGATTCTAGAAGATACTAGAATCTCTCCTGAGTTTAAAGTTCTCCAGAGGGAGACATGCCGCTGCTTTCCTTGAGTCTGTGTCTATCCCCTCCTGATTCTGAAATTCTTCCAGGAGGGGCGCCTGCATGGCTCAGTCAGTTAAGTGGTTAAGCGTCTGCCTTCAGCTCAGGTCATGATCCCAGGGTCCTGGGATCGGAGCGGGCTCCCTGCTCAGCAGGGGGCCTGCTTCTCCCTCTCCTGCTCCCCCTACTTGTGCTCTCTCCCTCTTTCTCTGTCAAATAAATAAATAAGTCTTTAAAACATTTTTAAAAAAATGAAATTCTTCTAGGAGTCTGACTTAACTTTTGTCTCAAGTACTGAGAGACTCTGGTTTCAGACCATCCTTCCTCCTTTCTCTTTCCCTTGTCTCCTTCCTGGGCAAAAGAGCCTTCGGGATTCAGCCAGATGTCCACTCCTCTTCTAAATCTTCCCTTTATCCTTCTGTCTTTTCTTGGAGTGGTTTCAACTGTAACCCGCTGGGAACTCCCAGTCCTGGGCTCTGCCCTGCCTCCTTCCCCGCTCCATCCCCGTGCTTCAGCCACCATTAAACTATTAATGGGACCTGAGTGCTGAATAAATGCTAAGGGGAGGGCTTGGAGATGCATGACACTCAGAGTCAGTTTACAGGCCGGCTGATCTGAGCAGCCTCCGCCCAATCCCTAGCAACCCAGCTCTGCTGGTGAGTTAACAGGCCAACAGGAGGCAAGTGAGTGTTCTGGAAGATGTTCAGCGAAGGCAGGCCACCCGTGAGGTGAGCTCTACAATTTTTTTAACCAACTGAGTCCCAGCTTAGAACTCAGCACCTTCCCCTTGTCCCTCATCATTGCCAGCAGCACATTGGCTCTCCAGGAACCCCGGTGCCTCTGACTTGAAATGATTTTAATCCTTCCCCATCACTCAGCTTTGCTCATCTCCCCTGGCTGACCCTTCCTCCAACTCAGTTCTCCCCTCTGCCTTTTCTCACTGCCTGCCATGGGATGCTGGAGGAGGAGGGCCTAGAGGGTCAGGTCTGTACTGCTTCGCCCCCTGGGGGGGCGGGAATAGCCGGACTCTCCGAACCTGCATTCCCACCAGGGTCCCGCGTGCCCCCTGCCCCCAGAGGAGGCTCACCCTGGTTCGGGGCATCTGACCAGGGGTCTAGGGAGTGCCGTGAGCTTCAGCAATGGGCATGGACAATGAATACTCTTCCTTTGCTGAGTCTCCTCCCCAAATACTCCCCTCTCCCCCGCCCGCCCCATTACTCTCTCCCTTTAATGACACCTGTCAGGAGACTGCCCACCTGAGGAAGGGCCTGCTTCTCTGGAGGATCCACCCTGAAGCAGGGAGGTTCTGGAAATAGTTTTCCTTCTGGATGGTGGTTGTTCAGTCTAGTTGCAGGGTAGGGGAAGGGTGATATTTCTTGTCCTTCCAGAGAAGAAAAGTTTCATGATGGCCCATGATCTCTTCAGAACCCTACACAGGCTCTTCTCCATGTCTATGTGGAGTCAGAGGTCTCATACCCTCTCCCACCTCCCACTCTGACATCTAGCCGTGTGTGTGTGTGTGTGTGTGTGTGTGTGTGTGTGTGAGCGCGCATGCGCGCACATCCATGGGCGGAGCTGTCTCTGGCACTAGGAGAGGAGGAAGGGGCAATGGCGGGTGGGGCAAGGGAGGCAGACACAGGGTCCTCCCCTTCAAGGCTAGCCCTACCCCCACCAATAAAGGGTATGAGCCAGCAACGGAAGGGATGAGGAGCTGCTGAGCCTGATCCCTGTGTTTGCTATCCCCTTCTTCCATCTCCGTAGCTGAAAAAGATCGGGGGCGGGGGCTTTGGTGAGATCTACGAGGCCATGGACCTGCTGACCAGGGAGAACGTGGCCCTCAAGGTGGAGTCAGCCCAGCAGCCCAAGCAGGTCCTCAAGATGGAGGTGGCTGTGCTCAAAAAGCTGCAAGGTGCTGGTCAAGGGCGAGAGGATGGGAGCGGAGAGGTGCCAGTTGGAGTCTGGGGCTAAGGGAGAGCTGATGGGGATGGTGAGATGGGGCCAGAGTCTAAGGGTGGTGATGGGGAGAGGGATAGGGGGAGGTGGGGAGGAGTCATGGGACCAGGAATCAAGAGCGCACTGGAGACACCTGAGGATTGGGAAGTGAGGAAGAAGGAGTGGGAGTTGGGCGACCTCTGTCTGTGCCCCACAGGGAAAAGCCACGTGTGCAGGTTCATTGGCTGTGGCCGGAATGAGAAGTTTAATTACGTTGTGATGCAGCTCCAGGTGAGTCCCGTGGGGTCCTCCCTCCACTCTCCCCCAAAAGCTTGGGTTGTGACTGCTGGAGTGGGGAGTGGGCACAAACCTTTGGGGATGAGGCTGGGCAGAGTGTCACAGTGGTGCAGCGGGGTGGGGGGCAGGGCAGCCGAGCCTAGCCAGCCCCCACCTCCACCCCCAGGGCCGGAACCTGGCCGACCTGCGCCGCAGCCAGCCGCGAGGCACCTTCACGCTGAGCACCACGCTGCGGCTGGGCAAGCAGATCCTGGAGTCCATTGAGGCCATCCACTCTGTGGGCTTCCTGCATCGTGACATCAAGCCGGTGAGGGCTGCCCTACCTGGCCCCTCTTCCAAAGCACCCCCCCCACCTCTCCCTCTCTGGGTCCCATGGTTTCTCCTCCAGGGCAGTGGTTGGGGCAGAAATAGCCTCTTCTACCTGCTCCTTCCTCCTGCTCTCGGCCCCAAGCCCCTTCTCCTCCTCTCCCCTGCCTGCCAAGAGCACACACCCCAGCCTGCCCCTGGCCCACATCTCTCCTCTGTTCTTCTCTTCTCCCTTACCCCTGCCCTGATTAGTCCTTGAACTTCGGAAGGTGCAGGGGTTGGGGAAACACAGAGGAATCTCTAGAGAAAGGGACGGAGGGCCTGGGCTTGGTAAGGAATTCCAAGTAGCTGATGGTGTGGCATCTTGGATCCGGTATTGTAAAGACCTCCATTTTAAATAAGGGCTGACAACTGAGGTCCAGAAAGACTGGCTAAATGGCCCAAGGTCACACAGCAAGAACAACACAGGTCTTCTGCTGCCTCAGAGCAGGATAGTGTCACTAAGCCACATGGCCCTACCGGGGCGTCCCAAGGATTGAGGGCTGGACACACACCTCAGTTCAACCCCCAGCTGGGTCATCCCCTGCTGTGTGGTCTTGGAGAAGCCACATCGGCTCTTTGACCTTCGGTATCCTCATCTCTAAGATGAGGGTGATCCCACCTGCTTCTCAGATGGGATACGACAACCTGCGGTCCACGGTGGTGTTTACACTTAAGGTGCCCCTTGAGGGGGGCCGGGTGGGGTTGGAGCCCCACGGTCATAGCTCCCGTCTTCCGCAGTCCAACTTCGCCATGGGCAGGCTGCCCTCCACCTACAGAAAGTGCTACATGTTGGACTTCGGGCTGGCCCGGCAGTACACCAACACCACGGGGGACGTTCGGCCCGTGAGTACCGCCACGTGCAGGGGTCCCTGGCCGCCCTGCTGCCTGCCTGACCCGGGGACCCTTCAGCAGTTTTCCTGCAGCTGCCTAAGCAGGCCCGGCCTGGGTTCAGCATAACCGCACCCAGCCCGGTCTACACTCAGCCCGTCCCCCAGCTCCTGGGGCTCTGGGCAGATGCCATAGCCTCACCCTGTGATCCACACCCTGTGATCTGGCTGCCCACCTGGGTTAGGGATGGACACAGGGGCAGTGAGCAGGGTCAGGAGGCAGGGGCAGGACTGGGGCTGGTGTGGCAGGCTTGGGGGAGGGGGAGGGAGTCGGGGTAAAGTAGGCGGAGTTAGGCTCCAGAAGCAGGCTGGAGATGTGGCCGAAGTCAGGGGCGTTGGGTGAGGGTCCTGCTATGTTCTCCCTTTTGCAGCCCCGGAATGTGGCCGGGTTTCGAGGGACTGTTCGTTATGCATCAGTCAATGCCCACAAGAACCGGGTGAGTGGCAGAGCGGCGCCTGAGTGTGAGGAGCGGGGGCGGCAGTAGGGCCAGGGGCAGGGGCAGAGTGTGCAGCTGAGGAAGAGGGTAGGGCGGGCAGCTGTCGAGGTGGGGAGACAAGTACGGGGCAGGGGCTGGGAGCTGCCACGCCAGAGACCGTGGCTGGAAGAAGGCTCTGTTGCCATCTCCCCATGACTTCACCTTCGTCCTTGTTTTGGGGGATTCCCTCCTCTCTGGTCACACCATTAGTCTGTGTGGGGTGCAGAAGCATGGACAGAAGTTTTGACACTGGGATTCTATGCGTTTTGGAGGGTCAGGGATAGAGCCATGGTTTCAGGGAGACCTCAGCTCCGCCCACGGGGATTTGGGTGTCAGGCCTCTCTGAGGTATCCCCCTCAAGAAGGGTCAGCCCCCCCAGTCCCAGGGAAAGACCTGAGAGCTGTGGGTGACTCCCCTCGCCGCCGCACCCCCCCCCCCCAGGAGATGGGCCGCCATGATGACCTGTGGTCGCTCTTCTACATGCTGGTGGAGTTTGCAGTGGGCCAGCTGCCCTGGAGGAAGATCAAGGATAAGGTGAGCCCCGTGCAGCTAGGTCTGAGGAGGTGGAGGGGGCGTGGGGGCACGGGGGCCCCATCACCCCGTGCCCTCTTGCCTCCAGGAGCAGGTAGGGATGATCAAGGAAAAGTATGAGCACCGGATGCTGCTGAAGCACATGCCTTCTGAGTTCCACCTCTTCCTGGACCACATCGCCAGCCTCGACTACTTCACCAAGCCCGATTACCAGGTGGGAGCCTGCCACCTGGCCCCCGCACCCCTGGACATCTCTGTGGGGGTGACCATCCCCAGCAGCACCCATACTGCTGAGAGCCCGCGCCCCTGTCGGCTGAGCCCTCTGCATCTCCCCCAGTCTTCCAACTGCATGACGCTGTTTTGTGCTCTTGTAAACGGTATTCATGGCTAAGAGTTACCAACAGCTTACCCTCTTCTCCGTGCTTTTCATGCATTAACTCATTTAAAATTCAAAACAAGCCTTTGGTGAGAATGTGTGTTCCTTATGTGATTATTTTAACACTTAACAATTAATGAAGCCAAGTGTTTTCAAGTACTTTACACCAGAACTCTGCATTGTCCCCATTTCACAGATGAGGAAACTAAGGCCTGATAGCAGGGCTGGGAGCAGGGCTGGGCTCAGGCACATCTTCTGACTCCCAAGTCCAGTGCTTTTTCCAAGGTGCCACCATCACACACGTAGGGGACTCACTTAGACCCTGACAGGAGTGGGGGATACATCAGCAGTGTTTGCCCAGGACCCACTATGTGCCAGGCACAAGTCTACACACCCCAGGGAGCACAGCGACAGGCACGCAGGGGGCGTCAGTAAAGTGGGTCCTGCCAGCAGAGAGACCCTGCCCTGCATTCTGGAGAGAGCTAAGTCAGAAGTGGAATGGTCTGGGGGCCTCCGATGGTCTACAGGTGCCCACCACGTCCTGAGCCTAGAGCCCTGGTGGTTGGCAGAGATGCCTCGCTTGGGCAATAGAAGGCCCTGCCCCCCAGTTCTCCTCCTGGTGTTCCCCAGACCAGACAGCTGCAAGCAAGCGAGCACACAGTGTGCTGGCTGCTAGGAACGCAGAGCGGCAGATCGGGGAGTGCGTGGGGTGGGGGAATCCGGGAAGGCTTCCCAGAGGAGAGGACTGGTGGGTTAGGCGGTGCCGCTGGAAGCAGCAGCCTGTGCGGAGCGTGACCCCACGTGGTGGCTTTGGGAAACTACCGGAGCTCCCTGGCTGCTGAGGCTTCCCGAGATGGTGGGGATGGCAGAGCAGGCTGGGGGGTAAGCAGGGGACAGATCTCAGAGGGCTGGTGCCCAGCCAGTGGGGCTCAAACCAAGACGGTAATTTGCATGCTGATTTACATATCATGTGCATGTTTTCATTTAAAATCAATGTGCCCTTCTCCTTCCAGTGCCCCCTCGGCCCATCCTTGTCCTGGAAGGTCCCTCTCTTCCCCCTGCAATCCTGGCAACTGCCCCCTCCTCCTGGCTAGCCCCAGGGTCACCTCTGTGTCCTCCCGCCACCCCCACCCCTGCAGTTGATCATGTCGGTGTTTGAGAACAGCATGAAGGAGCGGGGCATCGCTGAGAATGAGGCCTTTGACTGGGAGAAGGCGGGCACTGATGCCCTCCTGTCCACGAGCACCTCCACTCCACCCCAGCAGAACACCCGGCAGACGGCAGCCATGTTTGGGTGAGTCTCGGGAGGGACGATGGGCCAGTGGGGGGCCAGGTGACCCACAACTGCCACCCAGAAAGCCCTCTCCTCCTCTTCCTACCTGGACACACCTGGCTGTCTTTCCTATTCTTGGTGCTCAACAGTGGGGTTCTCGAACCCCAAGCAGTTCTGCCACATCTCCACCTTCAACGTGGGGACAGAGTGGGCATCCTCATTTGGAGTTTTTGACCTTCCTGGGGAGTGGGGAACCCCGAGTGAAATTACCTGAGCCCCACAGTTTGTTTCTGTTGCTCATGCACATTCCTTTAGCAAACATGTCTTGAGCCTGTGTCCAGGGCCTTTGGGGCTCAGAGAAAAAACTTGCAGCCCCTGCCCTCAGAGTGCTCTCGGGTCTGGGGTATTTGTCACGGACGCGTCCGCGATATCAGAACCGGGTGACCAGCACAAAGACAGAGGCACCCAGGGAGGGGCCAGAGTGAGGAGGGGCACCCCACCCTGCCCCGGGGAGGAGCCAGGGAGAGACATGGGCAGGGGCTCCAGGAAAGAGACTCCGCAGGGCCTGATGGCACATCGTGGTGCCCCCGTTCGGCAAAGGTACCACTCAAGGAGCTCCTAAGTGATTCTTCTCTTTAGACCCATTCCTGGTCTAAAGGAGGCCAGCCAGTGAACTGCAATGGAAATCTGGCAGGGCCGGGAAGGTAATGGGTCTCCTAAACTGATAGGGTGACGTGGCCCCCATGCTGGGCAGCCACATGTCCTTGCCGCCTTGTGCCGGCCTGAGGACGGCCCGCTTGCCGGCTTGGTAAGCCAGGGATGGTGATGGGGCCAGGGACTCCCTGACCCCTGCCGAGGCCTCCCCTGTGCCCGCTCCCCAGGGGCGGCAGTGATCCGCAGGGCCTGTGCTGGGAGGAGAGAGCACCCCTGCCAGCCTTGCCCATGGCCCCTCCCGGCCTCTCCAGGGTGGTCAACGTGACGCCAGTGCCCGGGGACCTGCTCCGGGAGAACACCGAGGACGTGCTGCAGGGCGAGCACCTGAGTGACCAGGAGAACGCACCCCCAATCTTGCCTGGGCGGCCCCCTGAGGGGCTGGGTCCCAGCCCCCACCTGGCCCCCCACCCTGGGGGTCCTGAGGCTGAAGTCTGGGAGGAGACGGATGTCAACCGGAACAAACTCCGGATCAACATCGGCAAAGTAACTGCAGCCAGAGAGAAGGACGTGGGTGGCCTTCCCCCGCTCCCACCCTGGTTCCCAGCCCACGGCCCCCTTCCCTCTCCTCCTGTGTGCCCTCTCCCCGGCCACACGCCCGCTGGCCCTGCCTCCGAGGCCTCGCCCCATGTCAGGATCACCAGCGCCGACCTCCCTCTATCTCCTTCACCCTGGGAAAAGCACTTGACCCACAGCCACCCTGTTGGCCCCCGTTCATGGGACTCCCCTCTCCTGCAGACCCCTTGTGTGGTGGAAGAGGAGCAGAGCCGAGGTGTGGGGGTCCCTAGCTCCCCGGTGCGTGCCCCTCCAGACTCACCGACAACCCCAGTGCGTTCTCTTCGCTACCGGAGGGTCAACAGCCCTGAGTCTGAGAGGCTTTCCACAGCGGATGGACGGGTGGAACTGCACGAGAGGAGGTAGGTCTGGGGCCGGGGGGCGGCCAAGGACCCCTGGTCCCTTCAGCCTTCACGCGGCTGCTCTGCAGGAGAGATCAGATGCAAGGTGGAAGTGGGCGGGGCCCCTGGGAGTGTTGAGAGGCTACCCTTGGGCCTGGGGTCGGACTTGGTTAGTCAGTGACAAGGCCTGGGGAGGGGTGGGGGGTACAGAGGTCCTAGCTCATGCCACGAAGGGATGTGGGGTGGAGGTGGGCTGTAGGAAGGGTAGGCTGGGTCCCCAGGCCCAGGAGGAGGTGAGGGGTGAGCTGGTAGGTGGGTGTGCTTCCAGAACCTCTCCCTAGAGACTAATTACAGATGCCTCAGAGCAGCTGACTAGGCTCCCATCAGCTTTGGGGGAGGGGCCTGGGAGGAGAGCCCAGGGAGCGCTCAGCAACAAAAGGGGGCGGATCAAGATTTGGGGGTCAGGGGCTCAGAGATCTGAATATCATGGGGGGGACCTGATTGGTGGGATGGAGAGTTTAGAGCCAAAATGAGCCTTCAGGATGGGGGGATGTGAGGGTGTCCCATGGCCATCAGGGACCAGAGTCAGAACCCCCCACCTGAGGCCTCTAAGAGACGTCCCCACCCTCAAGTGGCTCTGGGTGGGGCTTCACCACACAGCAGGGCTGCAGTCTTCTCTGCACCAGGAAAGGGGCCTTTTCTCAAGGCCCAGCTCAGGTGGATGGGGTGCTTTTTCCCAACCACGCAGTGTGCCTCCTCATCCCCACCCTACCCATGGCCCCTCCTCCGGATTCTGCTCCAAACTGCGCCCTGCCTCTGGGATGGGACGCAGCGTCTTTGGAATGTGGCAACGCTCAAGACAGGAGAGGCCTGTGCCAGTCCCCAAGGCAACCCCAGGACAGAGGGACATGGGCCCTGTGCCCAGGTTGCCGACAGCCCTCACACTCACGCAGGTTGGCCTCCCTGGGACTGAAGACCACGCTTGCATCCACAGCAACCCAGAGGGTTGAGGAGAGGAGAGCCGAGGAACAGTAGTGTGTAAGGGGTATCTGTAGCGAAGAGAGGTGGGATGCCCCAAACAGACAGTCCTGGAGAGCAGACGGGCTTGACTCGGAGGGAGCCCTTGTTTCGGGGCTAATGGGAAGAGGAGACAGCTGAGGAGAGATTTTCTGGAAGGGAAGGTTCAGGATCTTGTAGGGCAGGGCAGAGGGTTTGTGTGGGTTCTGGGGCTCTTAGGAGCAGGAAAAGGTATGAAGCAGGTGGGATTGGATTGCCCACCTCCCCCCCCTTCCTTCACCCCCTTTCCCGACCTTCAGCCCCTCTCCTCCTTTGGTGCCCTCTCTCTTTTCTGTCCACCGAAACAAACCATGCGCTCAGGAAAGGAAGCCACAACAGCCATTTACATGGGAGACCCTGGATGGCCTCCCTCAGGGATGTATGTATTTTAAGCCTTATTAAGTCAGTAAAAATCTTGTGGAGAGGGAGGAGGTAAGTCCCACAGACCAGGGCGGGAGGATGTTGAGAAAGCCCCACAGTGGCTCTGAGCTGCACCCTTTTCTCTCACAGGCTCAAGGCCTGGGGAGAATAAAAGTCAGCCCCCTGCCCACAGCCCGAGCGTGAGGGTGTGCCCAACCCGAGGGAGCTAAGCCTCCACGGTTCTCAGTGGGGGGTGCCCTTCCTACAACCAGCAAAACCTTTACCTCTGCGCTGGTACCCAGCCCCCTCCCAGGTTGAGAAGGGGGAAGGTAACAGTGGAAGAGATGTCCCAAGGTAGGATCACTGACCCAGCGTGAAAAGTCAGGTGGGGCCCAGTCCCTGCCTGGGACGGCTGGGAGGGCAAGCTAGCACCCCCACCCCCCAGCAGGATGGAAAGGCTCCCCGCAGGTGGTGACATCCATGCCAGGTGGGACAGCAAAGGGTGTGTGGACAGTGACAGGTGAAATGGCACCAAAGTACGAGCACATGGGCAGTTTGGGGAAAAGCTAGTGAATCGGAGATGGGTCTGGCTAGAAGAATGGTGAACCTGGGCCTTGGCCTGGCCACTTGAGTGCCAAACTAAGTGCCAAACGAAGGAATATGGACTTTGTCCTCAAGGCTGGGAGCCACTGGAGTTTGTGGGGGTGGTGAAACCAGCCAGGCAGGCCTGGAGGGTGGTGGTAGAAGAAGCTAGAAAAACCATCTGCGCACTCAAGGCCCAGGTGGGTGCGTTTGCCCTGACGGCAGCAGGAGGGAGCCTCTGATAGGGTGTGAGCACCAGACCGGGAGCATAGAGTTGGCTTTTGGGAGATTAGGTTTCCCTGGTAGTCCAGAAGAGAGCGCTCCTTGGGCACAGGAACGAGGTTTTATTTTCTGCCTGTTTGTATTCCAGGAACGCAGTAAGCATCCAAATCCGTGTGTTGAGTGAATGAATGGATGGATGGATGGATGGATGGATGGATGGATGGATGGGATCTCCACGGGGAGTGAGGTGGGGGGAGGGGGTGGTAAGCCAGGAGGTGACCAGGTCTGGCCCCGGGTGGCAGAGATGCTCTGGTCAGCGGGTTCCAGGCGGCATGTCCCACATGGCCACCGGCTTGAGTTCCTTGGAGATTTGGAGAGGCCGGGCACTGAACCTCACTCGGGGTGGCTTTGCAGGTCACGAATGGATCTGCCCGGCTCCCCCTCGCGCCAGGCCTGCTCCTCGCAGCCGGCCCAGATGCTGTCAGTGGACACGGGCCACCCCGACCGGCAGGCCAGCGGCCGCATGGACGTGTCGGCCTCCGTGGAACAGGAGGCCCTCAGCAACGCCTTCCGCTCCGTGCCGCTGGCTGAGGAGGAGGACTTTGACAGCAAGGAGTGGGTCATCATTGATAAGGAGACAGAGCTCAAGGACTTCCCCCCGGGGGCCGAGCCCAGCACATCGGGCACCACGGACGAGGAGCCTGAGGAGCTGCGGCCACTGCCTGAGGAGGGCGAGGAGCGGCGGCGGCCGGGGACAGAGCCTAGCGTCAGGCCCCGGGGCCGAGGCATGCAGACTCTGGCCGAGGAGGACACTCGGCAGACTCCATTCCAGCCCCTACCACCCCCGCTGAGCCAGGCCGAAGGCCGGTCAGAGACGTCACAGCCCCCCACGCCCGGCAGCCCTTCCCACTCGCCCCTGCACTCGGGACCCCGCCCTCGACGGAGAGAGTCGGATCCCACAGGCCCGCAGAGACAGGTAAGGCTGGGCTTGCACCCCACTCCCCACCCCTGGATGCCCATAGTTTTTGCCTGGAGTGCTCCCCGTGGGCTCCCCGTGGGCTCCATGGGGGCTGCTGACTAGCACCCAACAGTTGCAGGCTGCGATGAAGGTAGACAGGTTTAAAGGTCCAAAACCATGCTTGGGGGACGGTCGGAGCTTCCCAGAGGAAGCGTCCTCCAAGTTCTGAGTTGAGTCTTGCACGATGAACAGCGTCAGCCAGGTGACAAAGCAGGAGAAAGGCCTCTGGGGCCAAGGGGACCGTGTGTGCAAAGGCCCGGGGGCGATAGTGAGAAAGCGCTGCCCTGATGGCATGTTGCAGAGCAGATGAAGCTGCGAGGCAAGTCCCCGGCCCCATCCCGGAGGGCCTCGGGGAGAAGCTAAAGGGTTAGGGTTTGATTCTGAAGGCTCGGTGAGCCACCCAAGGCTTTTAAACAGGGGTGTGCCATGATCCCATCGGTGCTCTTGAATGATCCCTCTGGCTGCCGGGTGAAAACGGAAGGAAGGGCCCAGAACTATAAGCAGGAAGGCCCCACGGCAGGCGCCAGCAGGAGAACACCTTGGTGGCTTGGACCAGGCCGGGGGCTCTGGATGTGGGGCAGGGTGGGCGGAACCAAGAGGTGTGGGGAAGAGGCCTGAGGGGCTGTGAACAGGGGGTTCTCGGCCGATGCTGAGAGTTCTGGGTGGACAGTGGTGACATCGCTGAGTGGTTTTGAAGGGAGCATGGACCCTCAGATGGGCCGGGGAGAGCCAAGGAGGTGACACTGGAGGGCTCTGGGGCTGTGCCGCGTTCCACTCAGTCACCCCACGTCAGAGGCATGTGCCAGGTGGCTCTGGTTCAGGGCCAAGGTCAGATCAATCCGCTGCATGAGCAGATTGGGAGGCCCGGCCTGGGAGCCCACGGGTGCCTGGGAGAAGGGCAGCCCCAGGCAGGCTGTTTAGGCCCGATCCTCTTGTCTAGAAAAGAGGGGCCTCTGAGCTGAGATCCTCAGGGGTGTGCATCCTAGCCGTGCCGCGGATTCTGGAAAACTGGGGGCTCAGAAAGTGGGAACTCTGGAAATACGGCACCCAGAGAGGTCCTAGCCAACCTGAGTTGGAGGCTCAGCCAGGGTAGGGTTGGGCCAGCATGACTGGGTTGGGGTCCTTGTTCCCACCAGGGCCAGCACCGGAGAGAGAACAAGATCTGTTTCGCTCCTCTCTCATGTTTTCCTGCATTCATTCATCTGTTCGGTGCCTAGTCCTTCCACACTTGCTGAGCGTCTAGCCTATGCCGGGTGCCAGAGGCATCAGAGGTCATGTGCACCCACAGCAAGTGCAGAGTCTAGGAGGGAGACTGACAGGGGTGGTGTAGGGTAGAGAGACAGCCCAGAATCCAAGTCAGGCGGTCGAGACTCTGGACCTGGGCCATCTGCTGGTCCCCTGCTGGCGACTGCAGGCCAGCTGGGTCTCAGAGACGGAGCTGAGCTATCTGGGAGGTTTTCCTCACCTTCAGATTCCTCCCGGGTCCTGGGAAATGTCCTTACAGGGGGGACTTGCAGCCAAGGGGGGAAGGAGAGAGAGTCAGGCAAGTGGGCACGGGCCTCTTGTACAGTCTCAGTCTTGGGCTCAGGTCCTGCTTGTGCTGTGGGCAGGCGGTGAGTTGCATGTGTCTGGAGGGCGTGTTAGGTATTGGTGGGCCTTGGTTTCCCCAGAGCACATAGCAGCGAAGTTGGTTAGCCTTCTTCAGCTGTGTGCGTGCGTTTCCGTGTCTGCGTAGCTCAGGAGTGCACACGGGTGTGGGTGTGCGCACACAGCGGCGTGTCTACGCAGCGTGCAGCCGGTCTGTGGGAGCGCAGAGAACCTCGGAGGCGGGGATGGGGATGACAAAGCTGGAGGGCTGAGAAGGATCAGAGCCGTAATTCCAGGGATAGCGACCAGAGCTGTACTCTCTCAGCACCTCCACATGTCACATGTGTCTTCCTTACCACAGTAACTTGAATAAGGCAACCCCCCCCCTCACGCCCTGAAAAGGTAAGGAAACTGAGGTTGGGAGGAGCTAAGCCTTTAGCCCAGGGTCGCCAGCGGGCCAGAGGTAGAGCTGGGTGAGCGCTGCCTGAGGCCTGTGTGTTTAGGAGAGGAGCAAACACAGGCCAGAGGGAGCCCCAGTGCATGGGGGGGGGGCATGCACACGTGTGTGTGCACCCCTGGCTGGGCCATGTCAGCAGGTGTGACTTGGGCACAGCAGTGTGCACGGCGGCCTGTGTGTGTGTGTGCGAGTGTGAGCACACGGGGAGTGACAGTACCGAGCATTTCGGTACAGCACAGTATAGATGCAGCGGAGACCTTCCTTGTCAAGGGCAGAGGAAGATGGAGAAAGGGACTGGTGCATTTGTTCCTTCTTTCTTTGGTCTGGAGGGAGTCCTGATCTCAGCCGATGTGGGGGCTCACAAACCTGGCCACTGCTTGGCATCACCGTTTTCGGACTCCCCACCCTGCCACCTTTCTGCAGGGATCCCCTCCTAGATCTCGCTTGCTCTGCTCAGCGTCTGATGTGTGAACTTCCTCATAACCGTGATCCTTAAAGATATGAGCCCTCGAAACGCTGTCATCTGCCCCCCCCCGCCCCCATGGGGAGCAGGGACAAGGATAATGTGGAACCAAGCACAATTTTAGAGCATCTATTGTTCTTTGGTGTGAATGCCATGATACTTTAAACTTTTTCTTTACACACACCTCACTTTCTTCCCCAAGGAACTGAAGGTGCAAATTGGAAGTGGCTGGAGAGCTAAGGCAGAGGGGAAGGCAGCCGACAGAAGGCGTGATTTGGGGGAGGGATGTTTGCCATCCTTTGCTGGTTGTCTCTGGCTGGTCCTCAGCAGGTCAGCATTCTCCGAGTCCGTGGACATTTGCTTGGCAGCCACTAGAACATTTCTCTGCCACGTGCCAGGCAGTGTGCTGGGGGCAGGGGCACAAAGATGAACAAGGCTTCGCAGTGCTGCCCTTTTGGAGCTCATAGAGGTGGGGTGGGGATGCCAAGGCGTGGACATGGATGTTTATCGTCAAGGGCCGTAAGGTAGATAACAGAGAACCCTTCTTTGCTAGAATAGGGAGGCTGCCTGTGAAGCTGGGTGGTCTCGCAAAGGTGGTACTTCAGCTGGGCATGGGAGGCAAGTGAAGGGGCAGGAGCATGCTGGGATTAAGTCCCCCCCGAAGCTGACCAAACTCTGGCTGGGGTGTTAAAACTCAAGCCACGCACACGTGTCGTGGGAGCAGCTGTGGGCGGCTGTTGGTTCGCCTGTTTCTTGGACAGAGGGCCTCAGACCCCTGTTCCTCAGTGCAGCTGGGACTGGCTCGGAAGGATTCTAGACCTGGCCAAAGAGAAGGGGAAGGGAAAGCAGGGTGGGGGCAAAGACAATCCTATAGAATCTTCTCTTTCCTCCCCTCTTTGATGGAGGCTCCACGTTGGCTCCCGCTGCCCCCATTTGACATCTGCAAGGGGACACTGGAGCTGAGTGTCCTGGGCGCCCTCCTCTTCAGCTCTCTGGCGGCTGGCCCAGCCCACCCTCAGGCCCCACCAAAAGCTATTTAAACTGGCTTCAGGCACAGGAAGAGCTAGGGGTCAGGGTGGGAAAGGTCTGGTGACAGACACCCAGGGCACCATTTCCATCCCCACAGGCCTGGAACACACAGGCCCACTTTCCCTTTTCCCTCTGAGGGTACGAGGGCAGGAGGGCACAGACAGGATTCTTCCTGATGTCTGTGATGCGGCCAAGCCCCTCCCAGCGGCTGCCTTGTGGCTGGGCTGGGAGAGGACAAGGAAGAAGTCACTTTGGAGAAATGGTTTCAGTCTGCCCCTCCCCCTCCCACTCCTCTATCCCTCTCCTCACTCTCAAGAGTGACTTAAAGGCTAATCAGACAGCTCACATGACAGAGCATTTACTCCATGGCAGTCCTAAGTGTTGTGCCTATCATAACATCTAATCCTTATAACAACCCTAGGAGCTGGGAAACGCGGCTGCCCCCATTTTACAGGTGAGGAAGCTGAGGCATGAGAAGTGACTTGCTTGAGGTCACCCGGGTAGTAAGCGGTGGAGTTGGGATGCAAACATGAGTAGCTGGACTCCAGAGTCCTACCCTTCTGCGGAGCACTTGCCACCCCGCTGTGATGGGGGCAGAGGGTGTGCAGGGAATGTACTCCGGCCCCCCCCCCCCCCCCCACCCAACGAGGAGTCGGGAGAACAGCTGGGGAGGCAGATGGCAGGTAGCAGTTGCAGAAGGGCCTTCCCGCGGGGGAGGATTCCTCAGCCCAGAGGGAACTCTGAGCTGGGAAGGGCTCAGGCAGGAAGGCTGCCCAGGGAGGTGAGCGACCAAGGTCTCCGCAAGGAGACCATGGTGTGAGGAGTGCCAGACAGGAGGAGGACTGGGAAGGGAGCTGGCGGCCGGAGCCTGGGTTCTGAGGCAGGACGGGGCGGCGCTCACCCCCTCCACCTGCCGGACCCTGCCCCCCTGCCCGGGACGCCAGCGGCGCAGGGGCTGTGAGCGGTGGGTGGCCCCCGAGACGGAGCTGTCGAGTCTGTGCCTGACGCCTCTTTTCCCTCCACTCTCTTGGTCTCTTTCAGTTGGAGGAGGACAGACTCTCGGGGCACTCCCTCCCGCGGTACAGCCCTCTGCGACGACTGGCGTCCTCCGTGTTCTCCTCCTCCACGCTGGAGACCGAGCATTACCCTCACCCTGGCGGCGGCGGCTCCTCCGGTTCCCTCATTCAGCGCAGCCGCTCGGCGGAGAGCAGCCCCGTGCGGGCGCCCCACCGGCGCCACGCGCCCCTCGCCGCCGGCAACCACAGACTCGTGCCCTCGGTGCTCCGCATCTCGCGGTCCCAGCTGCAGCAGGTGTGGGCCCGCTTCACCCACAAGACCTAGGCTGGGCTCCCCCCCCTCCTGGAGGGGGCAGGTGGGGGGGGTGGGGAGCAGGCAGGGACCATGGTTCCTTCCCAGGACGCAATAATCACACACTCACACACCCCATCCCACCCCATCATGCAATACAGCCCCCTATAACGTTGGCCCAAGGTACTGTAATGCCCATCCCCACCCCCACGTCTCCCTTCGCTTGGTGCCAGCCAAATGGTGCAGGGGGATGGGTGGGGCTGTCGGTGCCGCTTCAGGGACAGGACAGAGACTCCCGGCTGGAGCCACCGTGGGTCCAGAGTCCAGTGGAAAGCAAGGTGTCAGGGAGACAAGGCATGCTGGGTCAGAGTCAGTCTGGCATGGAGTTGATTCTGTTTAATCTGTGATTTCTTGGCATGGCGGGGCCTGGTTCACCCCTGAGGATGGGTGGCAGAAGACGGAGACCCTCCTGGGGTGTGTCTGTCTATCTGCATGGGGCGAGGCATGTGCCCCTGTGTCTGAGATGTGGGCCTGGTCAGCCAGGTTTGGGGTTTGGTAGGGAGTGCCTCCATACTCAGTGATGTGGGGGGCGGGGCGGGAGCAGTCCTGTGACCCAGTGAGCCTACCGCAGGCCACTGTCACAGAGGACAGAGCTCCCGCCTCCCACGTCTGACCCAGGAGGCCTGGAGCTCAGTCTACTAGGCTGCCCTTCACCCAAGGCATATATGCCATCACCCCCTGCTGGGTCTGGTGGCCTGGCCCAGCTCCTTAGGAACTGAGGATGGATGAACGGGGCCTGGCATTTGCCCCTCAGAGGAAGCTGGAGCCTAGGGGTGAGGGAACCCAGTCTAGAAGCTGTAGCAGAGAGGTAGGTTATTAAGGATGAGGTAGCACCTGTGAGCTCAGGACAAATCCCAGACAGCAGCAGCCCCACCAGGGCCCCTCTTAGAGGGTGACTCCTTCCTGTAGGTGCTCAGCCAAGCCAGTTGGCCCCCAGGGGCCATGGTGAAGACAGAGAACAGGGTAGGCAGATCGGCCGGGGATATGGAGATGGGTGAGGGGTCAGGATGCCAGATCGCAATGTCCTTTCTGCTTATTTCTCAGCCCCCAACCTGTCACTGCAGGGACCTCCAAGGTTCCCTCTCCTCATTCCTGCCCCTGTCAGCCAGCACCTCCGTTTCCCTGGGCAGTGGAGTAGTGGTGAAGAGGGTGCCAGGAAGGGTGGTGCCTATACAGAAAGGGAAAGAAGGGATGAGACCTGAAGGCTTGCAAAATATTTATTGCAGTGAGACTGCATCTGTGTATATGCTTGTGTGCATGCATGTACGCTTGTGAGTATGAGTATGCTTATATATGAACATTTGTGCATGTGGCAGGGCTGCCATGGATAGATGCTCAGGCTGTGCACTGCACAATTCCGGGGAGGACAATTTACATTGACCCCAGTGTGAATGACACCACTGAATTTGCAGTGTTGCAGTCCTATGTGTGTGGGTGTGTGTGAGGGCGTACTTGTGTGTGTCAGGGAGTCAGAAAAATATTTGTGCAGTCCTTGGTAGTTTCCTATGTACCTACTCTCATCTTGGCTCCTCTCTCTACTGCCTTTTCCCTTTGACCCTTCTTCCTTCCCAACTCAACTCCCTTCAACTCCCCAGCTATCTCTGGTTGGAGTAGAGGCCTCAGGGTCCTTGCCCCAGCTTGGGGAGGTCATAAGTGGGTGGGCAGTGCTATTCGGCTGAAATGTCCTCATGGATGGCTGGCACTGTGTATAGCTCACTCACATGAGCTATGCCTACACTCACTACATTCTTTTCTTCAAAATCTGTTCTTTTTGGAGAATGTCTGGGCCAAGAGCACCTTCCTTATCTAGGAATGAAAGCCAGATTCGTACCCTAATACTTGTGCCCCACTCCCACCTCATCCTAGCTGCTCACTTTTGAGCATCCCCAAGGTCAAGCCTCTGTTGCCTCCAGTCTGTTCTGGGTGGCTCTGCATCCTGCCCTGGCAGAGGGTAGAGGAGGGGTCAGGGTAGACACTTTGAAAAGAAAGGACAGAAAACACAAAGCACAAAGGTTAGGGGGTGGGAAGAACAGTAGCCCCACTCCCGCCTACTGCATTCCGGCACTGCCCCCTTGTCTCCCCCCCTCCCCTCTGGCCCTCTTCCCATCCTCCCCAGCGAGTGGCAGGGGATGAAGTGAAGGGGAGTCTGTCCACCAGCAGCTCCAAAAGTCAGCAGCCGTGGGGTGGGGGCAGGGCCCATGCTATCTGGGGTTAGATGAAACCAAGCACTCGGTTATCCGGCATTCCCTTCCAGAGGGTTCCACTACCTGAGCACGGCTCCCACTCAATGACCAGAGCCCTGAGGTACTCTAAGATCCCAAAGTGCCTTGTGACTTATCAAAGATGACGGCACTAGCTTCAGCCTTGTTTTAGCATTAAATACATATTTCTATTTCCAAAGCCTTTGGAGGTGGGGAATCCTGTTAAGCATGCCAAAACTGGCTGAATTTTCACACACATACAGACACACACACACCCCAAAACTGATACCGGTGGGAGAGGGTGTGTCCTTTAAATTAAGATCATGATTCAGATATTTTGTCCTTTGAGGGACATCCTTTTGCGTACCCTCTGTGGTGGCGGGGAGAGCATCTTGTAAGCCATAAAGCTCTGAGCCAACAGGAGGGGATCTTGGTAACATGATTATCTTTTGAGGGTGGCTCTGAGTTCTGGAAATAGCGAAGGCCATTTGAAGCCACGTGTGTGGGGTCAAGTTCACGTGCAGCTCGGCAGAGCCGTGAATGGTTTGGAGTAAGTTCCTTGTCTCTAGGTCCCAGGTTGGGTAAGGCAGTTGTGAGTCTGCAGTGTTGTCAGGCTCTTTCTCCGAAGGGTTTCCCAAAGAGGAGGTCAGAATGTTTCAAGAAATGATTCCCTGCTGGGGGAAAGCGCACAGCCTCCCCAGGGTCAGCTTTGAAAAGAGGCAGCACTCTTTGCTGTACTTTGAAAATGGTGTTTTTGTACTTTATAGTCACACCCTGCATATAGTGGTGGCTTCCAATTATTAATTTATTATTTTATTAAACAGTCACTGGCACACAGTGCTTATTATGTGCCGGGCAGTGATCTAAGCACTTTACAAAATTAACTCATTTAACCCTCATAATAGCCTATGAGGTCGATTCCAGTATTATCTGCATTTAATGGATTAATCAGAATATTTCATTTACAAAAATGTAAAAACACCTGCCAATGCCGAATAACTGAAGTCTTGTTTGATAGGAGTTTTAGAACCTTTTAGTCTGTGTAGTGATCTATTTCCTGTCCTTTCTGCTTGGCCCCTCCTCACTCTAACTGAAAGGAAGGAGTTGTCTCGGAGCCAGACTCTCCTTCCTTCTCCATTTCCACCTCGGTGTGGGATGGTGTGGGGTGGGGGGACGTCACTCCAGGGTACCAGGGTTGGTTGAAGTGGCCCACCCTATCTCTCCAGAAACCCCACCTCTCCATCCCAAGCATCCCAGAACAGCTCTGGAGATTCAGTAGGTGGAGGAAGAGCTACAGTGAGAAGGCAGGCGCTCAGAACCATGAACTCAAGGTATTGGGGGGGGCGGGGGGGAGGGGGGTCCTGGGCTTCGGGCTCACAGATAGGGCAGGTACTGGCATTGGTGAGCACTGGCCATGGGGATTTGAGCTCAGTGTCACCAACTCACACCACAGCAGGGGCCAAGCCATGTCAAAGAGTGACCAGGTTTGGGGGCTGTGGTCAGTGGGAGACGCACTCCCCCCATCCTCAACTCAGCCAACTGCTGCCACTATCTTCCAATTTTTATGTGAAATCTCGCAATTTTTAATTATTGGCATGAAATTTTAAAAAACAACTTTTTAAAGAAGTATCACTCTGAGCCAAACAAAACTGGCTTAAGGGCAGAGACCCTGAACTCAGTTTGCAACCTCTGTGAGCCTGAGGACTCCCCACCCCCTTCTCCTGTCCAAGGCTGCAGCACTTCAAGGGGGATGGTGTTCTTCCTGGGAACTCAAATCAGGTGGGCTTCTTGGAGGCGGCAGCTCACAGCCAGTGGGGATGTGTGGTGTGTGCTTTGTGTACGTGTCGGTGACCTCATGGTTTGTGTGCCTGAATGTGTATGTGGGCCAGTGGACTTGTTTGTGGTAAGTGGGGTCCTCCTGGCAGGACCAGTATTTTCTCTGACGGCATAGGACCCTGGGTGAGTGAAAAATGCTCTAGTGAATTCTCAGTAATCAGTAGACACCCCCACGCACTCAAGGCAGCTTGGGTCACAGCAATAACCACTCAACACTCATCCCAACCACTAGCATCCTGAACCCATCAATCTCCCTCTGCATTTCCAGTTTTGGGGAAAATGGGCACAGCCTTGCCCAGCACGTAGGGGAATGATGGCACCTTTGAGCCATGCTGGTACATTAACGCTTGCTTCCCCAGCCAAGAGAGGTGGGCCAGACCCCTTCAATCACAGGAAAAGGTAGGGGTCCTCCTCTCTGTAGAGGGTCCCAGGACCCTCCTTTTCTCTCCTCTGCCCTGCCTAGGTCCCTGTTTCTGGGGAGGGGTGGTGCTGTGTGTCCAGGCAGTGGTGGGGGGAGCTTGGGCCACTGGATGGCAGAGGAGCTGTGGCAAATGTGTCTATATTGAGTGGGCAGGGGAGACCATGCTTAAGAGTGGCTGTGTGAGGATGGAATATCCTCTGCTGTCTTTGGGTTGCTTTGGTACCTGAGGATGGAAGCACAGACCCCTAAGGAGGGCCTGACCATCACCCCACCCTACCCCAAACTCCACTGAGATTCCAACCCAAAGGGCAGGAATCAGCCCACCCCATAGGCAGTCCTTGGTAACAAGGAGTGGCAAATCACTCTCCTTAAGTTGGGGGGCATGTCCCCAAAGTTTGCATCATTCCCATTAGGGACAGAAGTGTCCCCTGGGACTAGCGGGTCAGCCTCTGAAATTTTTAAAGCATCCTTCTCCCTAAGGGAGAGGCCCCCAGCCTGAGGACCACATTCCTCAAATATCCCCAGCGGTTCTCCATACCACCCAGTCGGCTTCCCAGCTCAGGGCGCCCCGGAGCCGAAGTGGGCCCCTTCCCCCAAGTAAAGAGTTGAGAAGCAGTGGGGGAGGAGGGGCAACGAAGCCCAAAGGACTATGGGAACCTTCCTGGATCTCTCCTAGCACTTGGCTCCGCCGTCAGTCCCACCACTTACCCTCCCTTCTACCTGCACAGGCTTTGCGGGTGCGGGGGGTGGGGTTCACCTTGCCACGACTAACTGGCCCTCACACACACGCACACACGCACACGCACACTCCATAGCTGCGCGCACATTTCATCCACTCTCCGGACAACAAACTAGCAGCCCCCCGGCTGGGAGAGCACAAAGATCGCGTTTCCGGGCACTTCTCGCAGGTTTCTAACTCTACTGTAACAGGACCCCAACCACCACTTCCACTCCGTTCCCGCCCCCGGGACCCGCCCCCACACGCCTGCCCCCGCGGCCCGCGCGCCACGAATGTACGGTCCGTCCTTTTAACTCGCTGCTACGCGCGCGACCAGGGTACCGGCCGGCCTCCGAGCCCCGCCCCCCGCCCCCAGCCCCGCCTCCGCGCGCGCCCCCGCCGAGCTGCCTGCTGCTAAAGTGTCCCTCCCCACCCCCCACCCCCCGCTCCCGGGTTAGCCCCCCTGCCGCCCCGCCCTCGCGCCAACTTTGTGTTTGCTTTCCCCTCCTCGGCCTCGCGGCCTGGGGCTCGCCCCTCAGTGTTTCCAGGGCCGGGGTGCAGACGAGGGGCTGGGAGGGAAGCTGGCCGGTTCTCCCGGCTCGAAGGGCCCCCGTCGCCCCACCCCCGATCCCTGTTACCTCACCGCCCACAGCCTCCCCCCGCCCCCATAATTGGCCTTGCAGTTGGATGCCAAAGAGCCCAGAGTTGAGGGGGAGCAAAGCTTTGAGCCTAGCTAGGTCTCTCAGAGCGACCCAACACCCCCTTTTTGCCCTCTCCTTTACGTCCGTGTCTCCTGCCCCACCCCACTCCACGACTGAGGGCCCTGGGGGTCCCCAAACACGCCCCCACTTCCAGCTCTTCTCCCTCCCCACCCCCGAAAATAAAACTCAGGGACCAACATCTGCTTCCTTTGCACTTGCTCCGTCGACCCCTCCTCTCCTCATTGGAGGGGCTTCCGTGGGGGAGCAGGCGGGGTTGGGGGCCCTAATGTTTGACAGTATTTAGCAAGGAGAGGGCTGGCCCCTGCCCCTTGAGAGGTGGGACTGGTGGGAGGGGGGAAGCTCAGCCGGGGCCCAGCTGAGCTCCTTCCTTCCAGGGACCCGAGGATCCCTTCCCAGCGTGGGGAGACGCTTCCTAATCGTGGTGGGGAGGGGAGAGAGGGATGGGAAGGGGGTTGGGGAGAGGACCCTTCCGGAAGTCCCGAATTCCAGCCAGTTTATTCCTAAACATCCCATCATACCCCTCCCCTTTTTGTACTGCAATAATACTGTATTATAAGCTTGCACTATTCCCCGACCCCGGCCAGCGTAAGCATGCACGAAAAACTCAAAACTACACACACACACACACACACACACACACACACAAAGATGGGACGCTTTTTTTTCTTCCTCTTTCTCTCCGGGGTGCGTCCTCAGTGTACATAGCGGCGTCGGGGGGGGGGCCCTGGGCCCGGGTGGAGAAGCATGCACTGAGCCCCCGCCCCTAGACTGCAAGTACTGTACAAATCCAACACTTGAAACCGACACGCACACGCGCGGCGCCGCCACGGGGGTGGGACACGGACACGCACCCACACGCACACGGCCGCGCACGGGCGGGGGTGGGGGCGCCCCGCCGTCACGCGTCGCTGTGCGAGGGATCTTGTGCCTTTTTAAGTCCCTGTATGTTAATGCAGACAATCCGGAGAGCTTGTGTACTACCAAATCCTGATTAAAAACGCCTTCCAGGAACCTGCGCCTCGCCTGCTTTCTTTTCATCCTTCTTCCTAACCCACCACTGGATGGGCGGAGGGCAGGGACCCTGGTCTCTGGGGCCCCGACTCCAAATTGCCAATTTGCTGGAGGAGGGATGGGAAGTAGGGGGGTGGGCACCTAGATCTGTTCTCTGTGGATCAGTCTATTGAAGCCGTGTGTGTGGGGGGGTGGGGGGTGGGAAGGAGGCCAGGAAGCCAGAGAGCCCTGTGAAGGGACCCTGCGAGCCTTTCCCTGCCCCTCTGCTCTGATGAGGGATCTGAGATAGCTCTGGCCTGGGGGAGAATGGTCTGTGCAGGGGGATCAGTGAGAGAGCGGATTGTGCAGAGCCTGGGGGTGGGGGTGGGGTGCTGTCACCAGGCCACACTTTACTCCTTGGGGCCTAAAGCAAGTGTGGGGGCAGAAGAAGGGCAAGCTACAGCTGCATTTCTTGACCCCTGGAGCATTTAGAATGTTCCCATGGTGTCAGCTCCTTGCCCAGGACAGGTGAGGATGGGTTGGGGACACTGAGATCTGGGAGTCAGGTGTGCGAAGATCTGTAAAGACCTAGGGCCGCGACAGCCGCCTTCTCTGGTCATCTTAGTCTTTCCACCCAGATGACTGTCAGTGGCCAGTGCGCCAGGGTGGGTGGCACTCCTAGTTGTGGGGTGGAGGAGCAGAGGGAGGGCTCCTGGCTTGGCAGATGTGGTTTGAGAGTGCAGACCCAGACAGACAGACAGGTGAGAAATCTGGGAAAGGTGGTGGGCAGAGGGGGCTGCGCTGCCGACTTCTCCTGTTTTCCTGTGCGGCAATGATGGCAATCGGGGGCTCCCCTGGGGAGGAGGAGAGATGGGAAGGGTGCCCGGGGTGGCTGCTGAGGGAGGAGGAAGGGGCGCACTGCTGTGAGAGGCTTGCTGGGGAGGGGGAAGGGGTCAGGGCCCATCCTCCGGCTTTGGTCACTCAGCAGCCTCCCTTCTTTGACCTTGGGACTGTGGGCCTAAGTGCAGTGTGCAGTGTCTGGGCTTGGCCAGGGTCCAAGCAGGAGAGCCGCTCTCTGTACTCTGTCTGGGGAACGGGGGTGTGCAGACTAACGCGCCCCTGGTGTCAGACAAGTCAAGGCTGAGGAAAGCCGGGTTGTGGTGGCATCGAAAGATCAGAGGCTGGTCCATCCACCTCCCTCCGCTTTCCCTGCTGACTGGAGTAAACATGGACTTGGCTGGGCTCTGAAGTTGGTGAGGCCACAGCCTTTGGGTCTGGGCTCAGCGGAGGCCAGGGGAGGGCTAGGGCTTTCCTTCTCTCTGAGGGTCTCAGCTCCAGTGGCCTGCCTCCCCTCCTCTATGATTGACCCCTACCGCATCCGCCTTTGGCCAAACCCCATCAGAATCACCAGGGAGCTGTAAAACAGATTTCTGCGCCTCATCTTGGACCTACAGAATCTGGGGGCAGGGGGAGTAGGACTCAGGGCTCTGTAGGTTTAAAAAGCACCCCCAGATAATGCTGCGCCAAGCCAAGCTGGAGAACCACAATAAGCAAATTGGAATCATAAAGGGTCGCTGCTCTGGGAAGGGAGTAGGAAGGTGTGAGTTCCCCCAGGCCCTGATTTCCCCTTGCTGACACCCAGTACACTTGCTGCCCTCTGAGCTGGAATGGGAGGGGGTCACTGGTGTCCCCCTCCCGTGGTGTTTGCAAGCCTACTGGACCAAGCACACAGAGGCCATCTAAGGATCACTGGCTGAATGAATGAGCACAGGATGGCCTGGGTGAATGATTGAATATTTGCTGGGCACGGGCATTCAGGAGAGGCTGGGAGAGGATGAAGGAGGACTTCCCACTCTCTGAGGAGGGAGGACCTTGAGCCCAGGCCTGCCCTCCCCAATAAGGAGCCAGATGGGGAGGGGTGGAGGGATTCTGAAATGGAAAACCCAGCAGGTCCAAATGCTCGTGGGCTTGTCAGTGATACTTAGGGCAAAGCTGTCCCCACTCTGAGGTTCATGGCTCTTCCTGCTAAAGGGCACAGGGTCCCAGGTTCCCTGCAGGGGAAGGTGGGAGGCCAATGAGGCGATGGAAAGAGTTTGGGGTTCCGAGCCACCTTGGTTGATGTGCTTTGTGAAGTGGGCGTGCCAGAGAGAGAGGGCGTGCCTCTCTCCAGGCTGTGTCCTAATCTAACCTTGTCACTGCTGCCTGATTTCAGTTCTCATTCCCCCTCCCGTGTAACAGAAGGGGAGGGCTTTCAGAGGGTTCCAGCTATGATCATGTAACAAGGACACTGAGCGGAGGGTCCGTCCTATGGATGGGGCTTTTCTAAAGAGATCCGGGGCCTGGCCAGAGAAAAAGGTAGTTCTGCCAGGGATGCTCAAAGTGTCAGAGATGGGACAGGGAAAATAGGCAGAGGTGCTGGGTGGGATGCATCTGGTGTTGGGTGGGTGATTTCTGAGCTGGACAGGGAGGGAGACATGATCAGAGCTCCGTGTCTGTCTGTAGCACATACGCCACGGTCACGACTCACCCAGGATCTCACAGCACCCCCTCCACCTCTGCTAGTCATCTTTAGTCTTACTGTTGGTAACTAAACATGGCAGAGCGCCCCAGCACACAGCCTGGCACAGAACCAGGGCTTAATGTTTGCTGAATGAATGAATGAATGAATGAAGAATGAAGGGTGTAGAAAAAGAGAACAGTTACTGGGGAATTCTGGCCTGGATGTGAAGAAGACAAAGCTCTAAGGAAGTCCCCTGCTTGGCTGAGACAGGGTGGGCAAGGGTCCTGTCTGGGGTCTGATGCTACGCCATCTTGCACCCCCCCCCACCCTTATCACGTCCTCCTGGATGGTCTGATCATGAGAAAGATCATGGCAGTTGAGGAAGGGAGAAGTCACAGCCTTGGGCAGATCCTCAACTTTGGGGACTCCTGCCTTCCCCTCCACCCGCCTTTGGGCTGTTTGCACAGAGACCTCAGCTGAGAGAGCCCCTCCTTTTCTCACCACCCTCTCTGCCATGGGTGTGGCATCCAGGCATTGCTGGGGCTGGAGGGGGAAGCAGTGATCTCCAAAGCAGAGGAGCAGAGCAAAGGGGCGGGAGGCAGGGTGGGAGAGAGCTGACATTTATTGAGCAACTGCTATATGCCAGACCCATTGCTTATCTGACCTCATTTATGATCACAACCTCTGTGGAGTGCGCATTATCCCAATTTCATTCCGCCCCCTTTTTTTGGTCAAATGTAGTGGGGTTTTTTTTTCATTTAAATTCAATTAGTTAACATATAGTGTATTATCGATTTCAGAGGTAGAGGTCAGTGATTCATCAGTCTCACATAACGCCCGGTGCTCATTACATCACGTGCCCTCCTTAATGCCCATCACTCCATTGCCCCCCCCCCCCCCAGCAACGCTCAGTTTGTTTCCTATGACTGAGTCTCTTATGGTTGTTTTGTCTCCCTCTCTGGTTTCGTCTTATTTTATTTTCCCCTCCTTTCCCCTATGATATTCTGTTTTGTTTCTTAAATTCCACATATGAGTGAGATCATGATAATTGTCTTTCTCTGATTGACTTATTCCGCTTAGCGTAATACTCTCTAGTTCCATCCACGTCGTTGCAAACCCATTTCATTTCCTAATAGAGAGACTGCTACACTCTGTGAAAACAAGGACCACATCTGTCTTGTTCGATACTTGATCCACAGATTCACAGCCTCTACCACGGTGGCCAGGACAGTAGACATTCCAGGACTTCTTCTAGAAAGAAAGAAAGATAGATAGATAGAAAAGGCAAGGCCAGGCCCTCAAGGGGTTCAGTGAAGTCTCTAGTGGAAGGATGTGGGAAAACAAGTAGAAAGGAGGGTGATGATGCCTGCTCGGCAGGTGGACAGGAAGGTTTTCTGGAAGGCTGGTTGAGCTCAGTCCTGGAGGAAGGACAGGTATTTGTTATGTGAATAGAGGGAGTGACAGGGACCCCAGTCAGAGGGATAGACAGCAGTGTGAGAAGTGTCGAGCACTTAGGGAACTGCCGGGGGCATCAGCATGGCAAGCGCCCAGGGCAGGGATCCCAGGGCGCTGCTAGAAGTGAGGTCAGAGAAGAAGGGAGGAGCCAGACCACAAGGGCGGGGCAGCATTGCCCCGTGCCAAACCAAGAATTGGAACTGTCCTCTGAGGACTGTGGGGGCTACTGCAGGCTGCTGCATGTTTGAAGCAGAGAGATAGGATCAGCTTTAAGTTTCGGGAAGATCACTCTAGCAGCTGTAGGAAGGATAGATGGGCAATGCGGGCAGGAGAAAACAGGCCAGTGGCTGGGGAAGCCCCAGGCAGGATAGGGCTGTGCCCCTGGAGCTGAGGCAGCAGACTCAGATGTTGAAGAATACTCAGCAGGACTCCCTGCAAGTCTGGATGGCACCTGCAGGTGTTGGAGGTGTCAGATCTCTGGGGCTTCCGATCTGGATGGGCTGTGTTTAGGAAGACAAGGTCCAGCATGTTCAGAAAGGCCGACAAAGCACTGGACGCCGTCAGCACCATCCCCACCTGAAACAAAGCGGTGTCAGCCCCGATGAGGCCTGGTGCCCTGGGGGTTCTGGGAGTTGTGCGTGTGTGTGTGTGTGTGTGTGTGTGCGCGCGCTGACTAGGGCAGAGCTGGAGGAGATGCAAGCGCTGAGGTCCTGACAGGGTGATCAGGCTTTTCTAGTCTGGAAGGAAGGAGCCTAAGGGGAGACGTGGCAGGAGTCCAGAAAGCCGAGAACAGGCCATCCCATTGCCAAGGGCTCAGCCCAAAGCTTCAAAAGGGGAAAACTTAATCAAGTGGACAGAAACTGCCCTTCATAAGCTGGCTGCGGATTCCCGGATGAGGTGTGCACTCAACACACACCCAGAGAGGGCTGGACAATTCCTGACCGACAGGCTGGGAAGGGGCAGGAGGGAAGGGGGGGCCGGAGCTCCAGGGGCGCCCAGCCTGCATTTGGGGGTGTGGAGAACAGGCGAACTTGGACCTGGTCCTGCATAGGCTCTGATGGCCCTGGCGGCCAGCTCCCTGGCTGCAGAGAAACCGTGTCCTGACCTGGACGCTTGCCGCTCCTCTTTGGACCTGGTTTCCTCCTCTGTCAAAGGGAGAGTTGATCTACATGGTGGCTCTGACGCCTTGCAGCTGTCATTATCTTCTATTGACTGAACTAGAGCTGGCTCTGGGGAGGAGAGGGAGGGAGATGGGAGGGAGATGGGAGACGGGAGACAGAGAAACCTCAGGGGAACTGGAGTGTGCACACACTCCTTCCTCAGAGATTTCCTGAGCACTCGCTACGTGCCAGGGACCCTTCTAGGCCTTGGGGGATAGAGCAATGGACAAAACAGACCCAGTGCCCATCCTCACAGAACACACACTCTGGTGCATGCGCCTAGGCACGTGGGCCTCCCGGCTTGTGGGTGCAGTCCCCGAGCCGCTGGGCCCTGCAGGGCGGGTGACATCAGCGAGTCCCTGTGTGTGCCCCTTGCAGGTGTTCTCCGTGGCGCCCCCGTTTGAGGTCAATGGTCTCCCGCGAGCTGTGCCTCTGAGCCTGCCCTACCAGGACTTCAAGAAAGATCTCTCTGATTACCGAGAACGGGCTCGGTTGCTCAACAGGGTCCGGAGGGTGGGCTTCTCCCACGTGCTGCTCACCACCCCCCCGGTCCCACTGGCAACAGTTCAGCCCCAAGCTAATGGGAAGGAGGAAGAGGAAGAGGAGGAAGAAGAGGAGGAGGAGGAGGAAGAGGAGGAAGAGGAGGAGGAGGAAGTCGAGGAGGAGGAGGAGGAAGAGGAAGACGAGGAGGAGGAGGACGAGGAGGACGGGGAGGAGGAGGAGGAGGAAGGGGAGGAGGGGGAGGAGGCAGTGGCCCTGGGGGAGGTGCCGGGGCCTCGCAGCGGCTGCAGCAGTGATGGGAGTGAAAGGAGCACGGACCGGAGTCAGGAGGGTGCCCCATCCACGCTGCTGGCTGACGACCAGAAGGAGTCCAGGGGCCGGGCCTCCATGGCCGACGGGGACCTGGAGCCTGAGGAGGGCTCCAAAACGCTGGTGCTCGTCTCCCCTGGCGACATGAAGAAGTCGCCCGTCACGGCCGACCTGGCCCCCGACCCTGACCTGGGCACTCTGGCTGCCCTCACTCCTCAGCAAGAGCGGCCCCAGCCCACCGGCAGCCAGCTGGACGTGTCTGAGCCGGGCACCCTGTCCTCTGTCCTCAAGTCTGAGCCCAAGCCCCCTGGACCCGGGCCAGGGCCAGGGGCTGGGGCAGTGACCGCAGGGGCAGGAGGAGTGGCAGTCACCTCCTCACCCTTCACCAAAGTTGAGAGGACCTTTGTGCACATTGCGGAGAAAACCCACCTCAATGTCATGTCTTCCGGTGGACAAGCCTCCCGGCCTGAGGAGCTGGGTCCTGGGGGTGAGCTGGGCCTGGAGGCACCCTCTGATGGGAGGGCTGTGGAGGAGGGGGCCTCTGTGCCCCTGGAGAACGGCATTGCCCAGGCAGGGCTGGAGAGCTGTGCTCCGACTGGCCCCCCCGGGGACACCCCCTTGGAGGTGGCCACAGACTCACTGCCCAATGGCCCAGCCCTTGCCAACGGGCCGGCCCCAGCGTCCCCGCTGGAGCCAGGCCCCGAGAAACTGGCCACCATCTCCCCCAGCCGCCATGCCATGGCAGGCCCCCGCCCCAGGAGCCGGATCCCTGTCCTGCTGTCTGAGGAGGACACGGGCTCGGAGCCCTCTGGCTCCCTGTCCGCCAGAGAGCGGTGGGGCAAGAGGGCCCGGCCACAGCAGGACCTGGCGAGGCTGGTGATGGAGAAGAGGCAGGGCCGCCTGCTGTTGCGGCTGGCCTCTGGGGCCTCGTCCTCCTCCAGTGAGGAGCAGCGCCGGGCCTCGGAGACGCTCTCGGGCACGGGCTCCGAGGAGGACACGCCTGCCTCGGAGCCCGCTGCCCCCAGGAAGGCCGGGGGGGCCGCCACCACCCGGAGCCGGATTCCCCGCCCCATCAGCATCCGCATGCCCACGCCCGCCGCGGCCCAGCAGCAGTCCGTGGGCAGCCCCCATGGCGCTGCCCCCGCCTCCGACACAGCCATCACCAGCAG
>NC_058410.1:106849637-106945328 GCF_002201575.2 Neomonachus schauinslandi | reverse complement strand
GGCAGGAGCTTCCCCGGAGCCAAGGTCAGGGCCTAGTGAGGATGCAGGAGGGACCCTCGGCCACCCCTCCTGTTCACCACCTCCCCAACTAAGCGCCTCTTCTGACTCAGGGTCCAGCCCTGTCACTGGGCTCAAGGGAGTGGCTACAGTGCACATGTCTAGAGGGGTCGCCAGGGAGGCCAAGCTTGGGAAAGGTTAATGGGGGCCAGTGAGGCTCACACATAGCCTCTGGTGTGCCGGGAGGCATTTGAAGCCAAAGGATAAAGACCAGAGTCGTTGCGAGAAAACGTTCTTCATATGTAAACGGGTATGTGATAGAGTAGAATGTAAAATCCGTGAGAATTTTATTTTATTATTTTTAAAGATTTTATTTATTTATTTGAGACAGAGAATGAGATAGAGCATGAGAGGGTCAGAGGGAGAAGCAGACTCCCTGCCGAGCTGGGAGCCCAATGCGGGACTCGATCCCGGGACTCCAGGATCATGACCTGAGCCGAAGGCAGTTGCTTAACCAACTGAGCCACCCAGGCGCCCCTCCGTGAGAATTTTAAAGATGAAACAGGTCCAAGAAAGCCTGCAGCAGGCTCTCAGGTAGCAGCCCGGGAGTGTGTGGCCCCTAGAGGTCCTGCCCTGGAGGATGGAGCACCAGCCCTAGTTTATCCACCTGTGCCCTGGTCTCCACAGCCTCACCCAGCTCCGAAGACGCAGGGCTCCAGGGCTCAGTGCTCAGCGATTCTGAAAATGTCTCTCCTTTTTTGTTTCTTTGCCCTCCTCTTTTCTCTTGCCTTCCGCCCGCCCCCCGCCTCCGTCCCGCAGGCTCCAGCTGCAGAAGCCTCGAGGGTCGGCCGTGGCTGCTGACCTCCGCCCCAGACAGCCCCCCGGCCGGGGCCCGGGGCCCGGGAGAGCCCCAGCCGGCGCCAGGCCCCCCGCCCCGCGCAGTCCAGGCCCCTCCGCCTCCGCCGCGCCGCGCCACCCCAACGCGTCCCCCCGGAGCCAGTCCCTGTCCCGCAAGGAGAGCTCCTCCCCCTCGCACCAGGCCCGGCCCGCGGGGCCCCCGCCCCGGGGCGCCCCGCAGGCGCGGGCCCAGCCTGATGGCACCCCCTCCCCGGGGGGCCCCAAGAAAGGACCCAGAGGGAAACTCCAGACTCAGCGCGCAGCAACCAAAGGCCGGGCGGGGATCGCGGAGGGCCGGGCCGGGGCCAGATAATGACGCGCGCGGCTCTCCGCGGCCCCCCACCCTCACCCCGGCCCCCCACCCGCAGCCGGCCACACTGAAACAGCTCCCAGCACAGCCTTACGCGCCTGACGCGCGCCACCCGCGGCCCCAGCTTCCCGCCTGCACCCGCGAGGACGCGCGCCGGCCCGGCCCGAGGGGGCCGCCGCGCTGCGGGGGGAGGGCCCGCCTCCCGGTCCTCCGCCCCCTCTCCGTGACCCCTGCCCTCCCCCTGCCGCCCTTCGGGTGGGGCAGGCTCACCCTCCGCCCCGGGGAAGGCTCAGCCACTTTTTCACCGAGGACTCCACTCATGGGGACGCCCCCCGCCCCCACCCGCCAGGCCGCTGCTGCTCTCCGTGCTCCCCCCAGGGACCTCTGCTTACACCTCCTGCGGCGCCTTTCCCTCCTCCTGGCCTTCTCCCAGCCCAAGCCCACCCACTCCCGTTTTCAGAAAGGCAGCCTCAAATTCCGGAAGTGGAAGCTCCAGCCTACCCTCCCCACTGCCCACCCCGCCCCCAGGGGCCAACCCCACAATCTCCTGGGAGCTGTGGTGGTCCAAAAGGCCTCTTCTCAGCTGCCAGGCTGGGGTTGGGGAGCTGGGACCTAGGGGCCATTGGTCTACTCAGGTGTGAGGGGGCAGGTCTGACCAGCCCCAAAGTCAGTTCCATCCTGGACACCCCTGTGGGAAGCAGTGGGCAGGTGATTGGGGGGCTGCTCTCCTGCACCCCTAGGGTGCAAAGTCCTCCTCCCCCCAAATTTGGGTGGGTCCTCAGTGGGAACCATAGAGTGTGTGTGGGCTGCCTTCCTGGGCACGTGTTTCCCAATGGGAAGTTGGAGGGGGGCTTTAAAAAAGGTTTCACCCCCTCCCTTGGCCTCCTGATCTGTGCTCAGGACCCCTCACCATCAGGAATTCCTTCTTGCCATCTAACCTCAATCCTGCCTGCTGCAGTTTCAGCCGACTTCCCTCTCTCCTGCGTTCAGTGGAGGTGGAGAATGGCTGGTTTTCATCTTCTCTGCACTGGCTGTTTAGAGATTCAGGGACTCAGTTCAGGCCGGGTCACCCTTTCTGTCCTCCTGGGGTGGGGAGGGGGCTGGATCAGACCGTTATCCCCCCCAGTGGGCAGAGAGAGCAGAAACAGGCAGATAGAGAGCTGGCCCCTGGACTCAAGGCAGAAAGGCCCTTCTAACTTCCAGATTGTGTGCTTGTGTGATGGGTCCGGCCCAAGTCCCCTTCTCCCCCAGCTAAGCCTTCAGCCTGTCCCCTCTTGTACTAACCCCAACCCATGCAGCTGAGTTGTCCCTGCAGAGGGTGAGGGCTGTGCTGCTCCATGAATGGAAATGGGGCTTCCTCCTGGGTCTGGCTCCTGCATGGCTCATCCCACCTCATCATGAGCCTCAACTGCCTCTGTCTGGGCCAAGCGGCACACTGGCTGCGGAAGGGACAGCCAACTCTGTCTATCTGGGACAGGTCCCCTGCAGGCCTCCTCCATCCTCAGCACCCTCAGCCTCTGTCCCCTGGCCTGGCCCCTCTGTTCTCTGGTTCCCAGAGAGCAAGGCAAGGCAACCAGGGGAAGAGGAGGAAAGGCCCCGACATGCCCCAGTGGTCTGGCAGCATCCAGCCACCATCGCTTAGAAGGACGCCGGTGAGGAAGTTGGCTCTGGAAGCAGCCTGGTGGTGCCAGCTGAAGCCCCTCTTGGAGAGTCAGCAGGCTTGGGCAGCTGTTTCCACACCAAGGTGGTGGCTCCCCTGCAATCCAGCCCAGGGGAGGACTCCAGGGTGGACGGCCTTCAAGGTCCATCTCATGCTGACGCAGAAGCTCCCAGAACACTCAGGAAACCTCTCCGGACAGAGCCCTCTTTGTCAACCCGAGACCCTCCCAAGGCCTCTACTGCCCTCTGGGTCCATCCAGCAGAGGGGGTGGAAGAGGGGCCACTCCCTCCCACCTAGAGCTTCTCCGAATGACAATCAGCTCCTGCCAGGTGGGGACCAGGGCATGACCCCCGGTGCCCAGGTCCTGGGCCTGCTCCTTGCCACCAACCGAACCGTGAATGTAGGGCCCCCAGCTTCACCCCTGCCCCAGGACCAACAACACCCTGGTTTGGTGTTGGGAGGAAGAGGGGGCCGCCTGAGAGAGCCCCAGGCCTATCCCACCCCCAGCTTCATACAGCACTGGAGCTGGGCCGAGATGCAAAACCCTGTCTGCTCTTGGGATTCCAGACCTCCCTAGGGCTCCCATCTGACCTCAGGCCTCTGCGTCATTGAATGTCACCGAGGTGGGGGAGGAAGGGAAGGGACGAGTGGGGGAGGGGACCAGGGGACTGACTCTTCTCCTCTCCCCAGGAAGGATCCAGGGCAGAGGAAACCACACCTCCCAGTGTCCCCACCCCCAGCTGCAGCCTCTTCCCCCTCGAGCACCCATCCCTTCCACCAAGGCCTCCTGGTCCTGAACCTGTTCCCTGTAAAAGAGTGTCACACCACCACGTCCACCACCACCTCACCCCTCTATAACTTCCTCATCGCCACAGCCTGTGTCATTGGCTCAGAGGCAGGTCTGCTCACCCCCAGAACATGCCTCCCCTCCCAAGCCACACTGTGCACGAAGCGGGTGCAGGAGAAGGGTCGTGCCCCAGGCACGTGGGCTCCCCCTTTCCCAGCCCCTCACTGGGGCCTGGCTCAGTCTTCTCAGCTCCGGGGATCAGCCCTGGCGGGCATGGAGTGGGGGGCAGGGAGATGCCCTCCCCCTCCCCCAGGGAAGCCACTGAAGAATGTTTACACGCCAAACAGAATGTAACACCCTCCCCCACCTCTTCCCAGTCACTGCATGGCCTCTGACCATACCCTGCACCTGCCCCCCCCCACCCCGACACCCTGGAAGCCGCTGTCATGATTAGATCGGGTCTTGGAAGGGAAGTAGCCATCACACCATTAAAAAGCCTGTGGACCTTTCGTTCTGTTGGCCTGGACTCTTCTTCCTTTGGGGAAGAGGGCAAAGCCCAGGTCCTGGGGCTGGGGGTGGGCAGGGGGGAAGAGTGCTGGTTGGTGGGCAAGTTGGGAGGGACTGTCATGGAGGCAGGTTGTCTCTACAGAGATGGAAACAGAAGCTGAGGACAAGACAGATACAGGGTCACACCGGATGAAGAGGGCTGCCCTCTGTCTCTGACAGCAAAGCCTGCAAGCTCTCAGCTCCCCAGCTGTCTCTCCAAGGGCCAGAGACTGAGTCCCCTGGCTTGGTGCCGGCTGAGAGGGAGGGAGGAAGGAAGAATTTTCATGGCCCTGAAGTTAACAGACACAAGTGAGTGTTCGGAAAATCATAAAGCTAAGCAGCTCACAGGCAAAGAGAAACAATGGTCATTATTCTAGCAACATCTATGGAAATTATAAATGAATGTAGCCTATGACCTAGCATCTCCACTTCTAGAAACGTATCCTATCATGGCCGCGTAGACTTGCAAAACTCCATGTGTCCAAAGTTACTCACTGCAGTATTCTGCACGGAACTCCACAAAGCCTCAGAGCCTCAGCCGCGATCTCACACTCAAGACGTCTGGAAATGGGAGCTTTTTTGTTAGACTGGCACAAACTCATCTGGTATCTTGATCTCGGGGTCGCGGGTTCTGGCCCCATGTTGGGCGTGGAGACTTCTTTTAAAAAAGTGCAGAAGCAGTCTAAGTGTCCGCTAATTGGGGTTGATTAGTACAGCATGGCCTCCCGCATGACGGGGACCCCATCACAGAGTCCTGTGAGGCTCTACGGTGAAGGAGGTGTATGCGCTTTGTATACACTTAAGGACTGGTGTCCAAGACTAAGAACACATGAGAGAGCCATGTGTATAATGTGCAGCTATTTAGATGAGTGAGAGGTGTCTGGTTGCTTCAGGGAGGAAGGCTGAGGGGGAAGGGAGGCTTTTCTGCAGGGTACTTGCTGTACCTTTTGCCTTTTGGACCCTACATTCAGCGGGTGTAACATTTTCACCTAGGCAATACCTAGACAATTTCTGTCCCAGGACACGCTCCTGGCTGTGCCTGGGATCAGAGGTAAAAGGGCCCTAGGTCTGAAGTTCTGCTTTCCCTCTGAGAAAACCACGAAGGTGCAGCTCGGACGTTCCAGAAGCTGGGTAACCATCTCCTGTTCCTGCCCTTGCCTCCTCCTGGGATCCCCTTGCTTCCAACATGCGTGCCAGGGGGCTCTAGGTCCTAATTTACAAGACATCAGTGGGGCTTCCACATGCTTTCAGCTTCCTTCTTGTTTAGAAATGTCAAAAGCATGGGGTGCCTGGGTGGCTGAGTCAGTTAGGCGTCTGCCTTCGGCTCGAGTCGTGATCCCGGGATCCTGGGATCAGGTCCCGGGACTGGCTCTCTGCTCGGCGGGGAGTCTGCTTCTCCCTCTCCCTCTGTGATCTCTCTCACTTTCGCTCTCTCTCAAATAAATAAATAAAATCTTTAAAAAAAAAAAGTGTCAAAAGCAGAGGCTCTTGGGTGGCTTCGTCAATTAAGCGACTGACTCTTGGTTTCCATGAGGGTGGTGATCTCAGGGCCCTGATCTCAGGGTCTTGAGATCAAGCCCCAAATCCGACTCTATGCTCAGCGGGGAGTCTACTTAAGACTCTCTCTCTCTCCCTCTACCCCTCCTACCCCCCCCCATGCGTGTGCTGTCTCTTTCTCTCAAGTAAATAAATAAATCTTAAAAAAAAAAAAAAGAGTCAAGGGGCGCCTGGGTGGCTCAGTTGTTAAGTGGTTAAGCGTCTGCTTTCAGCTCAGATCATGATCCCGGGTCCTGGGATCGAGTCCCACATCGGGCTCCCTGCTCAGCGGGGATCCTGCTTCTCCCTCTCCCTCTGCCTGCCGCTCCCCCTGCCTGTGCTCTCTCTCTCAAATAAATGAATAAAATCTAAAAAAAAAAAAAAAAAGTTAAAAACAGATCATATTTGTAGTATAAAGACAAATGTAAACAGCATATAAAATAAAACAGGAACCGCCCCCCGTCCATGAATCTGATCATTTAGAGGTAACTCCTGCGAATGGTTTCTTTTTTTTTTAAGATTTTATTTTGTTTTATTTTAAGATTTATTTATTTATTTTAGAGATTGAGAGAGAGAGAGAGAGCGCGCGCGCTCGAGTGTGCGTGCAAGAGGAGGGAGGAGGGGCAGAGGGAGAGAATCCTTAAGTAGACTCCCTGCTGAGCATGGATTCCCAAACAGGGGACTCAACATGGGGCTTGATCCCACCACCAATGAGATCATGACCTGGGCCGAAATCAAGAGTCAGATGCCCAACTGACTGAAGCACCTAGGCTTCCCTTAAAGATTTTATTTTTTAAGTAATCTCTATACCCAACGTGGGGCTCAAACTCACAACCCTGAGATTGAGTCACATGCTCTACTGACTGAGCCAGCCAGGCTCCCCAATAACTTCTTTTTTATGTTTAATTTTTTTTTTCTTTAAATTCATTTCAGACAGAGAGATACAGAGTGAGAGAGAGAGCAGGAGCAGTGGGGAGAGGCAGAGGGAGAGGGAGAAGCAGACTCCCTGCTGAGCAGGGGCGCGCCATTTTTATGTTTATAATAATAGCTCTCTCCCAGGACGCCTGGGTGGCTCAGTCAGTTATGCGTTTGTCTTCGGCTCAGGTCATGATTCCAGAGTCCTGGGATCGAGTCTTGCGTCGGGCTCCCTGCTCAGTGGGGAGCCTGCTTCTCCCCTTCCCTCTGCCTGCTCCCCCTGCTTGTGCGTGCTCCCTCTCTCTGTCAGATAAATAAATACAATCTTTAAAAAAAAAAATAGTTCTCTCCCTCCCTCCTTCCCTGTCCCCCCCATAAATAGAAGAACATGTTATACTTGTTATTCTGAAACCTAATTTTGATGCCCAACGATATGTCTTTTTTTTTTTTTAAAGATTTTATTTATTTATTTGAGAGAGAGAGAATGAGAGACAGCAGGAGAGGGAGGAGGGTCAGAGGGAGAAGCAGACTCCCTGCCGAGCAGGGAGCCCGATGCGGGACTCGATCCCGGGACTCCAGGATCATAACCTGAGCCGAACGCAGTCGCCCAACCAACTGAGCCACCCAGGCGCCCCCAACGATATGTCTTAAAATATAGTTTGTAGTATATTCATAGAGTTGTGCAGCCATCACCACAGTCAATTTTAGAACATTTCTATCACCACCAAAAGAAACTCCTTATCCATTAGCATTCACTCCCATATCTCCCCAACCCCTTCAGCCCCAGGCAGCTACTAATCTACTTTCTGTTTCTATTTAGATTTGTCTATTTTGGACATTTCATATAATACATGAGATACATTTCATACAATATATGACTCTTTGTGACTGCCATCTTTCACTTAGCATTGTTTTCGAGGTTCATCCCTATTGTAGTATTTATCAGTATTTCATTCCTTTTCATGGCTGAATCATATTCCATTCTGTGGACAGACCATATTTTATCCATTCATCAGTCGATCGACTTTTGGCTATCATCAAAAATGCTGCTATGAATATTCTTTTCCAAGTGTTTGTTTGGACAAATGTTTTCATTTCTCTCGGGTAAATACCTAGAAGTAGATTGCTGGGTCATTTGGTAATTTTATGTTTAACATTTTGAGGAATTACCAAACATTTCCACAGTGGTTGTGCCATTTTACGTTCCCACCAGTAATGTATGAGAATCCTCATGGTCTTTTTAATGGCTACATAGTAGTTCATGGCATGAATGTTCCATAATTTATTTAACTAGTCCCTTAGTTGATTTTTCATTAGATTCTTTCCAACTTTTTACTATTTCAAATAGTGTCAGAATTAACATCCTGGCTCCAATCTTTGCTTACCTCTTCAAGTCTAGTGCTAGGAAAAATCCCCAGAATAATCAAATAGATGAAAAATGGTCTCTTGTTCTATTTTTGAGAATGAATGCCAGGGATTATTCATTCATTATTTCGTATTCTTTCAATCATTCATTTATTCAACTAATTCTTCAGGCCATTGCTGAGCTCCACATGTATCAGAAACTATGCCAGACATGGGTCTTTATCAGAGAATTGAGACAAAGCATACTGTGCCCTCAAGGAGGTGGTTTTATTTATTTATTTTTTTTAAAGATTTTATTTATTTATTTGACAGAGAGAGGCACAGCGAGAGAGGGAACACAAGCACGGGGAGTGGGAGAGGGAGAAGCAGGCTTCCCGATGAGCAGGGAGCCCGATGCGGGGCTCGATCCCAGGACCCTGAGATCATGACCCGAGCCGAAGGCAGACGCTTAACGACTGAGCCACCCAGGCGCCCCAAGGAGGTGGTTTTAAACTAACTTTTACTTGGCATGTGCTACATGCACTCAGGCAGAGACTCTGGGCCCAGCCTGGGAGCTTCAAGGAAGGCCCTCAGATGGATATGATTCTTAGACTGAATTTTGAAGGACAAACTGAAGTTGGACTGATGATGAGGAGAGGACATTCCTGGCAGGAGTAGTGTGGGCCAGGTGTGGAGGTGTGAGAGCTGCATGTGGTTCAGTGTGGTGGTTACAGGTGTGAACCGAGGAGTAGAGAGAGGAGTGAAAGGCGGTGGCACCAGGCCTGAGACAGGGGTAGGCTGTGCCAAGGAGGACAGCTTTAGAGGGTTATAGAGAATCTGTGCCCTCCTCACTCCCCAAGCCTGAGGCCTGCCAGGCACGCTCACCTCCTGAGGTCCAACACAGCTGTCAGAGCCTACCTGATGCTCCATGGGTGAGGACCTGCCCAGGTCCTGGCTGACCTTCTCCCTACTTCCCAAGAAAGAGATTTCTCTTTTCTGTCCTATGGCCCAGAGTGCTCTGAGGACAGGGGCACAGAGAAATAAGTGACTTCATCGAGGTTGCTCAGTCAGGGGCTAGAGAGGGGCCATAAGATCAAGGACATTGGAGGGGGCTTTATTAGTAGAAAGAGACCCTTGGGGATTACCCTGGAGAAGAGGGACAGGGTGGGAGTGTGGAGGGTGTGCCTCTCATCATCAGCCACAGGGGCCTGCTGAGATTCTCCCACTGGCTAATCAAGAGTCAAGGTCAGAATAAGAGCCGAGACCAACCCAAGACTGAAGGATGGTCAGGATGATCTTCAAGTCCTTAGCAGATGTCATTGCCCATGGTGATGAGGTGATGGGGAGGGGAGGCTGCATGGTCATGGGAATGTGGCCATGGGTCAGGGGGACACAGGATACAAGCCCATTTTCATCAACTCTAGGTGGCATCTTCTCCATTCCTTCTCATCTATATACCATTAAACCCAAAGTGGCATAACATCCCGCCCATTACCACCACCATCAATTTTTACCACAATCGCTATCTCTATATCCATTACCCACCTCTAACTCTATTGCCAGCACCATCATTACTCAAATCACAGATACCTTCTCCCAAACTAGGCTCCATTACCACCATCACCACCACCATCACCATCAACGCTACTAGCCCTTGATGACATAATGATTAACAGGAGAGATAGGATTCTTGCTCTCAAGGAGCCTACACATCTTCATCATGACCACCACCACCACCATCATTATCATCTACCACATAATCCTTGTCACCACCACTGCCTTATAACCAACCACATCACTATTACCACTATCCTAGCCTCATACCCCTTACCCCTGCCCCAATCACTCCCATCACCATCAGTTTACCATCAGTATTCCCATTCGATCACGATTACACCATCGCATCACCTTACTTATCACTGCAATCGATACCATCAGTTGGAATTCCACCATCATTACCACCATCATCATTGTAGGAAATAATTACATGGGTTGTAGCCATGGTTAATGGTCAGTGAAGCCCCAGCTAAGATGCGGAGGTCATCTGAGGTCACTCAATGTGGAGAGGGACAAAAAGATAAGAAGTCCTGAAGTGTACGAAGTCCATATTGCAAGCAATCCCAAATAGGGAAATGTTTATCCTAGGAATTTATTCTTCCCCAAACCCTCCAACAGTTCTAGCAATAATTTCAACTAAGGAGTTGCTATTTTTTTCCAGTGCACAAGGCTCTCCTTCTCATCTAGTCTGGTATAAATGAATGCTTCCTCCAGCTTGGCCTCTGAGCTCAGGTTTGGATTCCCAGGTTGGAGAGGAATGAGGATAGTTAGAAACAAGCTCTCAACTGGTGATTTAGAGCTGATCTGCCCTCTGGTTAGACCTTTGGCATTTCAAACCTTGCCTGTCTAGTTCCATCATCTGCCTCCAAACATCATGGTCACTGTTACCACCACTCCTTGATGACATTAGAGAGGAGAGATGCCATATGAGGTGGGGGCAGAGAGTAAGATGAAGCCAGGAGTACAGTTAATACCAAATTACTCTCTATAGAAAGGGGCTAAGATTCAGATCTGAGTTTCTTAGGAGACAATGCATAAGGGGAGAGATAACCACTATCTGACTATCAGCTCTTTCTCATGTTACGGTAGGAGAGAAATTCCCATTGTGGGGGGAAAAAAAACCCCCAAAATGCACCACAGCCAATGCCCAGACTTGGCCTCATTGGCGGTTTCTTTGGCTGTGAAAACTTCAGAGTGTTCCCCATGGAGCCGCTGGATGGACCACAGAGGTAAGATGTCCGCAAAACTTAGTTCTCTAAGCTGCAAAGGAATGTGTTATTTTACTTGTTTATTCATATTTATTTACATTTACTTATTTGTATTTTAAGTAGGTTCTATGCCCAACATGGGGCTTGAACTCCTGACCCTGAGATCAAGAGTCGAATGCTCTACCAACGGAGCCAGCCAGGTGCCCTGGTATTTTATATTTTTACATAAATGATATGATTATGTGGTATTAAATGAGGGAGGAACCAACAGTGTAGAGGTCACACGTCGGTGAGAGCAAGAGGGGCAGGGGTTGTGTCCCTCCTGAGCTGGTCTCCAGGGCAGCTTGGGCAGCCATCAGGTGAACAAGAGGGAGAGGCCAAGGCTGTCCAGGGGACCGCACCAAGGTGTGAGGTGCTGACAGGCTGGTGCGTTTGGGGAACTGGAGGGAAGTGCGGATGCCGTGGAAGGGCCAGGAGGAGGCTGAGGGGGGCGCCGAGCTTTGGGAGAATCGTGTGGGCCAAAGGAAGGAGCTGGGCTTTCAACCCTCCAGCAGGGGGGGCTTTGCCCCAAGCCATTGTCCTGTCAGCTTTGGGTTTTAAATTGTCCACTGTGGGGGCTCCTGGGTGGCTCAGTCGTTAAGCGTCCGCCTTCGGCTCAGGTCATGATCTTGGGGTCCTGGGCTCGAGCCCCGCATTGGGCTCCCTGCTCAGCGGGGAGCCTGCTTTTCCCTCTCCCTCTGTCCCTCCCTCTGCTTGTACTCTCTCTCTCTCTCTCTCTGACAAATAAATAAAATCTTTTTAAAAAATGCTTAAAAAGGGGGCGCCTGAATGGCTCAGTCATTAAGCGTCTGCCTTCAGCTCAGGTCATGATCCCAGGGTCCTGGGACTGAGCCCCGCATCCAGCTCCCTGCTCCATGGGAAGCCTGCTTCTCCCTCTCCTGCTCCCCCTGCTGGTGTTCCTGCTCGCACTGTGTCTCTCTGTCAAATAAATAAATAAATAAATAAATAAATAAATAAATAAATAAAATGTTTAAAATAAAATGTCCACTGTGGCAGGTGTGTAGAGAGTGGGCTGAGAGGGGTGACACCGGAGGCCGGGAGGTTTGTTCACCTGGTTTGAACCCTCCCGCTAGACTGCGCTCCCTGAGAGCAGGGGCTGTGTTGAGCCATCTGGGTCCTCGGCAGAAGGCTTGGGATATCTGACTATTATCGCCTCCTGCCACTGCCCTCGCTCTCGTGCTATTAGCACCACCCGTGTCACTGAGTTAGTTCCCTTCTGGAGCTTTCTCAGGGAGCCCAGCAGCTTGGGCCAAAGGCCTGGGCCAGAGGCAGGGTCCTGGTCTTCTCTCCAGCTGTGCCACTGTGTGGCCCCAGCAAGCACCCCCCACCCCCATTTCCTTAGCTGTTCAAAGTGAGGGCTAGATTAGACTAGGGCTTTTCACACTTTTTGGGGGGAGTCTATTTGCTTAGAAATCTGGAGCCCTGGGACGCCTGGGTGGCTCAGTCGGTTAAGCGTCTGCCTTCGGCTCAGGTCATGATCCCAGGGTCCTGGGATCGAGTCCCACATCGGGCTCCCTGCTCTGCGGGGAGCCTGCTTCTCCCTCTGCCTCTGTCTCTCTCTCTGTCTCTCATGAATAAATAAATAAAATCTTAAAAAAAAAGAAATCTGGAGCCCTTAGAAAAAAATCTGACGTCCTCCCAGCTCCGCGAACCCAGAGTTCGGAGAAGCAGATCAGAATAAACCTGATATCGCTGGCCTCTGCCGTGCTTTTGCTGCAGACGCCGTGAATAAGAACTGAATGTAGAAGATCAGACAAACCCTGAGTCTTCGGCATTGCAGGTACCCATAGCGGGACCATGGCGAGCCCTCTCTTTCCCTACCCACCCAATCCCCCAAGGGGAAGCTCCGAAAATAGGGGCAGGGGGGCAGGCAGGAGGGACTATGTGTATGGGAAGTGGGAGAGTGATGGGTCTGGGATCACCCAGATGGACCAGGCTGCCCAGGCAGTTCCAGGTGTGTCTCAGGCCAGGGCATAAGGCTCCAGCTGGGGGCCTAAGGGTATATGGCGGCTTTGTGGCTCAGCAGAAAGAACTCTTCACCTGGTCAGGGCCTGGCCTTCAGTATGTATGTATGTATGTATGTATGTATGTATGTATGTATTTAAGATAGAGCGCACAAGCAGGGGGAATGGCAGGCAGAGGGAGAGGGAGAAGCAAGCAGGCTCCCCACTGAGCCGGGAGGCAGACCCGGGGCCCAATACCAGGGTCCTGGGATCACAACCCGAGCCAAAGGCAGTGAGCCACCCAGGTGCCACCCCCCACCCTTTTTAAAAAAAGATTTATTTATTTATTTGAGATGGAGAGAGAGTGAGTGAGTGAGGGGAGGGGCAGAGGGAGAGAAGCAGACGCCCTGCTGAATGACCCATGAGATCATGACCTGAGCCGAAATCACCTGTTGGATGCTTAACCAACTGAGCCCCCCCAGGCGCCCCCTGGCCCTCAGTCTGGAATCCTGGGGGCCCAGGAAAGCTGTGCCTTCATTAGGTAAGGCTGACTTAAATCTTCCGTAGAACAAAGGGCATCCCAGGAGAGTTGTCACCATGCCCCAGAGGACTCCTCCTCTTAGGAAGTCTTGGAGTCTAGGGGCTCCCTTCCCACACACCCAGCTACCCCAACATGGCAACCCGAGACTAGCCCACTTGGTCCCTGAGCACCGATCTGTGAGTCAGTGACCTCTGAATGGATGGCGGCCCCTCCCCCAGGCTCTGGACCCAACAGGCAGGGATCCCTGAAGACCTGGTGATCAGGAAGGGCCCAGTCCTGGCCCAGCCCCCAGGGCTGGATTCTGCCTGCAGGCTCTCTGCTCTTCAGTCTAACTGCTCCCGCCTCCAGAGTCCAAGGGTCCAAGTGCTGCCCTGAGCCCTACAGAGGAAGGCCACACTGAGAACCGCTGGTGGGTGGGCGGCATGAGATTTGAGGAGCTGCTAGACCAGGTGGGCAGCTTTGGGCCCTTCCAGCTGTGGAACGTGGCCCTGCTGGCCCTGCCCCGCGTGCTGCTGCCCATGCACTTCCTCCTGCCCGTCTTCCTGGCAGCTGTACCTGCCCACCGCTGTGCGCTACCCGGTGCCCCGGCCAACTTCAGCCACCAGGACGCATGGCTGGAGGCCCATCTGCCCCAGGAGCCTGATGGCACCCTCAGCTCCTGCCTCTATTTCACCCACTCCCAGGCCCTCCCCAACACCACGTTTTGGGGAGCGGGTCAGAGCCCTGGGCAGCTGGAGGGTGAGCCCTCCACAGCGCCCTGCCCTCAGGGCTGGGACTACGACCGCTCTGAGTTCTCCTCCACCATCGCAACCGAGGTATCTGAGTGTAAGACTGGGGGCCCATGAGTGGGATGCGCCTGCCACTGCCTTGGGTGATGACTATGTGGGCATGAGACACATTGCCTTACTTCTTAGAGTCTCAGTTTACCTATCTGTAGATGGGGTCTATGAATTTAAAGCAGTGAGCTTCGTTCCTGGCCTGCAGTAAGGAGCCCATACCCGGGAGCTGCTATTATCAATTGGGAGGTGGTTGAGGGAGGGAAGGGCTAAGACAGCTCCAGGGAGCTGGGGGAGAGAGTTGAGAAGGGTGTTTCTAGAGTAGTAGGAGGAGAAACGACACAGGCCTTCTTTCTCTTCTTCTTTTTGGCCCCAGGTCTGGGATTTATATAATCCATCTAGAGGTGAACGTAGATGGGGGCAGCCTGTCTGGAGAGGAGCAGACCTGTTGTCAAAGTGAAGGCCCTCCATGGAAAGAAGCTGAGGCTGCAGGATTGGGGAGGGGCAAAGTCTCTTACCCCTCGAGGTGGGGTGTAAATAGTTGAGGGTTTATTATCTGACGTGGAGGTACCAGGATGGGACCACTGACCTCAGAAGGCCCCAGAGTCTGGAGGGGAAGGGTCGGTGCTAACTGGAGAGGGCCTGTGCCCATGGGAGGCCCCTCCCTGTTTGTCCCTGCAGTGGGACCTTGTGTGCGAACAGAAAGGCCTGAACAAAGCCACTTCCACTTTCTTCTTTGCTGGTGTGCTGGTGGGAGCCGTGGCCTTCGGATACCTGTCTGACAGGTGGGGTGCAGTGGGGGGGGCAACGAGGGAGTGGGGGGGAGCCCTCTCCCACTAGTCGGGGTATGGGCTTGGTCTGCCTCTGTCGTGGGACCTCCCCTCTACAGGGAGCTGACCCTGCATGACCCCTGTGCAGGTTTGGGCGGCGCCGTCTGCTGCTGGCGGCCTACGTGAGCTCCCTGGTGCTAGGCCTGGCATCTGCGGCCTCAGTCAGCTACGTCATGTTTGTCATCACCCGCACCCTCACTGGCGCAGCCCTGGCTGGCTTCACCATCATCGTGATGCCACTGGGTGAGGCAGGCAAAGGACGGGCAGGGCCTAGAAGACTGGAGGGAGGCAGTTGTCAAGGCTGAGACTGAACCCATCTGCTTCTTGCTAACTTTCTTCCTGTCTCTGGTTCCTGCCCTGGGCCCAGAAATGGAATGGCTGGACGTGGGGCACCGCACCGTGGCAGGTGTCCTGAGCGGCACCTTCTGGACAGTGGGCGTGATGCTGTTGGCACTGGTCGGGTACCTGATACGGGACTGGCGATGGCTTCTGCTGGCTGTCACTCTGCCTTGTGCCCCAGGCATCCTCAGCCTCTGGTGAGGACTGTGGGCAGCTTGGGAGTGGGTGATAGAGGAAGTCAGAGACAGAATTAATCAGAGGCTGAGATTCGAATACAGAGTGACTGAGAGATGAAGAGAAAGAGAACGTCAGCGACCGAGAAACGGAAAAAGAGAGAACGAGAGACCAACCAATACAAAGAAGTTGGCACCGGACATGAGAAGCAGAGAAACACAGGACGACATATAGAGAGACTGTGGAGAGACAGAGACAGAATCAGTGAGAGGTAGAAAGTGACAGAGACCAGGACTGAAAGGCGGATTCAGAGGGACAGATAGAGATGGTTGAAGCAGGGACAAGAGAGACAGGGATGGAGAGACAGGGCCAGCACAGGGGTAGGGAGCCCAAGCAGGAGGGTAGGAAGCCAGGCAGGGTGGGCATTTCATCACCTCCCCAAAATGAACTGGCTTTTGATGCCCTTTGGGGATTTCTGTATGTCTGTCTCTCCTTCATCCTATGCCCTCCTGTCACCTGTGGGAGAAGTGGGTGGCTGATGCTGGGGGCTGAGGTCTCGGGAATGATAGCAATCCAGTTGAATAGAGAAGGGAATTCTCGGCTGCGGTGGACCTAGGCCTGGGCAAGGCAGTGTGGGAGGAGGTGGCTTTTAAGTTGGGCCTTAAAGGATGAGTAAAAGTTCATCAGGTGAGGAGGGTTTGGGTCATGTTGAGGGACTGCATGAGCAAGAGCCTGGAGGTTGACAGGCTGTGGTATGCGCAGGAGGGAGATGTGGCTGCGGGTGCTGACTCTGCCTGAAGGCCCTCCTGCTGTCCCCCAGGTGGGTACCTGAGTCTGCACGCTGGCTTCTGACCCAGGGCCGTGTGGAGGAGGCCCACAGGTACCTGCTCCGCTGCGCCAGGCTCAATGGGCGTCCCATGGGTGAAGACAGCCTGAGCCGGGAGGTGAGGGAGAATGTGTGTGTGAGTGCAGGCAAGTGCGTGGGGGGGGGGTGCATGTGTGTGTGCGCACGTGAGTGTGTGAGGCCTACGTCAAGCTCCCCCCTCCTGGGGCCCACTGTATGTGCAGGGAAAGCTCCTGGCCCCCAGTGGAGAGTTCCAAACTCTTCAAGATGTCCTACCTGGCTCCGGTGGGCCACATCCTTGACTCAGGTCCCACCCTACTCAGCTTGCAAGTGCATCCCCAAGAAGGAGGTGGCATAGAGACCCAGGGAGATCAAGTGCCTAGCTAAGCCGTGTGCCTAAGCCAACTGACGTCACAAACTCTCCTCCTCTCCTGCCAGGCCCTGAACAAAGTGGCCACTCGGGAGCGAGTGGTTCAAAGACCCTCGTACCTAGATCTGTTGCGGACCCCACGGCTCCGACACATCTCACTATGCTGCATGGTGATGTGGTGAGGAGGGGGCCTGGCCTGGGCCTAGCAGGGTGGGGGTGGGTGGACCGAAAGGCAGCAGACTCCAGGATGGTGCTGAGTGTGAGAGGAAGATGGACAAGTGAACTGTAACTGTGCAGGGCAGGAGGACCTGCCTCTGGGGGCATGGAGCTCTGGAAAGTCACAAGATGGAGCAGGCATCAGAGCCAGGGCTCAAATGCAGGCTCTGCCACTTCCTTTCTGCGAGACCTTGGACAGGTCACTTAACACCCAGCCTCAGAGTCCCTTCTGCAAAATAGGACGCTTTTAGTTCCTACCTCACAGGCTTGCTGTGCAGATTAGGTAAAGACGCTTTGGCCATTGGCAGGTGCCGCACATTCCCGGCGGGATTATGGGGACAGGGAAGGCGGTGGGCAGTGGGCTCTGGAGGTGGGGGAGGTGGTCCTTCTAAAAGGCCAAGGCTCCCTAAAAAGAGAGGACAAGGAGTGGGGGGTGAAAAGGAAGGCCCCTGAGTGGCATCACGACCCCCTTCAGGTTTGGAGTGAATTTCTCCTATTACGGCCTGAGCCTGGACGTGTCGGGGCTGGGGCTGAACGTGTACCAAACACAGCTGCTGTTCGGGGCTGTGGAGCTGCCGTCCAAGCTGCTCGTCTACCTGTTTGTGCACCACGCGGGACGCCGTCTCACGCAAGCAGGAGCGCTGCTGGGCACCGCCCTTGCTTTGGGGATCAGTCTGCTGGTGACCTCCGGTGAGCCCCGCCCACTCCCCGGAGGCCCCGCCTCCTGCCCAAGAACGCCCGCCCTTTCCCGGAAGCCCCTGCTCAAAGCCCTCCACTAGGGGAACCTCCCATCCTGGGAGCTCTGGGTCTCCCACAAGGCCCGCTCACTGCCTGTACCCCTTTTCTTCCAGAGATGGGGGCCTGGAGCACCGCCCTGGCGGTGACGGGGAAAGGTTTTTCTGAAGCTGCCTTCACCACTGCCTACCTGTTCACGTCGGAGTTGTACCCTACTGTGCTCAGGTGAGGGGAGCCTGGGTCCCAGGCAACCCACCTGGGGGAGGGCTTGTAGTCACATCTTTTTACCAACACCCTACACACACACACACACACACACACACACACACACACACACTCTGCAGCCTAGTTCCTCCCACCCATTCCTCACACCAGACCCAGAATACAGAGCTAATCAGAGCCATCTGTGCATGCTTAAATCTGGGAGAAGGCAGAGCATTTATCTTTACTAAGTGACCCTGAGTGAGGTCACACTTCTCTGGGCCTCCTTTAAAACAAAAGTCACGAAAAGCGCCATCTGCCCTGCCCTTCTCTTCCCATTCACCACAGCCCAGGCAGAGCTGCCCTAAGGGGTAGTCTCTGGACCTAAGGCCTGGGGCCCTTTTTTTACTTTTTAAAAGATTTTATTCATTTGAGGGCGCCTGGGTGGCTCAGTTGGTTAAGCGACTGCCTTCGGCTCAGGTCATGATCCTGGAGTCCCTGGGTCGAGTCCCACATCGAGCTCCCTGCTCGGCAGGGAGTCTGCTTCTCCCTCTGACCCTCCCCGCTCTCATGTGCTCTCTCTCTCATTCTCTCTCTCTCAAATAAATAAAATCTTTAAAAAAATAAAAATTAAAAAAAAGATTTTATTCATTTGAGAAAGAGAGAGAGAACACGAGTGAGGAGAGGGGCAGAGGGAGAGGGAAAGGGAGAGAATCTCAAGCAGACTCCCACGGAGCTGAGGTGGGGTTTCATCCCACACCCCCTAGATAGTGACCTGAGCCAAAATCCAGAGTGGCCATGCTCAACCGACTTAGCCACCCAGGCGCCCCCTGGTGCCCTTTCAGCTAGCTAATTGGCAGGTGGGGAGAAGACTGTAGGCAGCTGGGTATGTTTAGAAAGCCTTGCTCCTCCTCTACCAACATGGCAGGGTCTGTAGGAGCTGGGACCCTTTTCCTTCCACACTACCCTTTCCCCACCCCTTTTGTGACGACTTTTCTTTTCCTTCAGCAGTACCAGATTGGTTCTGTCAGAATGGGAGTCCCATTCTCTGGTGAATGCTGGCTTGGGGGTCCCTGGCATGGGGACAGGTGGGAAGGCCACCTGAAAGAAGCCTCAGCTTTCTTAGCCATCTGGGGAGAAGGGGATATCAGGACTTGTCAGCCCAGGATGGGAGCCCTTGTGAGGCATGACCCTAAGTAGGTGTGAACACCAACCCCTCCCCCCATCCTCTCTCTGAACAGACAGACAGGGATGGGGCTGACTTCACTGGTGGGCCGGCTGGGGGGCTCTTTGGCCCCACTGGCGGCCTTGCTGGATGGAGTATGGCTGTCACTGCCCAAGCTCGCTTATGGGGGGATCGCCCTGCTGGCTGCCTGCACTGCCCTCCTGCTACCAGAGACGAGGCAAGCACAGCTGCCGGAGACCATCCAGGACGTGGAGAGGAGGTGTGTGCACAGAACTGTGTCTGTGTGAGCACATGCATGTGGGAATGAGCGCTCAAGTACCTGACGCCTTAGGTAGGATTCAGAGAAGACGTGTCTGCATGTTGTGTATCTGGTGCTTCTATGCAAGTGTGCGTGGGTGTATGACTTGAGGTTTGTAAAAGTATACATGAGTCCGTATGTGTGTGTGTACATGGATATCAAAGATTGTCCAGGAAGAGGTGGATGTGTGCACACTCAGGTATGCCTATACATCAGGGATGTATATAAGCATGTGTGGGAGTCACCTGTGGGAGTACCCTTGTTTGTATACCAGCAGCTGGGGAGAGGTGTAGGCCAGCCCTGATGGGGCAGGCTCGGGTGGGAGGCCCAGGGGCTAAACCCCACCATTGCTCATGACTCCTTCCTCCCTAGTGCCCCATCCAGCCTTCAGGAGGAAGAGATACCCATGAAGCAGGTCCAGGACTGAGTGGTATCAGGGGCAGGCCCTCCACAGAAGTTCTGCAGCAGGGGCTGGAAGACCAGAAGGGCAGGCCCTGTGGCTGGGGCTAGGGGCATCAAGCCCCCTCCCCAGGGTTGGAGTTGCCACCAGTGCCCCCTCTCTGTGCTCATTCAGCCTTGACTATTTGGCCTCCAGCAACTGGGTGACTGAATGCAGTGGGCTCCTGAATAATTCTGGTACCCTTTTCATGGCTGGGGGAGTTCCATAAATGAAGGTGCCCCATGGGTTTGGGCAGCAGTGAGTTGTGGGATGAGCCCTGGATAGGAAGCCAGTCTGACCCTGGGATCTGATCCCAACTTTGCCACTGATTTGCTGTGAGACCTTAGGCATGTGGCTTTCCCTCTCAAGGCTTCAGTCTGTTCATCTCTCAAATGGATAATCAAGCCTCTTAGCAGACCTCACCACAGGATCTGTTGTCATGCTCAAATGAGATGCCGAATAACGTTTCTTTTTCTTTTTTTTTTTAAGATTTTATTTATTTATTTGACAGAGAGAGAGACAGCAAGAGAGGGAACACAAGCAGGGGGAGTGGCAGAGGGAGAAGCAGGCTTCCCGCTGAGCAGGGAGCCTGATGCGGGGCTTGATCCCAGGACCCTGGGATCATGACCCGAGCCGAAGGCAGATGCCTAACGACTGAGCCACCCAGGCACCCTAACGTGCTTCTTCTAGAGACTGTGCTAAAGAAGGGACTGCCCTATGATGACTTGTGGCACCAAAAGGCTGGTGGGCATGCTGTCCACTGTGTGGTACTGGGAGCTGCCCAGGACCAGGGTACCAGGAGAATAGAGCTCTTTGTTCCCATGGCTGGCCCTGTACCTACCATGCACTTTGCAGGGTAATGCATCCTCCACCCCACAGCTCCCATCCTCCAACCCATTGTTTAGGCCTCATGCCCAAAAAAGAGCTGAAGGCATGGGAGCCAACATTTTATTGGAGAAGCCAGAATAAACACATTTTTTTAAGTACTTGAAGTTAAAGAATTTGCTAGGGAAAGGGACTGGGAAGGCCAGGAGGCTACCCTTTAAAATGTGGTGGCCTATGTCCCCTAGCCAGATTGGAACAGGAAAGGGAGGAATCGGCAAAGTCTAGACTCCCTGGTCTACCATGGAGCCTAGGCCCAGGCCACTGGAAGACCATCTTCCCCCTGTGGGACTGGAGAATTCTGTAGCTCTCATTGGATCATGGAGGGGATGGTATGAGGCCTGAGTTAGAGTGACCTCTCCTGTGAGCATCTCATTTGGATTTTATCTCCACGGGGTCATAGATGTAGCAGCCCACATCACCAATGTTCACACCTGAGGGAGAGAGCCCCATCACCAAGGGCCTTGGGGCTGGGAGGTGTTGGGCTGAGGGATGAAGGGAATTGGGAGGGACCTGGGGTGTGTGTGACCACCCCAGTTTTTGTCCACACATCCCCACAGACCCACATGCCATACTTTAGGCCCACTGTCTGGGATGGGGCCGCCCACCTTTGGGGCCAAACAGGTAGCCGTAGCAGGGGATGTGGCAGTAGGGGACGCCGTCATGCTGGGACATAGAGAGAAAGAGAGCCATCTCAGCTTGACTCTCTTCCCATCTCCAGCCTCCCTCCTCCCAACATAAGCACCCATCCCTGCCCTGTTCACCTCAGCATGACTCCCAGCAGTCAGGGTCTTCCGGCAGCGCTGGCACCTCAGACAGGGTCGGTGCCAATTTCTGCCCAAAGACATCACCTTCTCAGCTGGTGGTGGAGAGAACTGGTAATTCCAGGAGCAGGGCAAGGAGACCTACCTGCTTTGCACCACCTCCCTACACTCTGATGCCCATCCTCTGCCCCCCTCCCCAAGCTTTCCATTGTCACTTACCGAAATAGACAGGTTCCTCACAGCCAGGGCACAGTGAAGTCTCCCCAGTGAATGTCTTCATGTGGGGAGGGCCTTTAAGGGGAAGAGGCCCTGGCTAGGGCTGAGGCGGGGGCCAGGCCTAAGCAGGGCCCATCAGCACCAGCCTGTACATGGCTTCTTCCAAAAGCCATGCTCATCCCAGAGCCCCCCACCCAGCTGGCCATGAGTCTTTCTTGGGCAGAGCTGAGTCTCCTATGACCCCCACCTCCTGCCCCATTCCTTTTTGCAGAAGGGACCACCTGCTTCCTTCTCCTCCTAGGGGATCAGGTACCCACCAGCTCAACCCTGTCAGCAACTCAATCCTCAGGAAACCTGAGCTGATACAGGAGCGGGCCTGTATGGGTGTCAGGTGTTGGGGAGCATGGTGTCATTGACCACTCTAGGGGATGGGAGGAAGGAACAGGGAGAGGGGAGAAGTGGAAGAATATGAGGGGCTGGCCCTGTCTCAATGACCTCTCTTACTCCTACGTCGTTCTTCCATGGCCTTGGCCTGGGAGAGGCCTGAATCCCGGGCCAGCTTTGCCTCTGACTTGCTGTGACTGCACGAGGCCACTCACTCTCTCCAAACCACCTTGGTTCCCAATTTACCTCTTAACTCAGCAGCTGACATGAGAGAACCCCCCAAAAAGGGCCATGAATAAGAGAAGACTTTGCCACAAAGTTGTAGGAATGTGAAGCAGAGGACTAGGGTGGCAGACTGCCACCTGGTCTACCCTGTTTCAGCCTGGGGATGAGGAGTAGCTGGGGCCCAACTTCACTTACTTTTCTTGCCCTGGGGGAGGCCAGTCCTGGGCCTGGGGGGGCTGAAACTGCTGGGGCTGAGGGGAGTGGTGCTGGCTGGGGTGGGAGTGGGAGGGTTGTAGAGGTAGGAGCCCACACCACCAATGTTCACCCCTGCAGAGAAAACAGGGGCTGTCAGGCTTGAACCTCCAGCTCCCAGCCACAAAGAGGGTCCTGCTGTCCCCTGGCCTCTTCTAGATTGGTACTTACCCCTGGGTCCAAAGAGAGCCCCATAGCATGGCTTGTGGCAATACGGCCTCCCATTGTGCTAGAAGCAGAGGAAAGAGAGCTGCTCAGGGGTAAAGAAGCGGGGGGGAGGGGGGGGAACGTGGGGAGCTCTCCTGTGTCCCACAGGCCTTCCCTCAACACAGACTGCCAGATGTGTCTGTCCATTGGCCTTGGCTGGTGGGGTTGGGAGGGGTGGAGGGTGAACTGGCATGTCAGAATTGCCACTGTGGTCAGGAGAAAGGGCAAGAGCAGGTCAGAAAACTGCTGCTTCCCTCCCCTCCCACCAAAAGGCATGGGGTCCACCCCCCACCAGCACAACTCAGGTGTCCCAAATCCTGGCTGGTGTGGGGCCCTCCGGGTAAGTGGTCTTGGTATTTGACTGCGGAGGTTGCCTTTAGGGAGCCTCCTGAGCCGAAACTGGGGGCTGGTGCTTAGGGGACAGTGACAGACACAGGGCTGTGCGCCCTGGCCAGGCCTCACCTCTGCATGCCCTCCTGGGGACAGGACACTGTGGCAGCGCTCACATTTCAGGCAGAAGCGGTGCCAGTTCTTGCCCAGGGAGCTCACCTTCTCCGCTGTGGGGGACAAGGTGGAACCGGACTGTGGAGAGCCAGGCCACGCAGCGGGCGCCCCCTGTCCCCCCTCAGCCCCCTCCCCGCCTTTTTCCTAGAGACGATAGGGAGTGTCCCCGGGGCGGGGGGGGGTCAGCTCCAACCCGCCCAAGTGCCCTGCGCCCCAGAGGTGGAAAGGGGGTCTGAGGCCACACCGTCGTCAGCTTCTCGAACGCCCCGGCTCACACTCGCCCCATCTCCCCCTCCTCAGCCCGGGCCTCACCGAAGAAAACGGGCTGCTGGCAACGCGGGCAGGTCCAGCTCATGGCTCCGCACAGGGCAGCCGGCGCCACACACAGTAGTAACCACCGAGGGGGGCTCCGTTCCCGCCCCCTTCGCTGGCTCCGCCCATGGCCCCGCTGTGAGCCTCATTGGGCAGAAACCGCAGCTCCTCGGCGCCTATTGGCCGTCAGAAATTTAGAACAACTGCACCTGGGAGACGCAGGCGACCTCGCAGGTCTTTCCAAAAACTAAAGCCTCCGACCGGTGGAGATGAGAGAGGGACTTGAAGCCCGACGGGAAAGGAAGAGAGCAATGAAGACGACTGGAAGGGTGGCACTAGTTTCTGGCTTAGTACAAAGGGAAAACTGTCCAGAGTACAGACGTCATGAAAACACTGTAATTTCCTCAAAGCGAGGGGTCAGGCATTCTTTGAAATGGCCTAATTCCGCCTTGACAGTCTCAGGTGGTTAAGAGCGTGGGAATCCGGAGCGCATCTCTGCCACTTACTCTCTGGCTTCAGGCAAATTATTTAACCTCCCTCCGCATCCATTTTATTTGTACAATGAGTATGATGATTAATCTCTACCTCATAGGATTGTTGTGGAAACTGAGTAAGTTAGTACGTGCAAAGTGCCCAAACAGTGATTGGCACATAGCTGCTATAAAAGCGATAGCTATCATTATGATAGATCCCATAATGAACTCAAGACTCTTTGGAAGCCTCAAAATGTGGTCTGGATACAATAGTTTTCTTGTGAAATTACAATGCTTATTAAATTTAAATGTATCATTCAGACATCAATTACATAATCCTAATTTAGTTTTAAGGTGTTTTAATATTTGTTACAAGTAGCCCAAGAGTGCTTCAAAGGACACTTCAAGAAAACCCACAGAGAAAGGGAGAAAATATTTGCAAATATAGTATCTGGTAAGGATCCAGTAATCACAGAATATCTATATAAAGGGCTCTTACACCTCAATAATAAAAAGACAACCCAATTTAAAAAGTCAAAGAATTTGAATAGACATTTTTCTAAAGAAGATATACACATGGCCAACAAGCACATGAAAAAATGCTCAACATCATTAGTCATTAGGGAAAGGAAAATCAGGATCACAATGAGATACCATTATAGACCTATTAGAATGGCTATAATAAAAAAAAGATAATAACAGGTGTTAGGATGTGTCAAAATTGGATTCCTCATATGCTGTTGATGAGAATGTAAAACAGTACAGCCCTTTGAAAAACATTCTGGTAACTCCTCAAAAGATTAAAGAGAGTTACTGTATGATCCAGCAATTGCAATTCTGGGTATATACCCAAGAGAAATGAACGCCTATGTGCACACGAAAATTTGTTCACGAATGTTCATAGTACTGCTATTCACAACAGCCAAAAGCCCATCAACTGATGAAACAGATGAACAATGTGGCATATCTGTGATAGAAGAGGATTCAGCCATAAAAAGGAATGAAGTACTGATGCACACTACAACCTGGATGAGCCATAAAAACATGCTAAATGAAAGAAGCCAGACACATAACACCACATATTGTATGATTCCATTTATATGAAATGTCCAGAATAGGGAAATCCATAAAGACAGAAAAGTGGATTGGTGGTTCCTAGGGGTGTGGAGGAGGGGCAGTTGGGCATATCCGCTAAGGGGGTATTAGGTCTCTTTATGGGGAGATGAAAATGGTCTGGAATTAGATAGTGATGATAGTTGTACAACCTCATGAATATACTAGAAATTAATGAATTGTATACCTTAGAAGGGTGAACTTTATGATATGTGAATAATTTCTCAACAATAATAATGATAATGCCTGAAGAGAACTTATTTTTTAAAAAAGGTAGCTCAGGGAATGAGGGGCAGGAAAGAGAGCTAATTACTATGTGCCAGTGCCCCAGCAGAGAAAAGAATCCCTCGATGAAGTATTAGGTGGTGAAATGAAGAGTTTTCTGGAGTGTCTTTGTCAAGTCAGCTCAGAAACAGCTCAAGGGTGTGTGTGTGTGCTGAACTTAGCCTTCAGCTGCAGTGGGTGAGCCCTGCTAGGTGAAAGGAGTCCTATTTGTGTCTCAGGAGTCCGAGACCCTCTCTGCACTTCAGTTCCCTCACTGGGTAACGGGATAGGACTGGTGTCTGAATTTCCACTCAACACTCCTGTTGCCTCACTTGTCTCCATCAGTACTTTCTCCTTTTAACACTTGTTTTATCCTCCTTGTTGACTTCTAAAGGTGGAAGGCTGCACACCATGAAACAAACTTTTCTATACTTTCTCATTATCTGTTTCTTGTTTTGGGAACTATTTCAAGATCCTTAGTTTTATGACTGTTTCTTGATGGGCTTCTTTAACAAACTTGAAAAATATTAGTCTCCACTGATATTTTACTTTTGTGTTTCTGCCTCTCTCATTCGTTTCTCACAGAAGGTGGCTTGAGGTTCACCGTTTTTTGTTCTCTATGGCTCTCATGGAGAAGGTCTTACTTCAGGAGGTTGGGAGGACTTCATTGTAGTCATTCACAGACACTGCATTTATTTTACTTTAGGAAGGTTAGCTTCATTTGCCCACAGAACTATCCTTACAATTTCTGGGGCATATCAAATAATCTTTCACTGAGGCTCTGTAGCTCTTTCTGTGTGGGATTACCTTGGCCACATACCTCAGCCTCCTAGAGAGGTCATCTTTACCAGTGCATCCAGCACAGGGCCCCACACAAAGAAACAAGTGTCGGAGTGTGAGCGCCATGCTGCCTTCACACAACTTGCACTGAGTCAGTGGGGCAAGTGCTATACTGCTCCCGTCTTCTGCGGCCTTCCTGTGTTGTATGGCCATGACAAACACAGTATGCCTTGTCTCTTCTAGTTCAGTGCTTAGAAAAGACTAGTTGAGGCTCCTCCTTTTCAAATATTGGCCATTCATTTGCAAGTACAGCAAATCACAGTATTCCACTCTTCTTCCTTGCCTGGCTTCTATTATTCTGTCTCTAAAAGAGGCTTTGTAAAGAATGCTAACAGGGAAAATGAACACTTCTTGTAGGAATGTACTTGTAGTTACTGACAGTGGCTGTTTTGAATACTTGTGTGACTAAAGCCTGTAACGTGATAGTTTAACAAATACCACAAATGGTTAAGTCCAGTTGAGTGTAGGAATTACCTAATCAGCTGTCAGTGTGGAGTCTGTTTTTTTTTTTTAAAGATTTTATTTATTCATTTGACAGAGAGAGACACAGCGAGAGAAGGAACACAAGCAGGGGGAGTGGGAGAGGGAGAAGCAGGCTTCCCGCGGAGCAGGGAGCCTGATGCGGGGCTCGATCCCAGGACCCCGGGATCATGACCTGAGCCGAAGGCAGACGCTCAACCGACTGAGCCACCCAGGCGCCCCAGACTGTTGGTAGTTTTTGATGAATTGACCCTTTTATTGTTATGAAGCTGAAGAAACAAGCTTTTCAACTCAAGATGAGTGGTGGTGAAGATAATGGCCCCAAACACCTGAAGGCTGTCACATGGATGAGGCATTAGGGGCACTACTGAGACCCCAGGATAGAGGTCACAGAGAAGCAGATTGGGATTCTGTTCAAGAAAAGAACCTTCTTACAGAGCCCAAACATGGGGTGGCTGCTTCAGATAGTAGTGAGCTTCCTATCTCTGGATGTTATAAATAACATTGGAGAACAAACCAACTGATCACCAGTGTTGCAGAAGGGATGCCAGCATCATACACAGACAGATATTTGAGTTTTCCTCACAAATGGCAGCATATGATTTTGTGATTCTATTACCAAAAAAGAGTTTCAAATTTGTTAGCAAGAGAGCACTGTTAAAATAGTGACAGCTACCACCTATGGAGTACCAGCCCAGGCACTTTACTTGTTATTTCTGATCCTACAAGAACCTGGTGAGGGGTTTAAATGCTACATTATCGGGGTGCCTGGGTGGCTCAGTCGGTTAAGTGTCTGCCTTTGGCTCAGGTCATGATCCCAGCTCAGCAGGGGAGTCTGCTTCTCCCTCTCTGTCTGCCCCTGCTTGTGTGCTCTCTCTCACTCACTCTCTTAAATAAGTAATTTAAAAAAAAAATGCTACATCATCAATTGTACATAAAAGGAGAGTGGCTTGGGGGCGCCTGGGTGGCTCAGTCGTTAAGCGTCTGCCTTCGGCTCAGGTCACGGTCCCAGGGTCCTGGGATCGAGCTCCGCATGGGGCTCCCTGCTCAGTGGGAAGCCTCCTTCTCCCTCTCCCACTCCTCCTGCTTGTGTTCCTGCTCTCGCTATCTCTCTGTCAAATAAATAAATAAAATCTTAAAAATAAATAAATAAAGGAGAGTGGCTTGGAGAAGTTAAGAGATTTCTTCAAATCATACAGACCCAAGACTCTCAAGCTCATACTCTTTCCACTCCCTGCTTCTAAGCATGGTTTCTGCTAAGCTGCCCATGTGTTTGGGTATGAAGAGCACCTTGTCTGCACAGCATCTCTGTGCCTAAAGGTAAGAGGACCTCTCCAAGTAAATAATGGGTTGCAAGAGACAAGGGAATGTCACTAAAGCTTTTCCATGGCTTCTCAGTGCTCTCAAGGTAAAGTTTTTAACTTGGCTCTAAGGACCTCACCTTTCCAGTTCTAGCCATTTCTCCTGTTTCTCCCTCCAGCCACACTAAGTGAGCTTCGTAAACCTGTGAAATCCTTTCCTGCCTCAGGGCCTTTGCAAATGCTATCTCCCTTCTGGGAACTTGCTTCCTCAATATCTTCATCTCACTAATTCCTGCCTAACTACAGGTCCCCCTCACCTACTCAAAACCAGGCTATTGGCCCCAGGCATTCTCTCCCATAGCATCCTGTGCTGGAGGGCCAAAGGGGTACAATCAGCAACACCTGTGTTTTCCCTACTTGAGAGCTCAACCAAATGAGGAAATAAAGACTACATTTGTAGCTTAGTGGGAGAATAAAATAGGTTTGCCAACTTCCTGCCCCCCCACCCCACCCCCGAATTTAGTCTTTGTTAGTCTGTGAGGCTCCATGAGGGCAGGGAACAGGAATGCTTTGCCAAACGCTGTGTATGCTTCCAATGCCTTGCTTAATCTCTGATACAGAGTGCTCAATAAATATTTATTGGTGACAGAATATTAAATGTTATACACAAGTCTCCCTCAAATGTGAGTAGATGAGGGCTAATGAAGAGATGTGGAGTTAGGAGGGGACTGGTAGGAGTTAAGAGTTTCATTACAACAAAAGCCCTGGGGCAAGGGAAGCTTAGGTGGCTAGGAGTAAGAATTTAGGAGTTTGTTTCTTCATACCCATAAGGATCAGCATGTATGAGGCAAACCAGAATATGATTTAAACTGATCCTGATTACAAATACTAGATAACTAATAAAAAGAGAACTGAAAATCTGCTTTGGCAGCAAACCAGTCCCACTAATTGCAGTCATTCACAAGAACTTACTAATTAAGCTTAATTAGCATGTGGCACAATTATGTGTATCATTAAATATATGGCAAATGAGAGAATGTGGGAAAGTGTTATGTAAACTGTAAAGCACCTTACAAATATGACTGCTATAATGTGTCAGGTTAGCACTGAGTTTTGATTACAACTATAAAGTCCACTTATTTTATATCTTTGTAGACTTGTCCGAGTATATGGGCATACGCTTATAACTTTTAAGGCATTATCAAAAACTTTGTTCCTCAATGACTCTTGAAAGGTTTCACTCAGTTCTGGTATGTTAATGAAAAATTAGTCTTACCTTTGATCACCATGTTACTTAACCTTTATTACCCATACATAACCTGTGTGCTTTCTCATTCCATCTTCTGAGTTTCTCCTCTAACTAGAAAGCTTTACTTTCTGCCATTTACGTTACTTAAAAAATAAAATAAAAATAGAAACATACACACAAGACAAAACCAGACTGAAATGTTTTCTTAAAAACACACTAGCAAGTCTGTTTGACCTTCTTTCTTGTTTTCCAGCATCCACTTGCTGCCATTACATGAACCTGTTGAGAGCATTCTGTATATAGCTACTTGTGGTTAGCTGCTTGGGGTTATTGACTGGGCTACATTTTGTGATTCAGTGGCATCAGCTGGGCTAATTCAGAATCAAGGTTGCAGGAAATGACCCTCTGATCTCTCACCATGGTTGCCTTCAACTTATGCTCATGAAGAAATCAACAACAGCTTTCAATGGTGGTTTTCCATACAAAGATGGGCCTGGTTTCGCAAATATCATTTGGAAATGTGTATTTCATCTAAAAATACATAAAAATAACTACATCCAAATAATTTGCAGCACGAAAAATATATCCGTATGCTGGAAACCGAGAAGAAAACAGGAGTGAAACTTGGTGGTCAGCTTGCTTATAGGTCTGACAGATGGTGACAATGCTCTGTGATGTGAACTATTGGCAACTTCCTCATCTCATTTTTTATAATATACAAGCATAGTCGTTCCAGGTCACGAGACTATGTTAAGGAAACTAAAACAGTTTAATCTTACGAATTCAGAAAAATGCAAAAGCTTACCTTTTTATAGAGGAGTTTCTCAGTTCCTCTATGAAACTCAAAATCACAGAATCAGGAGTCAAGTTCCAGGCTCTTCCCAGCTCCAAAATGAGTGGGCTTTTTCTCTTCTTCTCTGGAGCTTTTGGAAGAGGCAGAGCTATAACATCTTTATTCATACTACATTTATTACTACCAACCCCCACCACCAAAAAACAGGGCAGCAATTAGCAGTATCTTGTGGAGAAAAGAACTTTGTGATAAAAAGCCACAAAGAGGAAGGCTATAAAACCAAGGTGGCACTGAATCTTTGCAGCTGTATAGGGGACACTTACTTTCCTACTTAGAAGGATTTCCTTTGAAGAACCTCATCTCCCCCCATTCTAGATTGTTCAGTAGGGTAGATCTTGTCTTTCCATGGTGAGCTTCTGACCAGGGCCTGGTCTGAGTACTTTATCCACCTGTCCACAGTAATTGTTCAGGGATAGAAGTGTGGCCCAAATCACGCTCATCCTCTTCCCTGAGACTTTTCCATGAGACTTTTTGGTGTTATTAGGCAAAATACACTTTCATTTTCTAGAGAGAAACCTTATAAGGCCATAGCAGCATGAGACTGCAGGGGCTATCTTGCCCCTGAGTGAAGAGAAAATGAGGCCAAGCAAAGCTGAGAGGAAGGGGAAGGGAGGGTCCTAATGACATCTCTGACCTCCAGGATCTAACTCTGCCCCAGTTTCCCAGTATCAAGCAATAAATTATCCCCTATCCATTTTTTCTTAAGGTTGTTTGAGTTAGGTTTCTGTTACAACCAAGAGTCCTAATTAATATAATGTGCATCTTTATACAGCTCTTGTGCTTCTTCTTGTATTTAAGAATTGCATCATGTTGTATAAAGTTCTGACACTGTAAATTGCTTTATATACATATTTTCTTAATGCATGATTTTTAGGATAACCATGTAAGAAAAAAGACTAGAAAATGATATATAAAAAATGGATCTTAGACAAGTTATCCAATTAAATAACAGGCAAAGAATTTGGATAGTTTTCCAAAGAAGATATACAAATGGCCAATAAGCACATGAAAAAACGCTTGACATCATTAGTCATTAAAGAAGTGTAAATCAAAACCATAAGGACATACCATTTTTACATCCACTAGGATGGCTGTAATCAAAAAGGAAAAAGAAAATAACAAGTGTTGGAAAAGATGTGGAGAAAATGAAACCCTCACATTTCTGGTAGGAGGGTAAAGAGATGCAGTTGCTGTGGAGAACAGTTTGACAGTTCCTCAAGAAGTTAAATATATTGTGATTTCACAGAAATGGCAGAGTAGAGAGTTACAGGAATCAGTCCTCCACTGAAGCTATCATTAAGCTGGCAAAAACAGATAGAAGCAACTTTTTCTTTTCTTTTTTTTTTTTTTAAAGATTTTATTTATTTATTTGACAGAGAAAGACACAGCGAGAGAGGGAACACAAGCAGGGGGAGTGGGAGAGGGAGAAGCAGACTCCCTGCCGAGCAGGGAGCCCGATGCGGGACTCGATCCAGGGACTCCAGGATCATGACCTGAGCCGAAGGCAGTCGCTTAACCAACTGAGCCACCCAGGCGCCCCTGATAGAAGCAACTTTTTCAAAACTCTGGAATCTAATAAAACTTAGAGCGGAGTCCAACCAGTGGTGTGCTTAATGAAAAAAGAAGCTGTTAATTTTCAGTAACAAAATGTTGCGGCATTTTTGTTTACCTGTCTACCATCCCCCTATTCCCCAGTTCAGTGGTGACTGTGGGATAGTAGTCCATATTCCTGGTGTGGCTTGCTAGTGCCAGGGGAGGAGAGATGCACCCTATTCTCAAAAGACTGTAGCTGTCAATTTTGCCCTGTCTGGTGGTTCCCTTCAGGACCCATGCTGACTCTGACCTTTGTTTTGCCCCCTCAGCCTGGAGCAGCTTTCCAAGCTGCTGGTGATTGCCTAGAGCAAGAGACAGAGAATTGAACAAGCAGCAGATGGATCTAAAAGCCTGACAAGTAGGAGACAGAGGAGGAAGCTACACGGGGAAATAAGGACTCTGAAGGGCTGTGTGATTGGGGAAATCCATCATACAAAGTGCATGCCCAGGGATAGATGCATGTTCAGAAAAGACCTGAGAGGACCCTAGGTTTGCACCTTTGGCTGATCTTTGGGTTCCATGCAATCAGGAGGTGAAGGCTAAGGCAGAGTTTCAGGCAAATTGGCTTAGCATTGAAGTAGTGCCCCAGCTCAGAGCCAACCTACAAAAACCTGGAGAGGTGGTGGTGGTGTTTTTACTCCAGCCATTTAAGGAAATCTCTGCCAGGACACTGACTGACTGCTGAGATAATGGAACAGAGTTTCAGTGATCACACACAACAAGAAATGCAGTCTTAGCAAAAATAGTTTAGAAAAGTCAATGAACAAATGGATGACAACAGCCTTCAATAATCAAAAACAACAAACCCTGGGAAGGGGATGATTCCCAGATGGACATACTGTAATATTCAAAATGTTCAGTTTTAAACAAAAAAAAAATCACAAGGTATAAAAAGAATAAAGAAAGTATGGTTCATTCACAGGAAAAAAAAAAAAAAGAAGTTTATAGAAACCATCACCAAGGAAGCCCAAACATTGGACTTACAAGGCAAATATTTTATATTTTTTTTAAGATTTTTAAAATTTTTTTAAAGTAATCTCTACACCCAACATGGGGCTCAAACTCACAACCCCAAGATCAAGAGTTGCATGTTCTAATCACTAAGCCAGCCAGGCACCCCATTTGGCAAATATTTTAAGTCAAATGTCTTAAATATGTTCAAAGAGCTAAAGAAAACAATAGACAAAAAATCTAAAGGAAACTAGGAGAATGAAGAAATGAATAAAGAATATCCATAAAGAGATATACATTATTTATATTATTATATTAATATACATTTATTATTATAAGAACCAAATAAAAATTCTAGAGCTAAAAAGTATAGTAGCTGAAACAGAAAACTCATTATAGGGATTCAACAGCAGATTCAAGCTGGCAAAAGAAAAAAATGAGTGAACTTGACGATAGGACTATTGAAATTATTCTGAGTAGGAGAAATAAAAAAAAGAAAACTCTCAACCAGGATTCTATATCCACAAAACTATCCTTCAAACAAAAGGGAAATTAAGACCTTTCTAGAGAAACAAAAGCTGAGGAGTTCATCACTAGTAGACCTGTCCTACATGAAAAACAAAAGGGAATCCTTTAGGCTGAAATGAAAGGACACTAGACAATAACTCAAACTGTATAAAGAAAGAAATCCAGTAAAAGTAACCATGTAGGTAAATATAAAAGCCAGTATTATTGTATATTTGGTTTGTAACTCCCCATTAGTTTCCCATATGATTTAAAAGGCAAATGCATAAAACAATAACTGTAAATCTATGTTAATGAGAACACACACAAAAATCTATGTTAATCAGCACACAATTGTAACAAACACCATAAGGATGGAGATGAACTGAAATGAAGGGAGAGAGAGTTCTACAATAGCAGTTGGAGATTCCAATATTTCACTTCAATAAAGAACAGAACATCTAGACAGAAGTTCAATAAGGAAAGAGAGGACTTGAACAACACTGAACTAAGTAGACCTAACAGACATATACAGAATACTTCATCCAGAAACAGAATACACACTGGACTCCTGGGTGCCTCAGTTGGTTAAGTGTCTGCCTTCGGCTCAGGTCATGATCCCAGGGTCCTGGGATCGAGTCCCACATCAGGTCCTTGCTCAGCAGGGAGCCTGCTTCTCCCTCTGCCTGCCACTCCCCCTGCTTGTGCGCACTCTCTCTCTCTGACAAATAAATAAAATCTTAAGAAAAAAAAAACCAGAATACACATTCTTTTCAAGTGCACATAAAACATTCTCCAGAATAGATATGTTAGTCCACAAAACAAAACTCAATACATTTAAAAAGACTGAAATCAGGGGCGCCTGGGTGGCTCAGTCCTTAAGCGTCTGCCTTTGGCTCAGGTCATGATCCCAGGGTCCTGGTATCAAGCCCCACATCGGGCTCTCTGCTCAGCGGGAAGCCTGTTTCTTCCTCTCCCACTCCCCGTGTTCCCTCTCTCCTGTCTCTCTCTCTGTCAAATAAATAAATTAAAAAAAAAAAATCTTAAAAAAAAAAGACTGAAATCATACAAAGTATCTTCTCCAACCACAATAGAATCATGCTAAAAATCAACAATAGAAGGAAAACTGGAAAATTCTCAAAATGTGGAAATTGAACAACACACTCTTAAATAACCAATGGGTCAAAGAAGAACTCACAAGAAAATGATAAAATACTTTGATATGGATGAAAATAAAAATACAACATATCAAAACACATGGGATGCAGTGAAAACAGTGCTAAGAGGGAAATTACAGCTATGAACATTTAAAAAAAAAAGATCTCAAATCAATAACCTAACTTTACACCTTGAGGAACTAGAAAAAAAAAGAGCCAACTAAACTAAAAGATAGTAGGTAGGAGGAAAGAAATAATAAAGATTACAGCAGAGATGAACAACAGAATCAATGCAACCAAGAGTTGGTACTTTGAAAAACTGACGAAATTGGCAAAACTTTAGCTAAAAAAAAAAAAAAAAAAACTTTAGCTAAATTTACTTAGAAAAAAAGAAGATGCAAGTAACTAAAATCAGAAATGAAAGGACATTACTACTGACCTTAGAGAAATAAGAAAGCATTATAATACTATGAAAAACTGTATGATTAAGTAGGAACCAGACAACGATGTCACTTTTACCACTACTTTTTTTTTTTTTAAGATTTTATTTACTCATTTGACAGAGAGAGAGGGAACACAAGCAGGGGGAGTGGGAGAGGGAGAAGAAGGCTTCCTGCTGAGCAGGGAGCCCGATGTGGGGCTCAATCCCAGGACCCTGGGATCATGACCTGAGCCAAAGGCAGACACTTAACCACTGAGCCACCCAGGCGCCTCTTTACCACTGCTTTTAAACACTGTACTGGAAGTTCTAGCTAAAGCGATTAGGGAAGAAAAAGAAATAAAAGGTATCCAAATTGGAAAGGGGGAGGTAAAACTATCTCTATTTTCAAATGACATGATCTTATAATATACAAAATATATATTATATATATGTAAAGAATCCACACACACACAAAACTAGAAGAAATTAACAAGTTCAGCAAACTTTCAGGATATAAGATCAACTCATTAAATTGTGTTTCTATACACCTGCAATAGGAAATTAAGCATCAATTCCATTTACAATAGCATACAAAAGAATAAAACACATAGGAATAAATTTATTTTTTTTTAAGATTTTTTTTTTTTAATTTATTTGACAGAGAGAGACACAGCAAGAGAGGGAACACAAGCAGGGGAGTGGGAGAGGGAGAAGCAGGCTTCCCGCTGAGCAGGGAGCCCGATGTGGGGCTCAATCCCAGGACCCTGGGATCACAACCTAAGCTGAAGGCAGACACTTAGCCAGCTGAGCCACCCAGGCGCCCCAGGAATAAATTTAGCCAGGACGTGAAAGACATACATAAAACTACAAAATACTGCTGAAAGATATTAAAGAAGACCTAATAGACAAAAAGGCATCTATGTTCATGGACTGGAAGATCTAATATTGTCAAAATGGTAATGCTATCCAAAGTGATCTACAGATCTAAAACAATCCCTATCAAAATTCCAATGACCCTTTTTACAGAAATGAAAAGCCAATCTTCAAATTCATATGAAATGCAAGGGGGCCCAAACAGCAGAACAATCTTAAAGAAGAACAAAGATGGAAGTCTCACACTTCTCAATTTCAAAACTTACTACAAAACTACAGTGATCAAAATAGAGTACTGGCATCAGGATGACATATAAGCCAATGAAATAGAACTGAGAGTCCAGAAATAAATCCATACATCTATAGCCAATCAATTTCCAACAAGAATGCCTAGACCATTCAATGTAGAAAAAACAGTCTCTTTAACAAATGTCCTGGAACAAACTATACTTCCACATACAAAAGAATGCAGTTGGACCCCTACCTCACACTATATACAAAAATTAACTCAAAACAGGTCAACAACCTAAACATAAGAGCTAAAACTAAAAAATTCTTAGAAGAAAACATAGGGATAAATCTTCATGGTTTTAGATTTGGCAATAGTTTCTTAAATATTATGCCAGAACCACAAGTAATAAAAGAAAAAATGGATAAATTGGACTTAATCAAAATTAAAATCTTTTGTGCATCGATATTATGAAGAAAGTGAAAAGACAACATATAGCATGGGGAAAATACCTGTAAATCATATATCTGATAAAGGTCTAGTATCCAGAATATATAAAGAATCCTTACAATTGTAGAACAAAAAGACAACCCAATTAAAAAATGGGCAAAGGACTTGAGTAGACATTTCTCTAAAAAGATATATAAAATGCCAAAAAGCACATGAAAAGATGCTCAATATAATTAGTTATCAAGGAAAGGTAAATCAAAACCACAATGAAACACTAGGATGGCTATAATATATATAAAAAAGAAATTAACAAGGGTTATGAATATGGAGAAATTGGAACCATTGTACATTGCTGAAAGGGGTATAAAATGATAAAGGTGCTGTGGAAAAGTTGGGCAGTTCCTCAAAAAGTTAAACATAAAATAATCATATGACTTAGCAATTCCACTTCTAGTTATATTCTGAAAAGAAGTGAAAACAGGTACTCAAACACATACTTATTCATGAATGTTCACAGCAGTACTATTCACAATAGCTAAAAGGTTGAGATAACCCAAATGTCCATCAATGAATGAATGGATAAACAAATTGTGGCATACACATACAATGGAATATTATTCAGCCATGCTACAACATGGATTAACCTCAAAAACATTATGCTAAGTGAAAGAAGCCAGACAGAAAAGGTCACATATCCTAGGACTCCATTTATGTGAAATAACCAGAATATGTACATCATAGAGACAGAAAGCAGACTGGTAATTGCCAGGGGCTGCAGGGAGGTAGGAATGAGAACTAACCGCTTAACAGACACAAGGTTTTATTTTGGGGTGATGAAAAGGTTTTGGAACTAGACAGAGGTAATGGTTACACAACATTGTGAATATACTAAATGTCACTTGTTTATTTTATTTATTTATTTTTTTTAAAGATTTTATTTATTTATTTGAGATAGAGAGAATGAGAGAGAGAGCACACGAGAGGGGAGAGGGTCAGAGGGAGAAGCAGGCTTTTAAAGTGGTTATTTTGTTACGTGACTTTCACCTCCTTAAAAAACAAAAATAAAAACAAAACCACAATACCTGAGATAGCAGTCAGAAAAGTGATTACATTTTGGGAAAGTAGTGACTGGAAGAGGACGCGAGAAGGGCTTCAGGGTTGTTGGTCATATTTTATTTTTTGATTTGGGTGCTGATTACCCAGGTGTGGTCATTCTGTTAAAATCTTGGGGCTGAACAATTGTGATGTGTGTACTTTTGCTTTTTATATGCACCTTGTACTTCAAAATAAAACTTTACTTTTAAAAAGTTAAAGAGTTACCATGTGACCCAGGATATACCCAAGAGGACTGAAAAACTTCTGTCCACACAAACACTTGTATACAAATTTTCACATTCACAGCAGCATTGTTCATGATAGCCCAAAAGTGGAAATAACTCAAAATTCCTCAACTAGTAGAGACATAAAATGTGGTATATTCATGCAGAATATTATTCAACTATAAAATACAGTGAAGTATTGACACATGGTACAACATGATGAATGAACCTTGAAAACACGTTAAACGAAAGAAGCCGGACACAAAAGACCACACATTGTATGATTCCATTTATAAGAATTTCCCAGAATAGGTAAATCCACAGAGATGGAAAGCAGATTGGTGACTGCCAGCAGCTTTGGGGTAGGGAATAATTGGGAGTGTCTGCTAATGGGTATGTTCTTCTTTAGGGGGGGTGGTAGATATGTTCTGGAATTAGTGGTGATAGCTGCACAATCCTGAAGATACGAAAAATCACTGGATTTTACACTTATTTAAAAAAAAGATTTATTTATTCATTTGAGAGAGCGAGAGAAAGAGAGCATGAGCAGGGGAGGGGCAGAGGGAGAGAGAGAAGCAGGCTCCCCGCTAAGCAGGAGGCCCCATGTGGGACTTGATCCCAGAAACCTGGGATCATGACCTGAGCTGAAGGCAGACGCTTAACTGACTGAGCCACCCAGGTACCCTGGATTTTACACTTTAAAATGGTGAATCTTATGTTACAAGAAATTTAATGTTATATGAAATATATTTCAATAAAAAAGTTTTTTTTTAAGATATTATTTATTTGACACAGAGAGAGAGAGAGATTACAAGTGGGGGAGGCAGAGGGAGAGGGAGAAGCAGGCTCCCCACCGAGCAGGGAGCCTGATGCGGGGCTCCATCCCAGGACCCCGGAATCATGACCCGAGCTGAAGGCAGACATTCAACCGACTGAGCCACCCAGGTGCCCCTCAATAAAAAAGATCTTAAATACTTTTATAATATATGTGAACTCTAGCATATTAAATAAAAGAAGTTCAAAGGGAAAATATTACTCTGGAAATGTTCCCTTTCCCCCTGCCCATCCCTCAGATCAGCACATCTTGGAGGTGGACCTCAGACACCACTGGAGAATGGGGGTAGGTGAGTCGCAGTTGGGAATGAAAACTGTGACCAACAGCCCTGATTGTCCCTGAGCAGAGGAATGTGGTAGCTGATGAGAAACAGACCTTGGGCTAGAGCAAGGGAGAGAAAGTCAAAAGCGGTGGTGACAAAGTGTTGGCAGCCCTGGCACCAGAACGCTTTCCATTGCTTCATCCACAGGGTTGATGCCTTAGGAATGAGTAGTCCTTAACTGATTTCAGCCTCAACAGCCAGAGGCCCTGAGATACTTCTTAACCCTTAACTCTTTACTTCTTACTCTTTTGATGGCTCTGGTTGGGTATTATGCAGTTCTTTGTACTTGTAGTATTATGAGTAGTTCCAAAACCTACCCAAACTATAGATTTATTTGGGTAGACCTCTGGGACTCTAAAAATGCCTGGATTTACAAATCAGGAACAAAAGGAGGCTAACAGTTTTAACGGTAAATCTGGATCGGGGCAGCTCAGATTTAAATGAATCTCAGAGTTTAAAGGACTTAAAGGTCAGCTAAATTTTATTTGATTTTTGTTCTCATCCTCCACAGTCCCAAAATGCAAAAAGGAGTAAATGAAGCACCTGCTGGTATTTTAGATAGAGAGGAAAGGGTTTCCTTGGTAGTTTGAAATGATGCTTGCCTGCTTCTGTGTGCCAGATGTTTCAATGTGTATAGGAGAGATAGTAAGACTGAATGGAAACTGGTAGACAGCTGTCCTGAAGTCTGAAATCCCAGGATTTTTCAAACACCACCTTTGTGGTTGTCTCCCCTTCCTTCCACCTCTTTTGTCTACTCATACCCCACTCCTCTAAGAACATAGCCAATTTTTACCTTGATTCTTATATGGACCAGTAATGAAACTGAAATAGTAGATGTTCTACTTGCTGGGAACACTGGGGCCCAGGCTCCAGGAGGGATGAGAAGATCTGAAAGCCACAGCTTTAACGTAAGTATCATGGCACAAAATGAGAGATGGAAGTTAGGAGATAAAATTGAGACGAGGAGTGGCAAGCTTAAAATATACATCTCTATGCCTATCCTTATCTTGTTCCTCTTCTACTGCTACAAAGATACAGACATACATACACAACATTTGCTCACCCAACTCGCCATTTGCTGGCAGCTGAGGGCCTTCTCCACAACCCATCCCTGTCCCGGCAGCCATACCTACCTTCCAGAAGTCAGACCCTGGAGGTGACTGCCTACTGACCCCAAGGTGCTCATTATTTCTTTGGTCTCTGTGGCTTCTATCCCTGCCTCCCTGAGGCAAAGAGGTCTTCTGCAGTCCTTCCTTCTGGAAATCTGGACTTTAGCAACTGCTCCTGAAAAGAAAGGAAGAGAGGTAGGCAAGAGTCAGTAAATGTCTTCATAGTCATCCTTGTATAGGTAGGCTATAGGAGAGCTGAGTAGCAGTTTAGCAGGGACAGAGCATCAGAGAGAAGATGAAAGAAAATAATACCTCAATATGGTTGATTTTGCCTCTTTGCAATCCTTCTCTATACCCTCTATCATGTAACTCTGCCTCTCCTTTCACCCTGCTTACTCACTTCCCTTAAACATGCATTTCCATTGCTTTCTACAAAATATTTTCTCTCCTGATCCTCCACAAGTGGAATGAAAAAAAGCCTGTAAAGCTTTTAATCTATACATCTAGAAACAAATTATCTTCTACTCTCTTGCATGCAACAAAGACTTTGTGATATCTCTTTGTGTACCTGCATTAAAGGTAAAGCTCTGTGAAGACAGGCAGTTTGATTTATAGAATTTCACGTCCAAATGCTTGTACACTTGGAAATGTATAACCAGCTGAACAGAAGTAGGGGCAAGAGATAGGGAAGAGGAAGAGAGAAAAAAAGAAAAGAATAATATTCTTCAAGAATGGAGATTGAATGAATGATGCCCAGCCTTGACGGGAATAGAGGAATTTAGGGAGTCTTGCGGGAAAAGCAGCAGGACCTATTTGCAATGATAGAAAACTGATGAGTGGAGTGACACAGATGCGTTGAGTAGGAGACACACACTTAAAAAAAAAAAACCCACACTATTTTTTAATATATAAAAGTACACAAAAGGAAAAAAAATAAACCCTGGTCTATAATTCCACAGCACCAGATCACCCCTTACTGACATAAAATTACATATTTTACATGTGTGTACATATTTTATATGTGAGTGAAATATTTATATTTTATTTTAAATGCATTTTACGGTCAGGATGTTGAAACAAAAAATACAGAATAAAAAATGAAAGCATTCCTCCTCCTTCTACCAACAGCAACTGTTTTTGCTTTTTTTTTTTGTTTCCTTCCGGAAATCAAACTGGCAGCTTGATTGAGGGTTCTGATGAGGTGACAAGAGGATGTTGGGCCAAATCAGAGGTCTGGGGTTTGACTGACTGATTTCAACATGCCTACAAAATCTGGCTGGAAGGAGAAAGGTAGCCATCTGAATATCAAAGTTCCCAAAGCCTTTGATTGCTAACTCTAAGGTCAGTTTACCCCCATTCCCAACCTCAGTTTTTCTTCCAGGAGCTTCAGGGGCAATGTGTCCCCCTCCTGGCCTGACACCACTATTTCAGACTGCTGCTGAAATGGAGGCCAATGACAGCCTTGATATGCACTCCCTGCCATAGACAGTGCTTTGTATACAAAGATCCAGGACAGAAGCAGGATAGTTGGCTTCTGGAGTGCTAAGTATCCAACAAATACAATCATCAACTTGCAGCTTTTACCCACTAAATTGCTGAGTATTCACAGTCAATAAAAAATAGCTACTATTACCACATTGATTCTTTTAACAAATTTTTATTGAGCACTCTGTGTGTGTCAGGCAACTGTGCACTGGGAATACAATGAAAAAACAGTAAGCAAAGAGACTTCCTGCCCTCGAGAGTTTATAATCTAGTTGTGGGGGGAGGGATATATTGATCAAATAAACACATAAATGTAAAATTAAAACCACACTGTTACAGTGAAAACATACATGGTCCTTTCAAAGTGTATAAGGGTTATGGGCAAATCAGCATGGCAGTGTTTTTTTTTTTAATGATAGATTTTCATTATCAGTTCAACTGCTTGGCTTATCAATGAATACTGTGAGTGCATACATAATTTTTTTGGTTAAAAATTACACAAACATTATAATAAAATTCAACTCTATATAAAGAAATGTGTTCACAATCACAAACTATTTTCATCTGTCCATGTTCTCACAAAATTGTTAATCAATGACCTTGCTTAGGTTCTTTCTTGCCCCAGGCTTGGTAGGCATGTTTTGTTAATGTGAGAACCAAGGTTTATGAATATATATTTTTAAGTAAGCTCTAGGCCCAATGTGGGGCTTGAACCCATGACCCTGGTATCGAGAGTCCCATGCTCTACCAACTGAGCCAGCCAGGCACCCTAGGAATAGATTTTTAAAAACCCATCTCACTTTCTTTGTAGGCTGTCTCCTCTCTAAACCTGCCTCCACCTTTTTCTTTTTAAGAAATACACTTAATGTCCCTGTTGGATGCCTGTATCTATATGTCCAACCCTCCCCGCCCCTCAACACCTTACCATTCTTCTTCAGTCCTTGAATCTGGCAGCCTGATAAATGAACATATGTCCTGGCATGCTTTGATAGCAAACCATTAGCTAACCTTTTGACTTTTACATTTTTTTTTTAGAGATGGAGCTGTATTAGGTACAATGGGAATACTTACCAGAAAGGTTAAGAGTCTTATATGCCCTGAAGCTAGCTGTGAATAGGAGATAGATGGTTTATGAAGCAAGAGGTCTCCATTCACAAAGCCAAAGGGATTTCTGGGGGGGGGGGGGGGTTATTTACACAACTTAGGCAAAATTAGGTGTTTGCCCAAATTTAAACCTAACTGCTGATGATGTATTCTCACAGTTGAGGGAGTCTAATAAAAACTTTCTGATGTTTGCAGAATTTTGAAGTAGTTATAGATGATAGCATAAGCGACATGTAAAGATTAGGGCCCCCTCCTTGCCTTTATCTCCAAAGGTGAACATTTACTCAGTGCTGTGATAGTACTGAATAAAAAGAAACAGGTCCTACCTTTAGGTGCTGGCAACTGGGTTACAGTTCTGCCTTTCCTTTCACAGGGCTTCTCTGGAAAGCTAGATCCCACTGATCAAAGAGGGATCACACTTTCAGCCCAGACTAAACGCTCTCCCTCTACTAGTTCAAGGCAGATATACAGAATGCCATTGCTTCTTACAAGTAAGCATTCATTATTCTAGAAAAAGCCTGAAGTTATCAAGAGAATACAAGAGTAATAGAACAAAGTACTCCAGCCCCAGCTACTTAAATTAGTTCTGTACTTCCTAGATTTTGCCTCTCTTCCCTTCCCTACCCTTCCCAAGAGTCCCCCTCTTAATCTAAAGAGTAAGATTCTGACTCCCTCAGAGAAGGAATAAGGGTACAAGTGAGATCTGAAGAAGACTAACCCCTCCCCACTCTAAACCCACCCATCTCTCCTCAAAGGGAGGTGAACTATCAGTAACAACTGGCATTTTAAACTTGTAGGTTCTCTGAATTCCTGTAAATAGGCTGCTAGTATAGGGAGGGAGTAGCTCTCCAGAAAAACAAATATATTTCTGAAGCTCATGTGGGTTTACGTTCGTCTAAAGGGCAGCTTCTAAGTCACTCTATGGTTTCTGGGCCAGAAAACTGCCTAAAAAGCAGGCCTAGGAGGACTACTCAGGATGGTATGATCCTGGACATATTTGGGGCTGAGATGGAGACAACGATCCTCATTTTAAAGAAGGAAAAAAAAAAACCCCTGTGGCACAGTGAGGTGAAGTAACTTGTCCAAAATCACAGCAAGGCAAATGGCTGAGGAACATTCACGGACTGAACTCTCCCAAGTATGTCTCTTTCCACAACATGATGAACAAGAGAGGCCAGGACATGTTCTAAATAGACATTAGTCAAGGCTCTAGAAAAACTAAATGGCCTCCCCAAAGTCAACATAGGATTCTGCAGCTCTGCACCCAAATTAACAGGGAAAAAAGAATTCTTAGGGAAAAAGACCAACTTTGCATTATTTTTGAGTGGGGAGAAGACAAGACTCTGAAGCCTCTGTTGAGCCAGGTTATAAATTTCTGCCAACAAGGATGTCAAAAGGAAACCAGGACAGAGATTAGGAAATCTGAGGACTAAGCTCTCTGATCCCTAAGGACGCCCTCAGCAAAAACATGAATATTCTTGGGGGAGTTCAGCTTCCAGAGTAGCATAGGGAGAGCCAACATAAGGGTGTATGAAAAGCTTCACAATAAGAAGATGCCAAAACCAGACCACTGTCGCCTACTCACTACCCATCTGGGCAGCACTGGGGCATAGATAACATAACTTCACAATCTGACATGAAGAAAGTAGCCCCAACAAGTGGGGAAAAAGAAACTGGGAGGGAGGAGATAGACAACAGGACAGCAGGAGTTCATTTTTCTAGTTTTCCTGTGGAGTTCAAATGTGTGTGGTTTCAAAACAAAAATCCAGAAAGAAACATGAGGTTAATGCATTTATTCCAAGTAATTAACACGTTAAAAATAAAATTAAACTTGTCCAAGCCAACTCATAAATTCTTTAATCTTTTGAACAAAATGTACAACCCAAAACATCACACTATGGTGGAAATAATTTGGGAAAGGGAGAGGTAGAGGAAGGGAATACATATGGATTGTGGAACAGAGAATGAGTCCAATCCCAAAACAAGTTTCAGCTCTTCTACCTCTTCAGAACAGAAATGGCTGCTAAACAATTTAACACAAAGTGTTACTGGATCACAATACAATGAACAAAAGGCCATTTCAAAAATAAAAGTGACCCAAAAAGCATATCTGCACCTGGCATTCAGCCATGAAATCAGCCTTACCGATTTGTCGTCTTCCAAAAGTGAACCTGCTAGATTTTCTTCCATGTTTATTGAGGCCATTTCCAAACAGGTTTGTGAGTTAGCAGGACCATCTCAAGCAAAGGCAACAGAATAAAGAAGTACGGGGTTGACATGGCACAAGGAAGTAAACAGTAAACAAAAGAGCTACTCACGCTGCATTTCAAACAATGTTAAGGCAGGCCCATCCAAATGGAAGCCTAAGAGATGAACAATCCTTCCTTCATTAGTCGTTTTCCATTTCAGCAGGCTTTCTGGTGTTTCTCCCAGAGATCCATCAGCTGCCCAGGAAATTGGGTAGGAATACATCATAGCAATTGGAGAAGTCAGCTCTGTCTCCCTCCTCCCCCATATTCCAGAAATGGTAGAGTCAAAGCCAAAATACAATCAAAGCACACTATGTGGTGAGCCAGACAGACATTTGATTTTAATGACAATGTAGGAGAAAGTAAATTGGAAAAAAAAATAACAGAAAATACTTTTGTACAGATATGTATAGAAGTTATGATTGATTTGTCTGGTATCTTAAGAAAAAAAAACGGAAAAGAGGTAAACTTTTTGGCTTCCACGAACATTTACTGTAAGATGTTGACTGCATTTCTTGGTGTAGGTTCCAGATGAGATAGCCAACTAGTCCTGGATCACCTGGGCACCTGATTTCTAGAAGCCAATTTGATTCATCCACAAGTAGCTCTAGATGTGTATTCTTAGTCATGAACACTGGATGCTGTGTGGTCCTGGGTGGCAGCAACTGGAGCTTCTTGCGCAGGTATTTCCTGAGGGACCATATTGCCTCCAACTACTTGCTCCCTTGTAGGGGACCCTGAAGCCAGAGATCTTACCAAATTCAAAGGGTGGTCACTGTCCTCATCTATTTGAGGAATTGCTAGCTGTGTTATGGACACTTTCGGTATTTCTAGCTGTAGTGGGCCCATCTCCAGGGAACTACACTCAGGAGGGTCACCTGGCTCAGACAGAGGAGAACATAACTTCTCTTTTTGAACTCCAGGTGTCCGTGTAACAAATTCAACAAGGTCTGGAAGGCAAGGAGACGGCCCAAGGCCTGCAGGGTTAATTGTTTCTGATTCCAATCGGAGTGAATCTTGTTTCTCTAATTGAGAAGTTTCTTCTACTTCCTCAGGCATCATTCCTCCTGCTAATAGGTCAAGTGCTTGGTGTGTTCCCTCTAGGCTCCCCAAGCCAAGGTCAACATTTTCTATAGGAAGTCCAGTTTTTAAAATGTTAGGAGTGATCCTTCCACTTCTGGGATTAGATGAGTTTTGTTCACCCGCTGCTCCAAAGTTAAGCACCAGGGTTTTGGGAGAATCTAATGGAAACTCAGAAAAGGATGGGATTGGTTCCAAGTCAGTGAGACTGGAGGGATTACATCCTATAGGTGACATAGAATTTTCTTCACACACTTTCTGAGACAGGGCAGTTGGGGATCTATGTGCTTGGTCTACCCGAGTATTGCAGAAATCAACACCCATATCCCCCAGGTTCCCCGGGGCAGCAAGCTCTTCTACTTTTAAGTCTGTAACTTCAAAGTCTTCTAAAGCCTTGCTTTCTATTGTCACAGTTAATTCTGAATGGACATCTCGTAGCTCCAGGGCTTCTGTTTCTGGTTTGTCTGGGCTCTCCCAGGTCTCTGACTTCTTCTTATTCTCATTCCAAACAGCCAGTTCATAAATCCTTTTACCTTGAAAGTCTTTTGGTCTTTCTCTCTTGAGTTTGAGGCTTCTGTAATTAGTTCTGGAAGCTGATTCTGGAGCTGAATTTTCCAGCCACTCTTCACTACCAGCTGAAACTCCTTGCTCCCGTGCACTACCTGTTAAACACATATCTGATCTGGCTGGGGACTGCAGAAGCAATTCTGGGGCAGAAATTTTCACAGGTATATCTTGTGGGTTCTGCAGTAAAGACCTAGCTTCTGACGGAAATGAGTCTATTTTTACTTTTGTGGAAGAAAGAGCCTGTGCGCTCAAGTCAATCACTATTTTACTTTGAGATTCACTTCCTGTCATCAATTTCTTGGACTGTTCAGCCCTTTTGTCAGTCATTTGTAACTTGGGCTGTTTTATTTCTCCCTCCCATGCACATCTGTTCCCACGGTTCAAATTAGAATCCTCTATGCTATTGGGCCCAACACGGATACCTGTTCCCTCTCCTACCATCCCCTCAGAAAGCTTTGGTCTCTTTTCTTTTAGTTCAGCGTTTGCCTCTACCTCACTTTCCCCACAACCCTTAGATTTGTGGAGCTCTTGGCTTTCCTCTTCCTGGATACCAGATTCCGTAAGGTGAGTTTCTACCAAATTCTGAGATTCCATGATATGGCAGTGTATATCTGACAGCTGAGGGCCTGGCTCTACACCTGGTGGCCCTGGCTCTCCCAGCTCAAGTTCAATTTTTCCACCTGGAGATATATCCCTATTAGCATCACTCTGGAAGGAGCTACAAGTCCACATGGCCAAAGTGTCTGTCTTTGGGGTAACAGTTTCATAAGGCCTGCTTTGGCACAACCTTGTCAGAGGCTGTAGGAAGCCGTAGCTACCACCTCTGCTCTTTGAGTCTGTGCATTCTACAACTGACCATTTCCCTAGAGACACCAGAGTTTTTGCAATGGGCTTTTCAGGGTTGCTGACTAAAGGAGCAGAGTTCAAACTTCTATCTGGAGGCAACTCCTCTTGGGATGCACTGTTGTTCAAAGTAGAAGTGGAAGGGGTATCTGAACTTTCAACTCTAGAGAGATTGCTGTTTTCCCCATTGGCCAATAGACCACCACTCAGCTTAGTCTCAGGGGCCCCCTTTCCACCACTACTGTAGAATATATCATACAGGTCCTTAGCATTGGCTGTGGCTAAGCATGAATTTCGCTTTTCCAATTTTTTGGCTTGTTCACTGAACACACTTGAAAGGGGAGGTGGAGGACGCACTAACACAGAGAAAAGGGTCTGGTCCCTGTCACTCTCACTCACCCCAGGAGCCGTCTCATCAGAAGGAATGGCAGCTGGCTGTGCTGAGGCCATGATGGCTACTGGCAACACAGGATTCAAAATGTTAGGACCCAGGAAGCCAGGGCTCAGAGTGTGAGATACAGCTGGGTTTGATTTGACTGGTGCCAAGACAGCATTTGCTTGAGCAGGAGATGGGGAAGCTAGATGAGGTATAACTGGGGGTGGCGGAGGTGGTGGTGGAGGGGGTGGTGGAGGAGGTGGTAGCATTTGCTCAGGTATATGGGATGGCTCATTCTTTTCAGCCAGTACCATTTTTTCCTCTGGAGACCCTTTTAGAATCACCTCTTCCCCTCCAAATGCTTTGGAGATGATGTCAGGAGGCAAGAGGAGATCAGCTGAAGACTCTTTAACCACTGGCAGAGGCTTAGCGGTAGTTCCAGAAGACTTGATGGATAGAAAGGTGTTAAGAGGAGCTGGCTTGCTCACTGTGGCTGAACCTGACTTGCGGAGTACTGTGGATGGGATCGGCAGGTTGGGTCGGATCTTAGTCTGGGTTGAAGTTGTCACAACAGGCATCCACGGGCTAGTATGTGCAACAACCGTTTTCCCAGAGAGCTTGATTTTGATGGGCTTTGCCTTCCCAGCCTCAGCCTTGCCATCCTCTTTGTCCTTACTGTTTTCTACAGCCTCTTCCTTGGGAATACTTGTGGCCATTGAACTTTTTTCCTCTTCTTTCTCTGGCTTCTTCCAGCTGAATTTCCCGAAAGAGGAAGATGTTGGTGATTCTTTCTTTACCTCTTCCTTTAATTGGAGTTTGATGTTACCCTTCCTTTTACTTTCAGCCTTTTCAGGAGAGTTCCCACCCTCAGAGAGTTGGTCCTCTAGCTCTTCAGAGACTTTGTCATCCTCTTTTACTTCCTTCATGACCTTTGCCTTTTTTTCTTTTTTTTCTTCCTTTGGTTTCTCACTAAGTTTACGCTTTAGCTCACTCTGTCGTCGCCGTTCTGTCTCTAGGACCACAGCCAAGCCAGCTTGGCGGTCCAGATTCCGCCGCTCCTCATACAGTGGGTTTTCAACCACATATTTCTGGGAAGAGAAAAGATAAAGGCTCAACAACTGGTCAAAATACAGTTAAGAAAGAAAATCTTGGCCCTGTTACTGTTGGAATTCAATTGGTAGAAACCCCTAAAGTAGAGTTATCTTCTTCAAGGATACAGATGGTTCTACCAGGTCAGCATCTCTTAATAGGACTGAAGAGACCTTCCTAGTAATTACATGGAATTTAAAGTATTAATGAGTTTTTCTGACTCTGAAGTTGTTTGACAAAGTCAAAAGGATTACTGTAGAAAGTGGAAAACTCCACAACTACTACAAAGACCAACCTTGTATTTCTCATTGTGCTGGTGACCCTTCACATGTTGCTCTCCAGAAATTGGATCCCCCAAAAATTCCTCACAGAGTTGGCAGTAATATCCAGTGATGGGAATCAGAAACTCAGAACCTGAAAGAAGAAGTCAAGAAAATAAGTCATTTCCACCTAGGATGTCAGTAAAGGAAATCCCACTTCCCCTTTGCAATAAAAAAGTCAACGGTATACAGGACCTTACCCACTTTCAAGTCAGAAGTAGCATTTAGATGAATCTAAATGGCACAGTCTTTCCAATTTAAAACTTGAAACTCAGAACCTCTAGCCCTTCTCCCTCTTGGGAACATTACCTAGTTAATTCAGGAGTTTCCTGTGCCAGAGTCAGTTCTGTTGTTGATGCTCCTCAAACTCCAACTACCACTAAGCATTGTAGGAAATTTAAAAACTATACTCCCAAATAGCTCAGTACCATTTGTATGAGGATCTCTCATGCTGGTATTAATTACTCAAGAATCTACCTTCTATAAATTAGCACTGACTACTTAACGAAGGTAAGAAATTGAGAAGTATAAAGACAGACTTTCTACTTCTCAACCTACCCCCAATAACAACTATTCAAAAATATTTTATAGTTCTCAGGTGAAAAAGTAGTTAAATTACTATACCTTTTATTGTTCTTTTACCTGGATTTCAAATAAATAAGATTTTGGTACATAAGTCAGTGACAAAAAAAGTTATATATACATTAAAAAAAAAATTTTTTTTTAAGTAGGCTCCACGCCCAGTATGGGGCTTGAACTCATGACCCCAAGATCAAGAGTTGCATGCTCTGCCGGCTGGGTCAGCCAGGCACCCCTCAGTTATATTTTAAAGTGGGTATGTATATGTTAAACAATTGTTAGAATTTTGGCCATATGGGTGGAGATCATTTTTGTCGTATAGATCTCTTTATTTCTTCAGGATCTAGTTTGCACATAGAAGGCATTCTTACACCTTTGTTAACAAAATGGTTATGTCTCACCCTATGCTACTTCCTAGCACCTTAGTTCAGGGGACTCTTCTTTGGCTAAATGTAAGGAAACTACAAAGGAGGCAGGGGGGATCATACCTTTTGCAGGAACAGTTATCTTGTCAGTACGCTTTACAGCATCTTGCTTGGCCTCACTCTGGGTCTTTGAAGCCCAAGGTCTGTTGTAGGGATCCAGTGTCTATTTGCAAGAGGCAGAGGCGCTCACACAACAGCACTAAAACTCAATGACCCACTTTTCTCTCTTTTTCTCCCCCACACCAGGGGGACCAGAAACCCCCAGCTACCCACCCCCACCCTCTCTGCCAACTGTTTAAACGGAAATCACCTGTGGAAAAGGTAAACACATGTTAGAGCAAGTACTAGCAACGGATAAAATGAAACAAATAATCAGGTACTCAAGGAATCAAAAGAGGCAGAAGCCTCACTTACACTTGTCATGGTGTTTAGTTACAGGCAGGTCCCCTGGACTGAGTCCTGGGGATGGTGTGTCCTTTGTTGGTATCTCTTGGCTCTTCAGATTGGGGCTCCTGCCCATATGAGAATGTTTCATTTTCCAGCTTTGTAATGCAGATGGGGGTGTAGAAGTTTGAGGGGAAGGAGGGCGAGAATGGAAATAATAGCGAGCAAGATACCTACCTGTGTGTGCTTCTTATTGTGCATATGAGTGAAGAAGTCAAACATGGTTCCACAGATGGTGTTGCAGTCTTTGCACCAGTGATTGCCAGCATCATAATACTCATAGGCAGCAACAGGCTGATCAGCCTGCTTAGTAGCTGGCTGGGGGCTCTCGGCAGGCTTGGGGCTCTTAGTATGGGAATTCTCACTGTTTACCTTTGATTCCTAGAGGGAAAACACCTGCACTCAGAAGGAATTCTAGATCTGTCTTCCGCAGAAAAAGCAGGTAGCTTACCGCAATAATCGATACAGGGCCACATGACCATATTTTCAGTGCCTACAGCTATATAAACTGGGGAAAACCTCATGAGAAATCTGTCTACAAGGCTCAAACAGAACTATAGTGCTACCTGATCATGGAGAATACATCATAATGGCAATATATTTACTTATATATCTTAAAATATTTAGAAAAATACTCAAGATTATGGAAACACTGGCTGCCTCTGGAGAGGGGAAGTAGAGAACAAGGATGGACAGGAGTCTTTTTACTGTACAGCCTTTGGTAGATGTTGAATGTGTTCCCTATGCAATTAAATACATTAGTTAAATTTAGAAATCATAATGACAACTAAGAAAAAAGAAAAAACAACATGGAAGAGGTAACTGACAGGTTAAGCAAATGCAGAAAACACGTAATAGTGAACCCACTTATCATAGACACATCCTGGTATGCAAAACTGGAGAGCAGGGCTGGTGTTGCGCACAGATAAAGCAGACAGTCATCTACGTGGGATGACTTAAGAGAATCTGGGTAAAATATTTCAAACTGCCTAAAATACCATCATTAGATTTTAACACCTTTGAGTTAACATGAATCCTCTTTTAAAACATATCAACTCAAAAAAAACCCATTATCAACTCTTCAGATGGAGTTATCAACAATACTTTAATATGAATTCATATGTCAGCAAGCTGGGAACAAGGTACTTAGGAAGTGAGAATTTTGGTAATGTTGGGGAGGGAGGCATAGAAAACAAATAATTTGGAACAGAGGGAGGGTAAGTATGAATGAGGAAAAAAGATCAGAGAACTGGGCACATGGGCTGGTGGGAAGAGGAAGACAGGCTGGAGAAAGGGAAATTAGAACTTCAAAGATAATCTTTCCCTACTAGAGTCTTGTTCAAAAGTCACTAAAGAAATCATACCCAGCAGATAAGGGATGGGCACATGTATACACGGTTGGCAAGTATTAACTGGCACCATCTTTCTGCAAGATAATCTAGGAATACATATTACACACCTCAAAATTCTTTATACCCTTTGACCTAGCAATTCCACTCCTTGACATTTATCTGAAGTAAATTATTGCGTCAAACAGGAGGCGATTTGACTGGTTAAATAAACGTTGGTATTCTTGTAACAATAAAAAAATAAGGTCATTAAAAATGATATTATAGAAATCTATTAACATGGAAAGATGTTCATGATATACTGAAAAAATCAAGTAACTAAATATATTTGAATAATCAATAAAGATATGTAAATAGGCATAGAATGTCAAGTGTCACCTTATCTGAATAACTTTCTGTAACTACTCTATATCCCTTATCCTGTTTTTTTTTAGACACTTGTCATTACCTAACCTGTACTTGTTTATTTATTGTTTATCTTCTCCTATTTCATGAGAGTTAGAACCTTGTCTATACAGTTCCCTACTATACTTCCCCCCCACCCCCATCTAAAACAGTGCCTGTCACTTTCTTGGAGATCAATAAATATTTGCTTAATGAATTAATAAACAGAAGATTAGTTGGAATAATATATACCAAGATATTAATGATAGTTGCCTATAGGTAGATGAATTGTGGAATTGTGTGTATGTGTGTTTATTTTTATGAAATGAATAGAAAGAGAAAGAAAACCTTAAACCAACTATGCATTTTAAAGAGAGGCAAAGAAAGAAGAAATACCAACCAGGTAGGAAAGAGGTTGTAGACACATTCCTTACTACTGAAATTAATACTGAATTGTAACATATCCATGTTGGCCTCAGAGAACATGAAGTCTCATTCAAATCAAGGTGATCGGTCATTATGGGGCTGCTGCACAAATGGGCCCCAAATAATGTATAAGTCAACTAAGGCCAGAACTTGCAAGCTCTTTTCCCATCAAAGGCCCTGAACTCAATGCCCTGGTATAAAAAGAGTATAGTCCTACCTGACTGAAAAAGAGAACTCTCCCAGGAAGAATGGAAAAATCAGAGCTTGGTTGATAGAGAATACAGAATATCCTCTTTTCTATCTCCCCAACACTGAGTATCTACTATATAACAGACAAAGTGGATGCCATTGGAAACACAAAGATACATGAGTTCTACTCTTTTATTCTCAGGGAGTTCTTACTTAGTGGAAGAGATGGGCATGAGAACAGACATGATCTTAATCAAGTTTTGTTTTTTTAAGATTTTATTTATTTATTTGAAAGAGAGAGGAAGAGCACAAGCAGGGGGAGCGGCAGAGGGAGAGGGAGAAGTAGACTCCCCGTGGAGCAGGGAGCCCAATGCAGGGGCTCGATCCCAGGACCCTAGGATCACAACCTGAGCTGAAGGCAGATGCTTAACCAACTGAGCCACCCAGGGGCCCCAAGAGAATCTGTCAATCTTGCACTTACATGAGATTTGAATTTAAAACTGAGTTCACTGAGTTAAGTGCAGAGGAGGCAAAGTATGAAGTATCTACTTTGCTGCTGTGGATCATGGCAGGAAAGAAGAAACGGCCAATAATGAAATTATAATGAGCAAGGGGGAAAAGAAGCATGAAATGAGGCTGAAGAGGTAGGCAAGGGAGTACTGCAATCACTGGCTATATGTGGAGAAAGGATTAAGAGTGTAGTCATACAAGCAGGAATTGTAGGTGGCTTGGATGGCAATAAAGATGGTGAGATGGATGAAACCGAGATTTACGTCAGAGGGAGAACTGAAAGAATCTCATTGATTCAGTATGGAGCAGTTAGGGAGAGGGAAGCCCTAAGAAAGGTTTTCAGGTTACTGGCATGAAAATTGTTGGACAGTGGGGCCACTGAGATGGAGAACACTGAAGGCAGGAAAGAGGGAGGATGCGTACATCATTAGTTTAGTTTAGGATGTGTTGACTTTATTTTTTTTAAAGATTTTATTTATTTATTTGACAGAGAGAGAGAGAGTGCGTGCACAAGCAAGGGGAGCTGCAGAGGGAGAGGGAGAAGCAGGTTCCCCGCTGAGCAGGGAGCCCAACATGGGGCTCAATCCCAGGACCCTGGGATCATAACCCGAGCCAAAGGCAGACGCTCAACCGACTGAGCCAACCAGACGCCCCAGGATATGTTGATGTTAAAGTGTCTATGAAACAATGAAGTGGAAATAGTGAGTAAAACTCTTGGACGCTCAAATTTGGACCTCATCAAACTCATTTGAGCTAGAATATAAAACCAGAAGTTGTCAGCATGGAATTTCAGCATAGACCTGGATAAAATGACCTAGGGAGAGAGCAGAATTCTGGAGAACTGGGCTACGACTGAGTCCTGCAGAACTAAAATATTTAAAGATTAGGTATAAGACAACACACAGCAAAGGAGATTAAGTAGCAGCAGCCAGCATACTAGGAAGAAAAGAAATGTGAGAGAAGCCAAGGGAGTAAAGCATTTTTAGGAGACAGTGGTTCCCTGTATCAAATACTGATTTGAGAACTGAAGTGTATTCACTGGCTATGCAGCATGGCAGTGACCCTGTTGCTAACTGTGAATGCACAAAATGGTATATAGAAGTTACAAGAAGATTAGAAAACCATGCTGGAGTGGGTTAAGGAGTAAAGGCTAGAACAAGAACATAGAAAGCCCTGAATGCTAAGGATTTGGGATTCTACTCTGTGGGCAATGGGAACTACTAAAATTCTGAAGTAGAGTCCCATGATCTGATCTGTGCTTTACAAAAATAACTCTAATATGAGTTAAGAACAGGTTGGAAAAGGAAACTAAGGGAATGCTTAGTTAAAAGGCTTCTTTAGGAGTCCATGGAAATAAAAGATATAATAGAAACAGAAAAGCTGAGTTGTTACCTTGCTGTTGGAAGAGGAGTTTGAGGATGATGACACTTTTTCTGGGCTCTTAGATTTTTCTGCTTTCCCAGACTTCTCTGTAGTCTCTTTACTCTCATTTGAAGACTTTTGGGATTTATCCAAAATGTTAATTCCCAAGATCTGAGCCACTTTGTCCAGTTCAGACTGCTTCTTTTCTGCCTCTTCTGCCTCTTGTCGAAGTTCTGCAATGTCCTTCATAATGTTATCCTGAAGCCGACTCACCTCCACGAGGAGCGGGTCTTTGTGGCCATCTTTCTCCCTTCGTTTCTTGCGTAGCATTTCTCCTGAGTAGTTAAATGTCCAAAGAAAGAAACACAAGGAAAGTAAGTTAAGACAAGTCATGTTTCCATTGTAAGTAGTAATCTCCCAAGAGGTCATGGTGACAAAATCTTTTCCCTTAAAACATTCCTTCCTGGGGTGCCTGGGTGGCTCAGTTGGTTAAGCGACTGCCTTCGGCTCAGGTCATGATCCCAGGGTCCTGGGATCGAGCCCCGCATCGGGTTTCCCTGCTCAGCGGGAAGCCTGCTTCTCCCTCTCCCACTCTCCCTGCTTGTGTTCCATCTCTCGCTGTGTCTCTCTGTCAATTAAATAAATAAAATCTTTAAACAAACAAACAAACAAACAAACATTCCTTCCTAAAAGCAAGACTCTCCTTCCACATGGGCTAGTTTAGGTGAAGTTTCTTTTCTTTCTTCTTCTTTTTTTTTTAAATTTTTAAGAGAGAATGAGCATAAGCAGGGGGAGGGGCAAAGGGAGAGGGAGAAGCAGATTCTCCTCTGAGGAGGAAGCCTGACTCGGGGTTCCATCCCAAGACTCCAGGATCATGACCTAAGCCAAAGGCAGACACTTAACTGACTGAACCACTCAGGCACCCCTAGGTGAAGTTTCTATGGAGGTAAAGGATGACTGATTACATTATCTCTTATATAGGAGTTATTAGCTAAGGATCTACAGGCAGGCTTCAGAACGCCATGAATCCCCAAAATGGTATATACAAGTTTGTATGCATTTGTCCTTATGTTGTTAACTATGAATCCAGGGGCACCTGGGTGACTCAGTTGGATAAGCGTCCGGCTCTTGGTTTTGGTTCAGGTCATGATCTCAGGGTCCTGGGATCAAGCCCTGCATTGAGCTCCGTGCTTAGCTTGGAGTCTGCTTAGGCTTCTCTCTCTCCCTCTGCCCCTCCCCAGCATGCTCTCACTTTCTCTAAAATAAATAAATCTTTAAAAAAACCCCAAACTATGAATCCGGTGGCAGTCTTCTTCAGAAAACTAAAGTATTATTCAGAAGGCAAAAACCATTCAGTCACATATTTGACTTTATCTGATTTAAGGATCCTTCACCAAAAAAAAGATCCGTCACCGGTACCTGCATTGAGTTTAGATTTTGCCTCAGGTTCACCTAATGTTATCTCCTATTCTAAACTGCAGGTTCTCATGAAATAATCCTCACCGGATAAGTAACTAAATTTCTCATCCCTAAACAGTCTAAACCCAAACAGAAGAAATTGTATCTTCTCCCACTCTGTTCTGCCATGCTATCATCAAGCTATAATATTTAGAAGCCTTGTTATGCTCCTTCCTCAGTGTGTATGTGAATTCCTAAAAGCACAAATGAAGAGATGGAATCAAAGAGACATCATGAACATTTTTTTGTGCCAAAAGGAAGTACTCAAAAAATGATGGGGACATATCAAAGGACACAGAAGTCAACTCAAAGGGGCTCCCACTGCGAAATCTGGGGCACTTTGGGCATGAAAATGATCAAAAGTAAATTATTAAAACTTGTTGAATGGAGAGTCCATGGGTTCACACCAACATACATGGATCAATGAATGGGAGAAGAGGGATGGGCAGGAAGCTCTTCATCACAGGAGAAAGCCAACTAATAAAAGTAGAAGGAATGATGAAATTAGAAAATCACTAACATCCATCACAATAACTGATTCAGGCAAGAATCACCAATGAATGCTAAAACTAGTCAGAGGAAATTTGAGGAGTAACTGAATATTTATTCCTATAAATATCTCTCCTATAAAGTTACTTACTAATTATAAAGGATAAAATAATAACTTTCCAGTGAAGAAACCCTTGAAGACACCACCTTAACCAAATGATCAAAGTTGACATCACCAGTAATGGGACTGAAATCAACACCTGATACGAACTCAGCATCACTTCTGTGATGTTCCTGTCAAAAATGCATAACCTAAATTTAACACCACACAAACCAAAATTAAAGGACATTCTACAAATATGTGACTTCTTTTCTTCTAAAATGTCAATGTCATGAAACAAAGATTCAGGAACTATTACAGAAAAAGGAGAGTAAAAGAACATGACAACTGAATGCAATGCATAGTCTTGCATTTTAGGGCATTAATAGGACAACCAGTGAAATTGAAATTAGATCAGTAGACTAGTATTACATTATGGTTAATTTCTTAATTTTGATAAGTGTACAATGGTTATGCAAGTGAATTCTTTATTGTTAGGAGTATGTTCACTTCATCTTCACAATGAAGTATTTAGGAGTAAAGGAGGATCATATCTAAAACTTACTCTTAAAGAATTCAGGAAAAATCACACACATACACCCCCCCCACACACACACACACAAAGATTGAGAGGGAAAAAAGGTTAGAGCAAATATGGTAAAATGCTAATAATGATAGAGAATACCTGAGAATTCTTTACACTATTACTATAACTTTTTATTGCAACTTTTCTCTAAGTCCAATTAAGTCAAAATTTTTTTAAAAAGTAAGGCTTCAGAAGTCACTGAACCCGTCTGAGAGTCCTCACAGCTCTCCTTGAGTAGGTCTCCTACTCAAGTTACTACAAAAAGGCAGTCACGCACAGGAGTGTCTGATACCTTGTTGTTTATGAAGCCGCTCCAATTCAGTCCTGAGGTAGTACATCTTCTTCTGGCGAGCTTCCCGGTCACTCTTTAGCTTTTCCCTCTCTTCAATAACCTGCAAAGTACAACATCCTTCAGCCTCCAACATCCTCCTTTTTCTTTTTTTTTTTTTTCCAAAGTCTAAGAAAGAAGATTTAATCTAGTAATGATTTTTTTTTAATTTTATTATGTTAATCACCATATATCATTAGTTTCTGATATATAACATATATACATTACATCATTAGTTTTTGATATATAATAAAGTGTGTAACACCCAGTACTCCATTCAATATGTGTCCTCTTTAATACCCATCACCAAGCTAACCCATTCCCCCCCCGCCCCCAGAACCCTCAGTTTGTTTCTCAGAGTCCATGGTCTCTCACGGTTTGTCTCCCCCTCCGATTCCCCCCCTTCATTTTTCCCTTCCTACTATCTTTTTTTTTTTTTAACATATAATGTATGATTTGTTTCAGAGGTACAGGTCTGTGATTCATCAGTTTTACACAATTCACAGTGCTCACCCTCACCATAGCACATCCTCACTTTTCTATTGCTCTCTTCCATAAGCCGTCATGCTAGATGATATCAGAATCCAAGGATCCAAATGTCTGCACACATAAGTTCTGACTTTATATCAAAGGTGATATTTCATTCTGACCCAAATTCCAGAATAAAATTATCCTTATCAGAGCTACATTGCCCCAGAAGTATTATTTTTATGCAGAAAGCACTATACTATTTTTTTCTTGTGGGGGGGGTAGCAGGGGCAGATGGAGAGGGAGAGAATCTCAAGCAGGCTCCACACCCAGCGTGGATCCCAACGTGGGGCTCAATCCCACTACCCTGAGACCATGACCTGGGCTGAAATCAAGAGTCAGACGTTCAACCAGCTGAGCCACCCAGCCGCCCCAGGAAGCACTATGCTATTAATGTTAACCTAAAGTTACTGACAGCAACTATTAGACAGTGGTTCTGAGCTCAAAGGGAACCATCAAGAAGGGAACTAATAAGTGTTATAGAGGATACACTGTGTTAGTTGCATTACATACATCATCTTATTTAATCCTCATGACACTATCTCTGTTTTATAGTAAGAAAACTGAGGTTGCGAAAGATCAAGTAACATACCCAAGATCATATAGTAAGAAAATTTAAAATCCAGGGCACCTGGGTGGCTCAGCTGGCTAAGTGTCTGCTTTCAGCTCAGGTCATGATTCCAGGGTCCTGGGATCGAGTCCCACAGCGGGCTCCCTGCTCAGCGGGTAGTCTGCTTCTCCCTCTCCCTCTGCCCCTCCTCCCCGCTCGTGCTCTCTCTCTCTCTCAAATAAATAATCTTTTTTTTTTTAAATTTAAATCCAGGTATATAAATCAACTCAAATCAAGTAAAATCAAATCCAGGTGCATATAGCCAAAAGCCCACAGTGTTTCAACTGTATTACTACAACTTAATGGAAAAAACAAATACAGCTTGTCTATAATGGACTAGTGTGGAAAACCTGTGTATTAGTGCTAGGTTCTTGAAGAAGAAGTAAAGGGAAAGCATTCAGTCTACAAACAGTGTCTGTGCAGTCTCGGGTTTTGTCTGTATTGAACCTATCCCCCTCTTTCTGGAGTTCAGAGTATCTAAGTACAATGAAAAATTAAGAAGAATGATTTCTGTCTTCTCAAGAATTAGCTAAATTTCCTTTAAATCGGAAAAAAAATGATTGGCTCTCCATTTTTTCCCTTTTTTTCTCCTCAGGTTTTCATTATTGTATTAGCAAACCAAATTTATATATTACATTTTTATGTTCCTAAACAAAGTGAGTTATAGTTACTAAGGACCTTTAAAATTAAGAGAATGCATTAATTTTTCCATCTAAATTTCTGCTATTCTGTATTCCTCATCCCTATTTTTTACCTACTGTTTTAAAACATCTAGAATTATTACATCTTTACCCCAGCCACTGCTCCCTTCCTATACCAGAGAACACAATGAACTTCGTAGTATAAAAACTACTTTTTTTAAAGTGTCATAAAAAAAGTATTGTTTTATAGAGTCCGGGACTCTAAAAGAAACCAGAACAAGCAAAGCTTATTTCTTGGGTTTAATTACCAAGCAACAACCAGGTATTAGCTTTTGACCCTCATAATCACTATAGGAAAAGGATCCAAAACTCACTAAGATGAAAACAGGTTTACTGATTCTTCTTAACCCAATCCCATTTTGGTTCCTCATTCCCTGATGAGGTCATATTTGAAAACTTTAAGGCTCTCAACTCCTACCCATAGTGTTCTAAGCCCAGTAATTCTGATAGAGACACTTTATATTTTTTTAAAGATTCTATTTTTTTGACAGAGAGAGAGAGAGACAGTGAGAGAGAGAGAGCACAAGCAGGGGGAGTGGGAGAGGGAGAAGCAGGCTTCCCATGGAGCAGGGAGCCCGATGTAAGGCTCGATCCCAGGACCCTGGGATCATGACCTGAGCTGAAGGCAGACGCTTAACGACTGAGCCACCCAGGCGCCCCATGATAGAGACACTTTAAAAAGAAAAAAGAAGTCAAGAACTCACAGTGGGACCTAGGGCCAGAATTTAGTTTAATCCTAATGAGAAAACATGAGAAAAACAGAGGGGGTATATACATTACTTAGAGCGAGGACAGCAGCCTCCAAAAACTTAAAAGTAAAAGGACCTTACTCCCTTTAAAAGACAAATACCAATTGATGTTAAAATAGGAAGGCTCAGGCACAGGATGCCCAAAGCTAGTGTTTACCTTCTGCTTCTGGGAAGCACGGTTCTTCTCGTCAGAGATCTTCTCCGGATTGTATCTTATGAGTGATGGGATGGACACCTGGACAGGCACTTGAGCAGTAGGAATTGAGCTTAGCACTGACTCCTCCTGTTTGGGCTCATCAGGAGTCACAGTGGGTATCACACGGAGATTGGGACGGCTACGAGTAGCTTGTTTGGTAACGGGTATTACCCTGTGTGGTTCAGGTAGAGAGTGGTTGGATGGTTGAGAGGCGGGGTACATGGGCCACCTTGAGGCTGCATATGCCATGTAATGCCTGTAGGCATCAAAGGAAGCAGAGGGAATGGCAGGTCCCTGGTAGTTTGGAGGTATCCGAGCTGCAGCAAACTGAGAGGCCCTTGGCATATGAAACTGAGATAATGAAGCAGGATGTGGAAGTCTAATTGGGGCAGACGGGGCTGACGGTAACATGCATCTGACAGCCACAGATGACTGAAAACCACTGCCAACTACCTCTGACCCTGCAACATGACCCACTGAATGGTCAGACTTTAGGAATGGGGGGCTGTTTTTTGTGAGCAGGTAAGGATCTACAGGGGAGACTGGATGTGGATGGGACACCTCTGGGGAGTGGGTATTGCTATGGTGTGCCTCCCTGCTCTCCAGTCTGTGAGGATCTGAGGAGTGCTGATCAGCAGAGAAATGGTGGTCAACTGAGGAACAGCGGTCTGCTGAAAAGTGCCGGTCAACTGATGAACGGCGGTCAGCAGAGGAACGTGATGGTTTCTTGCCATGAAGTCGTTCCTGGGTGCGGGCGGCCAGTTTACTAATCTCTGCTACCCCAATATCCAGCCCTATGGTCTTGAGCAAGTCATGAATCTTGGCATATTCTGGATTGGTCTCTTCTATTGATTCTAGTTTTACAGCTGGAGCTGAAGAGGGCAGGGAGCTTGCCTTCTGTCTCAAGACTTCACTCGCAGAGCCCCCAAGGGGCTTTGGTGGAGATTCTGCCTTTAAATCCTCTTCTTCATCCCCATAGAGAAATTTCTCCTCATCCTCAATGTCAGGGAAACTACGGCGCCTTTTTTCCTGTGTACTGGTAGAGTCTGCCAACATGCTCAAAATGCGGGAAAAACCACTGCCATCCTGGCTAGCCCTCTCATGGGGGAGCAAGAAGTCTGTGTGTCGCTCAGGCCCCTCAGGCTTCATATTCAGTTTCTCCTTGTGGCAGAGAAAACTTCCAAACTTCTCTCTGAGAGGACTGTTGTCTTTGGGCATCCCAGGGAGAGGACCCCATTGGTAGAGGCTGCCCTGAGGTTCCTTCAGGGTAGTCTCTACCATAGTTCCCTTATTTTCAATCTCTGAGGCAAAAGCAGCAATAGCACCACTTAGTGGAAGAGATGGGTGACCAGAGTAGACAGGGTGATCCTGGCTGGAGCTGGTACTGCTGGAAAAACTATCAAGCTGCAAAGACAAGCACAAGTGATTTAGCCTCTATGCAGAATCTCAGAAAACTAGTAATTGAGATAAATACTTAAATACTTGGTTCTTCTTGAATTAATAGGGGAATGGTAAGTATGAATGAAAGGGAGGTACAGTATCCTTAGGCAGGGTCAAGATTTGGGTCTCCATCTCTCCAGATGCTTCTGCTGAAGCAAGGGGAAACATGAAATAAGGCAGACTGGCATGAATCCTCACTTTTGCCCATTTGTCGTAGTCCTTACCAAGGAATATGAATTCAGAAGGACTTTAGAGATGCTCTAGCTCTTCCATGGGTCCCTCGAAGGAGGAAAAAAAGACATAAAAGTGGAGCTGCTTTGGTTCAAGTGGGATTAGGAAACTGTGAAACCCTAACTGATAAGCCTCCCTTTGCTTCTTTATGTGCCCTTAGGTACTTCTTCAGAAACCTTGGACTCCCAAGAGAATAGCTAAAAACTAGTGCTCATGCCTGATCATCTTTTCACAGATGAGGAAAAAATAACAAGGCCCAGAATGGTGAGGTGACTTGCCTAAAAATCGCACAGCAAGGGGGTGGCAGTGGGACCGGAATCAGAATCACCTGATTTCTGGTCTAGTGACCTACCACTCATGAATCTTGTCTTCTCTCTAAAGAGAAATGAGAAAAATTCAGATCATCTCCTCTCTTTGCCCTTTAAGCTTAATTTCCAAGATATCCACATTCAAAGATTCCTACAGGGCTACCCAATTTAGAGAAAAAACTTACAATAAATACTCAAAAGTGTTATTTAGAAAGCCTAATATATGACAATAGAAGCCCTCTACTTCAAGGGCTTCGAGGTATGATTGCACTGTAAGGCCTACAGTTTCCTTTGGAGAATCCTGGAAGATAGAGCTCATAGGCATAACAAGGTTGGTCCAGGATATATTACAAAGATACCGTTAGGGACACACACCCCCAGAAAAGTAACCAAGTTTCAAGATATTAGAAGGACTAGCAAGAGATCCTAGAAATGAAGCAGAGACCTGAATGGAAGGCTCCATGTCCACCTCAATCCGTTTCTTCAGAATTGACTTCTTGGGCATCACAGATACTTCTTCAGGCCGATGTAAAGAATATCCTGGCTCCGATGCTGTTAGGACACCCGAGAGTCCAGGAATGGGACAGCTAGTGTCACCACCATCAACTCCAACCAGCTCCTGACTCAAGCTCCTACTTCGTTCCTCCTCTTCCTCTCGTTTTCGCCTGGCAAGGTCCAGCTCTCGAAACTCAGGATCTAGAAACCTAGGGCTTGGGCTTCGTCTACGCTGTCGATAGTTGCGGGTCCCTGATGTAAAACCTGAGTGATCACCTCCCATGCTGTGTATCTTCTCTGTGTCATCGTAACGGGGCCGTTTGGCCTCCCGACTCCTTTCCTCGGGTCGTATGGAGTAGGAACCTTTGAGTTTATCTCTATTCCTTTCTGTTCCCCGCAACAGCTCATCATGACAACTGATATGGGGACTATAATCAGAACGATGCAGGAAAGTTTCTCTTGTCCGGTAGTCCTCATCAAGTTGTCCTAAGAATGGACTAAGAGGTCCCTCCTCCCGGGAAATATATCGTTCAAGACCTCGAGAGCATTGGGAACTTCGAGTGAAGACAGAATCATCAGTCAGATCATCCCTGAGGAAAGAGACAAACATCACTGAATACAATGGACTTGGAAACAGCAAGACCACAGACAAGATTAAGAGCCTGACATTCAGCCAAGGGGCTACAAAATACTTAAGACAAAACACAATCATGAAGTCCAAGAACAAACCTATGGAACATTTCTTTTCCCTTTCTCCAGGGCACAAGCAGCTTCAGCCTCTAACCAAGGAGAGATATTACTAGTCTGTCTAGACAGAGCTCTTAGGCTAATCTCTTTGACTAGACTTTGGAGATGCAGAATATCACACTAGGGTTTGGGAGATGTGAAAATACCACTACCAGACTACAAAAGGCCCTGGATTGAACAACTCCACACTAGCTTAAATTCTAGCTCTTTGCTACCAAAAGTGTGGTCTGATTCAGCAGCATCTGTATTACCTAGGAACTTTTTAGAAATGTGGATTCTCAGCCTCTATCCAGGCCTCCTGAATCAGAACCTGCATTTTAACAGGATCTCCAGGTGATAGGTATGCACTTTAACATTTGAGAAACACCAGGCCAGATGAATGATTTTCAAGCTCAAAAACTCCTTTTTTTTTTTTTTAAGACTTTATTTATTTGACAGAGAGAGAGAGGACAAGCAGGGGGAACATCAGGGAGAGAGAGAAGCAGGCTCCCGCTGAGGAGAGAGACCGACGTGGGGCTTGATCCCAGGACCCTGGGATCATGACCTGAGCCGAAGGCAGATGCTTAACCGACTGAGCCACCCAGGCGCCCTCAAGCTATGTTCTACAGAGATTCTGAAGTCTGCTCAGGAGCTGCCTAAAAGAAAGACATGCTAAGAAAGCAGAGCCTGGCAGCACCTGGGTGGCTCAGTCAGTTAAGCATCTGACTTCAGCTCAGGGTCTTGGGATGGAGCCCCACCTTGGGCTCCACGCTCACCGGGCTGTCTGCTTCTCACCCTTGGCCTCTTCCCCTCCCCTTGCTCATGCTCTCTAATAAATAAATAAAATCTTTAAAAAAAAGAAAAGAAAAAAAAGCAGAGCCTGCATAGCTCTGGGCCTTCCACCTCACCAAAACTGTACTAGCTCCAATTTTATCTGTTTATGAGAGAAAGTTCTATATATCATTTGGAAAAGAAGTGCTTCACTGAGGGGGAAATTTTTTTAAACTACTGAGCTACCTTACTGGCATTTTCTCACAAGTTTTAGAAGGTTCTCCAATGCTTTGTTTTGCTAGTTCACATATTAAAAACCACAAAATTCCTTCCACAGCCTGTTTAATTCCCTTTTTCTACTTTGCTTGGATATCCACAAGCATCTGCTAATCCTGGGTGTGGGAAAAAGTATGTGGCGGTTTGGCTCACTATATATTTTCATTTCATAGAAATAAAACGGTCTTGGACCTTTGTGGCGTGAAGATAAAAATATAGGCTGGGACACTTGTCCTTTTTCAGTTCAGGGCTCTATACCACACACAGTAGTCCTAATCTTTTTGGGTACTGTGGTCACAGAGCTTCTACTGCCCAAAAAGAAAATTTCTGATTTAATCACAGATAGAAATAAAGATCCTACAGAACTCTGAGCATACAACTTTTAAATAATCTGAATGAAAAATTTACAGGTTACTCACATTCCACTCACACTGGTGTTTGCTACAGTTTCTAGTACCTACCTCTATTTTTTGAAAGTTTCTAAGAAATAACTTTTCTTTCATTTTGTTTGTTTTTTAGTTGCTTTCTCTGGGACTGAATTAGCAGAACATCGAAGAGTTGCCTTTTCTTATTCACCAGTCCTGCCTTTGTTCAAAGTTTTAGACCTGGGTAACAGCTATAAATAACTTTATGAAAGACTTTTATTAAAGATAAACTTTATCACCTCCGCTAAAAGAATGCCACCCATGGGAATCCAGGTTCCTATAACTTACCTCTTCCCCAAGAGTCTGGGGAATTTTGAGGTTTCAATATAGTATAAAATAGGAAAAAAATGGGATTGAAGCAAAGATGATCTCTGAAATCAAACATAACTAGAGTAAAACATTTTACTCTATAGGTCTGTCAGCCATGAACATACCTATTTCCAGGGAGGAATGTCCATGAGTTGCTCCATTGCTCCACCATCTACCATAAAAAACTCTCTGATTGTATTAGTGTAGGGGGGGAAAAACACAGGTTCCACAGGTAATGGCAAATTCATCCATACTTCCATGTTCAGCTCCACACTAAAACTATTACATATTACCACCAAATGACATACCAGCTCAAAATCTAATCCAGCCCTAAATATCAAGAAGTCAGAAATAATGAAATGGCTCCCAGAGAGTCTCAGTCAAGACTTGTAATCTCCAGCAAAAGGAGACAAAAAAACAATGAAAAAGGGCACATTAACAGTTAAAACAATGAGCTATCATGTAAACACAGCCAGAAATTAAGTTGCTTATTAGAAACTCATGTCCTCCTTTCCCAGATCTCCCAAAGGATAAGAGAAAGAACTGGCTGCAGTAAAAGTAAATCCTAAAAAGGTCCCCATACCCTGTAGCTCAGAACAGTCCAGGGACATACTCTGAAAGCTTTAGTTAAATCCAACTCTTTTCTAAAATAAGGTCTATCTATTTAAAAAACTGACTGTTGGATGTAGGTGATGAGTACACGGGGGCTCTCTGTACTATTGTACTTTTTTTTTTAAGATTTAATTAGCTTTATTAAGCTATTCATGAATTGGGCAGCATCTCATCTAGCAAGTAGAGGGGAGCTCCCTCTCTGTACTTTGTATTTATGAATTGCATTAAATAAGTTAAAAAAACATATAGTATATATCCACATAAAAGTTTACACACCAGTTGTTCATAGTAGCATTATTCACAATAGCCAAATAGTGGAAACAACCCAAATTTATCCATCCATTCATCACTGATAAATGGATAAACAAAACACATACAATGAAATATTACTGGCAGTAAAAAGGAATGAAGTACTATTATATGCTACATCATGAGTGAGTCCTGAAAAACATCATGCTAAGTGAAAGATGCTAGTCACATATGGAATGTCCAGAATAGGCAAATCTATTAGAGACAGAAAGTAGATTAGTGATAAGCTATGGCAGGTGGTGGGGTTAACTAATAAATAGCTAAGAGTACAAGTAATAAAACTGTTCTAAAATTGATCATAGTAGTGGATTCACAACTCTGAGAATATACTAAAAGTCACTGACCTATATACTTTAAATGGGTGAATTTTATGGTATGTGAATTATGGCTCAATAAAGCTGTTAAAAAACGTATATGATAGGGGCGCCTGGGTGGCTCAGTCGGTTAAGCGTCTGCCTTCGGCTCAGGTCATGATCTCAGGGTCCTGGGATCGAGCCCCGCGTCGGGCTCCCTGCTCCGTGGGAAGCCTGCTTCTCCCTCTCCCACTCCCCCTGCTTGTGTTCCCTCTCTTGCTGTGTCTCTCTCTGTCAAATGAATAAATAAAATCTTTAAAAAAAAAAAAAAGTATATGATAAAAAAAAGAAAAGAAAAGAAAAAAAGATCCTCCAGAGCCCAAACATCCCATTCTTTTCCTCTGCTGCTTCCCCAAAATGCTGGAAGAAAACTGTGTGCTTCTGTCTTTTCCCTAAGGCAAATCGGAGGGTGCTCGCTTCGGCAGCACATATAATAAGGCAAATCGGAGGGCAAAAATCTTGCTCTTTCAACCTATGTCAGGGCAAGGAAGAGTTAAGAATTCCATGAATGAAACATACAATGTGCAGAGTACTTTGTTAATAGGGGAAATTGACCTCACATCCACAAATCTTCAGAAGCTGTCTTCATTCAACCTCTTCATGTTCCCTTTCCAGAATAAGTTAACATTAATACACACAGAGCTGCCAAGGTGAGAACATGGACAACTCTGGCAATTTGGCTGTAATCCAAACTGGATATAAAATTTAATATATTCAATAAGGGAAGAGAAAGAACACCAGGGTCCCAGGAAAACATTTATTTATTTTTAAAGATTTTATTTTTAAGTAATATCTATACCCAACATGGGGCTCAAACTTACAACCTCAAGAATAAGAATAAGAACCTCAAGAATTGAATGCCCTACTGACTGAGCCAGCCAGGTGCGCCCAGGAAAAAAATGTAAAAACCTACATAGAAAGGACAAAAATGGCCCGGACCTGGAAATGGTACAGCTGAAAACTGGACATGCTATCAGGAGACATCCTGAGAACGCCAATGGTTCTATGACCACATTTTAATAGACAGTAATTATCTACACAAACCATATTGAGCAAAAGTACAGGGAACAAAAATCTATATAATGGACTAGTACCTCCTTCTATTTTTCTTCCTTAAGTAATCTCTACATCCAACATGGGGCTCAAACTCATAACCCTGAGATCAAGAGATGCATGCTCTACCGACTGCACCAGCCAATGGCCTCACCGGTAGCTTGTCTCTCTGAAACACTTAATTCTGGAAAGAAAACTACTGTCCCAAACTCCCTAAAAGGAAAATTTTAATTTTTACAACCTAAAAAAAGACAATTAGCTCTCTGAAGCACATGTGCATAACGAAGCTTATGGAAAGGGGAGGTGAAAGCCTAGACATAACAAGAGGAAATGCTTAAGTTACCGCAAAACCTTAACAAGGAAGGAAGAGAGTCACACCATGCACCACCTACTCAACCATCTCCCAAAATAGAAGCAGCCAGAAGGGCAAGGGCTTTTGCCTCAATTAAGGGATATAGCCACATACTTTGAAGCCTATCTTCAGAAGCTTATGTTGTATGACATAGAACTGTCCTGCCTTGCTTTGCCACATCAAATTGCCACTGCAGCTTTGAAGTAAATATTACCAAAGGGTAGCACTGGTCTTCAGACTTCCTGTCCAGCTGTCCCCCACCTGTCTGCCTATGCTCAGTGTACCACTGCATGGACAGCCTCAGTTTGTAAGAGCAACACATTGATTTGTTGCTACTGCTAATCATTTATTAAAACTCCCAGTATGCTGGGCAGAGATCGTAACAGACATGGATCCCAGCTCTCAGAAAGAGAGCTTTCCCTGTACTCCCATTCTTATTTACTTTGGTGAGGTGAGACACACCTAATGTGATTTCTTCCCATATATAGTTAAGTTCCTAACACCTGGGACCTATATTTAACACTCTGTGGAGCGTATTTGTCCTTCCTCAGCACTCCAACAATTGTAAAGTAGTAACTGAAATTAAACATTTTTAAAGAGCTTTAACTTTCTATTAATGCTTATATATTTAATATAGATACATATATTAGACATGAATTTATCTAAGCCCTTTCTGAACCTCTATTTCAACCTGACCAAGCTGAAAAATAACACCACTAAAACAAGATTTCCTATTTTGTCCAGAACTTTCCTTTGCAGAAAGGATCCTAGTTCCAGTATTTTAGAATCCTTATCATCTCAACTGTTTTTAATCTGGGGAACTCTGTTTATGTCCCTTCAGCTTTCCAGGTGGACCAGGATGACATTCTAAAGTCTTTTCTTCTACATAATTCTTTCAGCAACAGAGTCTATATCAATATACTCTCCCCACTCAGAAAGCCTTTTCCAATGTTATACCTTGTACTGGACAGAGGGCATAACTTCAGTGCTGGCACCACTCTTTCAAATACATTATTCAGAAAAGAGCAACTTTTCTACCTTCAAGCACTATTATAGTGTGCCCTGCCTCAAATGAAGCCTACCTGTCCACGTCCTCCAGATTATCCACTGGTGACCCCAGTCGATCACTAAGCCGCCGCCGTTCTGGTATGCCAACACAGAAATGGTCATTACCAACAGTGATCCTTAAGCTCTGTTCCAAAGAAGAGTCAGAACGCAGACCAGGAGAGCGCCTCTACAAAAGTAAAAGATAATGTTAATAGTCTATAGGGTGAAGACAGCCCAAAAATGTACTCCTCCTTAGTTATAAAGTTGTCACCCAACAAAGAGAGAAATGGCTATGGTAAGCTACTACCCCCAAAATAAAGCACATTTAAAAAGTCATCTTCTTAGATGAAAGACCACACTTCCAACCCTCCCCACCAGAGACCTTTCAGTCTTTCATTTCCTAGTACTGGGCATGGGACGAGAAGAATAAACTGAGTCTGTTCTCAGAATGTATACATTTCTAGTGAAGCAAGCAAGCAATAAAAAAATATTTTTTTTTAAGTACTTCTGATAGCGGTAAGTGCTATAAAATCATTAAAACATGATAACATGGAAGAGATTAAGGAAAAGGAGCTACTTCAGATAGAATGGTTAAAGAAGGCTTTTCTGAGGTGATACTATTTAACCTGACGCTTGAATGATGAGATGTCAGCCTTGCAAACAGATGGAAGGATGTTTCAGGCAAAAAGAACAAGCTCTGCAATGAGCTTAGCATGTTTTGGGTAACAGAAAGGCAGCCAGTGTGACTGCAGCAAAGTGACAGAAGACAGGCAAAAGCCAGTTAGGAAATTTGGATTTTATTCTTAGTGTAGTAAGAAGCCACAGGAAGATTTCCAGCACAACAGTGATATGATCTGACTACATTCTTCCTCCAGATGCTTGCATTACTCATACTCTCATCTCCTTCAGGTCTTTATTAAAAGTCACCTTCCCAGGCCATCCCTGGCTAACCCTATTAAAAAGTATTAACTCCTTTCTCTGTTTTTGTTTGTTCTTAGTACTTAATTCTATTTAACATGTCAAAATAATTTACTTCTCTATCTTACTTATTATCTGACTCCCTCTCGCAGAATATAAGCTCTACGAGGGCAGGGGTTTTTGACTGTTCATGTTGTATCCCCAGTGCCCAGAACAGAGCCTAATACATGCTAGACGTTTAATAAATACTTCTCAAATGTATAAAATGAAGATTTAAAAAAATTATTTTGATTGCTGGGTACAGAATAAACTGGGTGGTAACAAGAGTGTAAAGGATCCTAACAGACAGGAAGTAATAGGACGTAGACTAGGGAGATGGTAGGAGGACAGTTTGGGGGATGTATCCTGGAGGTAGAGCTGACAAGTTGGATGAAGTAACTGACAGCTTGGACTTGGGAAAAGGGAGATGATCACTGTTTCTGGCTGAGCAATGGGTGATGTCATTTACTGAGACAGAAAAGCCTGGAGCACTGGAGAAAACGGAGGTTGTGGAAACTAGTATTCAACTTTCTTTGCTTCCTCTGTAGAAGTGCTTGCTTCCTCAGGCTATAGCTGCTCAGCTATGAAAATCTTACAACATAGTGACAAGTCAATTCACCTATGACCAGAGTACGTAGAGTACTCTGACTCCAATACTTTTAGAAAGCCACCCCACCCATCCCACCTGAGAAAACAGAAACTTTGTCATGGGGTTTAAAAAAAAAAAAATTGGTGAACTGAAAATAAAAACCAATTCCAAAACACCAGCCCCAGGCCAGAGGTGGTTACTGTGAAAGGTCAATATTACATCTAAACTAAACTTTTTTTTTTTTTTAAGATTTTATTTTGGGGGGGCACCGGGATGGCTCAGTTGGTAGAGCATGTGACTCTTGATCTTGGTCATGAGTTCAAGCCCCACATTGGGCATGGAGCCTACTTCTAAAAAGGGAAGGAAGGAAGGATGGAGGGAAGTGAGGATGGAAGGAAGGAAGGAAGAAAGGATGGAAGGCAGGCAGGCAGACAGGCAGACAGACACACAGAAACACAGAAAGAAAGAAAGATTTCATTTTAAATAATCTCTCCACCCAACCTGGGGCTTGAACTCAAAACCCTGAGATCAAGAGTTGCACCCTCTACCAACTGAGCCAGCCAGGCACCTCTAAACTTCTTAACTTCATGTTCTGTCCCTTTAGCAGGGAAACAAAACCGTTAAAATCACGCGTGCCAGGAACCAGGTAGATATGGACTGAATCACAGCTACACCACTTCTTAGCTATGTGACATTAAGTTGCTCAAACCTCTCTGGATACCTCAGCTATTCAATAAGGAACAATTTTCACTGCCTCTCCTCAAAAGGTTGTGAGTGTTCAAAGAGAATGTGTAAAGTGAAGGGCTAGGCACAATCCTGCCACATAACTCAGTAAGTGGTGGCAGTTATTACAATGACTGTGGATACGCACAGCTCATTTCGGAGAAGCAGCTCCTATTTGCTAACAGTTTACACTCAAGGTGTCTACGCTGATGGGGTTTAGGCAACCCTAACTGGCCACAAAGACATTTCAGCTTCTTTTCTAAGATCCAAGGGGCAGCTCAGGTCTAAGGGGATACCAAACCACGGAACTCTGAGGCAACATCGACTACTGAACAAGTACCAGGCACACGGTTTGGAGGGCATTCCCCTCGCCCTGGCAAACTTTTCCGCATCTCAACTAGACTGAGAGAAACAGCCTATTCCTGAAATGGTGCACTGCTTCCCGACCAGGCGCCCGTACGGGTCCCGAGTCCGTTATTGTGCAAAAGAGGATCCCGGGGCTGACAGGGAACCTCCAGATTCGGGTGTCGCTGAGGGAGCCCGTGGGGGGTGGAGGGCCCTCGATCCTGGGACTCTGGCCTGGAGGCCTCGGGGCGCCCGTGCTGCGGGAGTTTCTGGAAGCGGGAAGCCCGGGTGAGGGGGCTAGGGTATAGAGGGAGTCCCGGTCGAGGGGTGGGATTACCCGGCTGCCGCTGTCGCCTGGATGGTCTCCGCGGCCGTCCCGGGCGAAGTCGGCGCGGGACTCCCCTCGGCTGCTGCCTCGGAAACCGGCCGGGCCCGGCGGGAAGAGTCGTCGGCCCCGCGGCGGCGACGGGGAGCCACGACGGGCCCGCGGCGGGGAGGGGGAAACGCGACGACCCCGCGGCGGGGACGGTGAGGCCCGGCGGCCGCGGGGCGGGGACGGGGAGCCGCGGCGACCCCGCGGCGAGGACGGCGAGGCCCGGCGGCCGCGGTGCCCTGAGGGCGAGCGGGGCCGGCGAGCGGGGTTCCGCGACGAGGAGGAGCCGGAGGGCGGCGGCGAGGTGCGGCGAGCCGGGCCTGAGGAGGAGCCGGAGCTGCGGCCGGTTCGCGGGCCGCCCCCGCCGCTCTCTTTAGGCCGGTGCGAAGAGACGGAGGAGCGGGCGCCGCTGCGGTACATGGCTCTGGCAGCAGCGGCCACAGCTGCAGCTCCGACCCCGCGGCGCCCTAGACGCGGGGCCCCAGCGCGCCGCTGCAGCTGCAGTCTCGGCCGCCACGGCCGCCACGCGCCGCCCCCGCAGCCGGAGCCGCCCCCTCCCCTCGGCCCCGCGCCGCCCCTGGGGCCCGGCCAAGCGCGCGGCCGCGGCTGGCGGTTGGACGCGCGAGCACGCGTCCGACACACCCCCCCGCCCTCCGGGGCTCCCCGCTCCTCCACTCAGGGAGCGGCCACAGAAGCCAGAAGTGGGGAGGAGCGCAGAAGCCGGAGCCAGGCAGGGCGAGGGGCGGGGAAGCGGAGCGCGCGACCTGCGCCCCGCACGCTCCGCCCCAAACCGGCAAGATGGCGGCGGGTGAGCCGCCCACTTCCCCCTCCCCCGGCGGCCACGTGACCGCGGGTAGGCCCTGGCGGAAGAGAAGGGATTAGCGGGAGCTAAACTGGCCTTTTAGGGGATGCTCGAAGCCTGGGGACGTGGCGGGAGCATCTTAGCCCTGTCCCTGTCCCCTAAACTTGTTCATTTACGTAGGGACAATAAATGGTTATAAGTTATGGGAATACAAATAACCCCAAAACATTAGGTATGGCGAAGGTATGGCAAGAATGACCACCAAGTCCCCGGACCCCATAGAAGCTACAGCCATCGTTTTACTTTCCATTTTGCCTGAACTCTGGCAATAGAAATTGGGGATGGGATAATGCAGAATGGGGATGGGTTGGGGGACGAAGAGTCAAACCCAAAGCAGACATCAGAGTAATCTGCTCTCTCAACCAGAATACTTCTGGTCATGGGGAAAGTGACTCACTGCCAAAGGGTCCGTATCATGACAGGAGGCCTGGAGAGTTTTTGTGAGCGATTCAGAACCCCCATTCTATGACCAGAATTTTCCTGGACGCTTCGCTGCAGTAGTCCCCAGTTTCAGCCTGCAAACTAAATGCAAAAGTCAAGAAAATGTTAACACGTGAAAGAAGAAAAACAGTGGTCAAAACATGAAAAAAAAAGTTGACCCTAACCAAACTCTTCCAAACGAAACAATGCCTTGACGGTTTTCATCTATCAACTAGAAACACAAAATCTGAAATTGGTATGAAAATCAGGTTTCTGATTCCAAAGCAAAGGCAGAACAAAAAATTTTAAACCATAAAATTCCCATTTTCTAATTTATGTTTCCATATTAAATTTAAAATATATCTAATTTCACGTGTTTGTATAATGGCATTTGCTTATAACATAGCTCAGTAAGAATAAATTCTTTTTTAAAATACTTTGTTTCTTTTTTAAAAAATATTTCTTTCTTTAATTTTTTTTTTTTAATATTTTATTTATTTATTTGCCAGAGAGAGAGAGCACAAGCAGGGGGAGCAGCAGGCAGAGAGAGAGGCAGGCTCCCTGCTGAGCAAGGAGCCCAAGGCAGGACTTGATCCCAGGACCCTGGGATCATGACCTGAGTAGAAGGCAGACACTTAACCGACTGAACCACTCAGGCGCCCCAGGCATTTGAATTTTTGATTCCTGACTTTTGGGTTTCACGGCTTAAGGTCTTCATCATGTCAAGGTTATTAGTATATTCCATATATTTTTTTAACACTTGAATGATTCTGTTTTCCAAAGTTAGTTTATCTGGAATTTTATGTGTGAATCCTTACATAATCAATCTATTAAGTTAACATCTAAAATTACTTTTCATGGATGGATAGTCGATTTTGTTCAAACATGAATTGGTATTACCTGTATAGTGGGAAGTAACAGTGAGGGAATGAATGAAACTTGCCAAATGCTCATCATCCACATCTCAGTCCACTTCTGTTTTCTTTTAGTTGTGTAATTTAACAGTGAAGAGATTTTGTTAATGGGATTTCTTTGTGAAAAGAAAACAAAATACCAGTATCGATGGAAATATTGATCACTGAGAAAGTGATGGCTCTTAACCAGAACATATGAGTTATAAGTAAGGTTTCTGTACAGTTTAAAACATTTCATAATGTGTCCTATGCAACAGAGACCTCCACTCAGAGATTTGATTACACCAGCTAAATAGCATAAAAGTCCTGTCAGAGTGAAAATGGGGAAAACTCCTGCTCAAAATATAACCTAGAGTCCATTTTTTTAAACAATAAACTTTCTAATTGTCTGCTTCCAAGCAGAGGCAGCCCATGGAGCACATCATAAGGATGGATAACAGCTTCTATAGATGAAAGCTCCCGGAGGTACAAGTCACATGATACTTGTTTTAGTTGTTTTCCAGAAACTAAGAGGCCCACTGCTACCCAGTTCAGATGGGTCAAGACCTTCTTACTGGGCTTGCACAAATGTCCACAGGTGACCTTTTGACATGGAGGAGACTGAAATCTCCACCCCCTGATCATGTCAATACCCCATCTTTGAACAGGCGACATAGGAAAAAGCATGACAATGGACTGCGCCTGCGTAGATCAACAATTCCTTGACCTTTAGTCACTCTTTCTAGCTTCCAATCCCATTCACCCATGCTCTCCCTAAAATCGCATAAATGTTCAAGACCCCTTCTCACAGGAAGGGAGCTTTGAGACTTGTTCTCCCATCTCCACACTTGGCTGCCTTGCAAATAAATTCCTTTCTCTGCCACCTATCTGCAAGTCTCAGTGATTGGCTTGCTGCGCATGGGGCAAACTGAACCTGGTTAGGTAACAACTGAAGGGTGACAGTGTATGTAAGTTGAGCTGCCATATAAAATAGTCCAGGGGCGCCTGCGTGGCGCAGTTGGTTGAGCGTCTGACTTTTGGGTTTTAGCTCAGGATGGTGAAATCCAGCCCAGCCTGGGGCTCTCTGCTCAGAGCCCCAGAGTCTGCCTAAGACTCTTTCTCCCTCTCCCTCAGCCCCTCCCCCTGCTCTCTCTCTCTCAAATAAATAAATAAATCTTAAAAAATAAAATAAAATAAGATAGTCCAGAGAAGATGATTTTAGTCATCTCTGGCTTTGTGACATCAGGAGATCTGGGAATCTGGCAGACCTTAGCAGGGTGCATTGATATCTGTGTTTCCTTTCATTTGGGGCACAAGGAAGGATACTCTCTTCCTTCTTTCAGAAAGGGGGCCATGTTTCTATTTCTAACCACTATAGACTGTGAATGGAAGCACTTCCGGGCCCAATCAGGAAAGAATAGTTGTAAGATTTCCATGCTCTCTCCTCCCTTGCTGTGGCAACTGAGAAAGCCACATGTTCCAGATGGTACAGCCTGTCAGCCTGGGTCCCTGAGTGACTGTGTAGAGCAGAATAGCACACCCTACCCTGAGTTGAACATATACCGTGAGCATGAAATAAAGCTTTGTTGTGTAAAACACTGAGATTTTGAAGGATAATTTGCTACCACAGTATAACCTCCTGAATGTGACTATTATGAAGGTGTTTTTTGGTGGTTTTGTTTTCTTCTCATTTGTATTTTCTGACTTTTGGGTTATTTCTATAACTTATATAAAATTTAAAAACCCATTAAATTACTTTGATGAAAAAATAATTTAAAATATGTGGCACCTGGCTGACTCAGGTAGAGCATGCAACCCTTGATCACACTTCATGAGTTCAAGTCCCACGTTGGGTGTAGAGATTACTTAAAAATAAAATCTTTAAAAATAAAATAAAAATAAAAAATCTGCCAGAGGGCTATGCCCTGCCTTTATTAGCCTATATATGAATTTTGGTTACCCATGCTGAAGAAAATGTTAATAGGTGTTTACAGATACTTGGAGTCAATATATATTTTTTTTAATTTTTAAACGTTGGGGCACCTGGGTGGCTCAGTTGTTAAGCGTCTGCCTTCGGCTCACGTCATGATCCCAGGGTCCTGGGATCGAGCCCCACATCGGGCTCCCTGCTCGGCGGGAAGCCTGCTTCTCTCTCTCCCGCTCCCCCCTGCTTGTGTTCTCTCTCTCACTGTCTCTCTCTCTGTCAAATAAATAAATAAAATGTTTAAAAAATAATAATAAAATAAAAAAAATAAAATTTTTAAACGTTTATTTATCTTTTTAGTAATCTCTATATCCAATGTGGGGCTCAAACTCACAACCCCGAGATCAAGAGTTGCATACTCGGGGTGCCTGGTTGGCTCAGGTGGTTAAGTGTCTGCCTTCGGCTCGGGTCATGATCCCAGGGTTGGGCTCCCTACTCTGTGGGCTTCTTCCTTTCTCCCTCTCCCTCTGCCTGCCACTTCCCTTGCTTGTGCTCTCTCTCTCTGTCAAATAAATAAAATCTTAACAAAAAAAATCTCTCCTCTTTAATCCTTCTCTAATACTGAATAACTATTTTTATCAAGGGATTTGGCCTCCATGGGATAAAATTGGAAAACACTTCTGCTTCCCCTTCATATCTTCCTTCCGCATAGTTTTTTCCAGGCCCTGCATGAAACCTCTTGCAGATCCCTTCACTTGTTAAGTATTTTTCAGTCACAAGAGTAGTCTTAACTGCAGTAGTGAAAATATCTTGTCCAGGGTAACAAGTACAGCTCTAAACCTCATTCAAGCTAATGGTTCTCCCCTTCCCCAGCTCTTGGCGGCTACAGACGTGATACTTACTGTGCTGAAGGGAGGTGTGCCAGGCTTCTCCACAGCCCTGCCTTTACTCCTCAGTGTATATTTGCCCTCTCTCGCTGGCCAGCTGCTATTTCTGAACTGCCCTCCCCCAGCATTTGGTGCAGGAAAAGAAGGGATTAGGGGGAAAGGGCAGTCTTTCCTGGATGGTGCAGGATACTGTCATCTTCCAAATTTCGTTCCCTGTGGGCATGGAGGATTCACAAATGTTGGCTCTTTCTCTCCTATGTCACCTTCGTAGGCTTTTTTCTGACTCTTCTGCTGGGACCTAGGTAATGCCTCTTCTCTGGTTGACTGCCTATTACTTTTCTCCCCCCAGCCCCTGGCCCTGTAGAGCTTCATCCCACATAAAACTCACTCTCCTGCGTCTCTTTCCTCTCCTGGCACATATCACGGGAAGGATTCATTGATTGATTGATCGATTTTAAGTTTTTATTTAAATTCCAGTTAGGTAACATACAGTGTAATATTAGTTTCAGGTGTACAATTTAGTGCTTCAACATTTACATACAACACCTGGTGCTCAGCACAACACGTGCCCTCCTTAATCCCCATCACCTATTTTCCCCATCACATCACCCACCTCCCCTCTGGTAACCGTCAGTTTGTTATATAGTCTGTCAAGAGTCTGTTTCTTGGTTTGCTTCTCTCACTCGTTTTTTCCCCTATGCTTGTTTGTTTTGTTTCTTAAATTCCACATATGAATGAGATCATATGGTATTTGTCTTTCTCTGACTTATTTCGCTTAGCATAATGCTGTCTAACTCCATCCACCTCGTTGCGAATGGCAAGATTTCATTCTTTTATGGCTGAGTAATATGTATATGTGTATACACACACACACACACACACACACACTACATCTTCTTTATCCCTTCATCAGTCGATGGACATTTGGGCTGTTTCCATAATTTGGCTATTATACACAATGCTGCTATAAACATTGGGGTGCATGTATCCCTTTGAATTAGTGTTTTTGTATTCTTTAGGGTAAATACTTAGTATGCAATTGCTGGGTCATAGGGTAGTTCTATTTTTTACTTTCTGAGGAAACTCCATACTGTTTTCCAGAGTGGCTGCACCAGTTCACATTCCCACCAACAGTACAAGAGGATTCCCCTTTCTCCACATCCTCACCAACACCTGTTGTTTCTTGTGTTGTTGACCTTAGCCAGTCTGACAGGATCCTTTTAAAATGATTCCAGGTTGGTTTCCTTCTAAGTGCACTTGGCCCACAGGACAACTTATGCATCTTGCCCTGCTGGCAAGGGCAGGGCCGCTCATTCTCCATGCCACATACCTTACTTGCCATCCCAGGGAAGCCAGTCAGCCTGCATCTTGCTCTTGGACTTCATCAGGTGAGAGTTAGGATATCACTCCCTATGGACTGCCATACCCCACACCAGGAGATATAAGCCAAACGTTCTGAGAGGTGCTATTGGAGCCTCCAACTCACCTGGCTTTAGGCAAAGGGGACAACCCCTCTCCCTCCCCAGCGTGACAGAAGAGAAAACTCAGAACCCATAGGTAACTCTCCAACACAATCCTCTTTCTCTTATACAAACTGTAGAACATTAGTAAAGCTGGCAGACTTGGTCACAGTCTCTTCTCATCTCCCTTTGAGGTGGTGGTGGGGGCAGGGGTACCTGGGATCTATTGTGTTGCTTTCTGCTTTTGAGGCCTTTGCTGAAACTCCATAGACAACAGGAAGAATCTGATTAACATCCTGTCACAACTGTTGTCTGTCATCAATTCAAGAAACTCTCACTAGATGTCTGGTTTTTTTGTTTTTAAGTAGGCTCTATGCCCAGCATGGAGCCCAAAGTGGGGCTTGAACTCATGACCCTGAGATCAAGAATTGAGCCAGACCAAGAGTCAGATGCTTAACCAACTGAGCCACCCAGGTGCCCCCTCTAACTTTACTTCTGATGAAAATAATGAGATGGGTTTACACACACACACACACACACACACACACACACACTAGGGGACAAATAGCAATGACAGATAAAATTTGAAAAGGGAAGGGGCACCTGGTTGGCTCAGTCAGTTAAGTGTCCAACTCTTGGTTTCCAAGAGATCAGGTCATGATCTCAAGGTTGTGAGATCGAGCCCCACATGGGGCTCTGTGCTCAGTGTGGAGTCTGCTTAAGATTCTCTCTCTCCCTCTCTCTTTGCCCCTCCCCCCACTCTCTCTCTCAAATAAATAAATAAATAATTTTTAAACCTTTGAAAAGGGAAAAGAGACCTAGGCTTTAAAGCCAGATAAAGCTCCCCTATGAATATGCTCAAATCTCACAGACTCCCTAGGCTTTGAATTAAGTCTAGAAGTAAGGGTAGCAGTTAGAGATTTCACTCCTGTGTATGGAGATATAAGTGTGTCCCAGGAGGTGGAGGATCTGGGACAGGTTTTCAGCTTGAAACAAAGGACAGTCCCACCCTTACATGCAAGCTGAACACAACTATTGCCAACCTTCTGCTTGGGTTTATAATTTTATCAGAAGCTGTGTGCCAAGTCGGTGTGAGGACAAAAATGTTGACAGTCCTTAGTTGAGAACTGAGCCTAGGCACTCGCTGCTCAGTGAATGGAATGGCAGGACTTTGATATCACTAGTTTCTATATACTAGCAATAACCAATTAGAAAATATGATTTTATGTTAAACATGGTGGATTCAATCCATGCATTATCATTATTAAGTCCCTAAACTCCTCTAAAATGACAGTAAAGGGGGTGCCTGGGTGGCTCAGTCATTAAGTGTCCGCCTTCCGCTCAGGTCATGATGCCAGGGTCCTGGGATCGAGCCCCGCATCGGGCTCCCTGCTCCGCGGGAAGCCTGCTTCTCCCTTTCCCACTTCCCCTGCTTGTGTTCCCTCCCTCGCTGTGTCTCTCTCTGTCAAATAAATAAATAAAATATTTTTAAAAAATAAAATGGCAGTAAAGGGTTTCACTTGTCTGATTTTTAAGGCGTATCCTCATACATGCAACCTGTAAGTGTGAAGGACATAATGCCAGGTGGGGTGGAATTTTGATCAGTGAAAGGCAAGAGCCAATGAATAATTTTCTTCCACTTCTTCCATTACCTCACCTCTCCCAGGATGGTCTTGAGAAGCAATTTGTTTATTGAGGACACAGTCCCCAGATCCAGCAATCACTTTGATTTAGCAGCCGAAGCTGATAAAACCATCCTCCTGTTGGTTCTCCTTTCTTTCCTGCATCACTCTCCTTGTCCCTCACACCTGTTCCGTGGACTCCCTAATAATACAATGACGCTCTGGTTTCTGGGGAACCAGGCTAAAACAACTGACAAGGAAAAGATCAATATATTTGACTTCATTACAATTAAGAACTCCTGCTTATCAAAAGACACCATTAAGAGAATGGCGTCAGAAAAGGTATATGCTGCAAAGAAAAGGGACTCATAGCCACAATATATAAACAACAGTTGTAGTATAAGAAAAAGACAGACACTTTGATCAAATTATGGACAAAATACTTGAGTAACTGATCAAAAGTGGAAATCCAAATGTCTAGTAAACATGCAAAACCTCACAAATAATCATGAGAATGCAAAGTAAAACCATGATGAAATACCACTTTACACTTACTAACAGGGCTAAAATTCCAGATGTTGGTGAGGATATGGAACAAGGGACATTCACATTCACTGCAGTTGAGAGTGTAAGTTGGCACAGCCACTATGGAAAACAGTTTGGCATTATCTACTAAAGTTGAAAATGACTATACAATTCTATTCCTAAGTATATATCCTAAGAAATGTACGTGCAGGTCTTAGAATTACTGTACCAGGAGATGTATATAAGAATGCTCACATAAGGGGTGCCTGGGTGGTTCAGTCAGTTGAGCGTCCGACTCTAGATTTCGGCTCAGGTCATGATCTCAGGGTTGTGGGATCGGGCTCTGTGCTCAGTGGGGAATCTGCTTGGGATTTTCTCTCTCCCTTTCCCTCTGCCCCTGCTCCCGGTTTGCATGTTCTCTCACTCTCTCTCTCTCTCAAATAAATAAATTAATCTTTTTAAAAAAAAGAATGCTCACAGAAGCTTTATTTGTAATAGACAAACAGTCCACATATTCTTCAACAGTAAAATGGATACATTTTGGTATGTTTATAGAATGGCATACTATACAGAGTTGAAAATTAACAAACTACTTAATTCAATAACATAAATAAATCTTAAGAACATAACACTGAGCCAAAGAAAATAGTTACAAAACTACTACAGACTACATGATTCCATTTATAAAACATTTTTAAACCGGCAAAACTAAACTATAGTGAATAGGAGTGCATTCTTAGGTGGTTCATTAAAAAGAAAAGCCCACCTGAAAACCATAAAAATCAGCATGGTGGTCATCATAAGTATGGTAGGGAGGGTGCTGTGATTCAGGAGAATGAGGAGGGGTTTCTGGGTGTTGGCGTTGTTCCATATCTTTACTTGGATGATTGTCCACAGATAACAGCTTTTAGTAAACTTAGTAAACTGCACATTTATGGTTTTTTTTTTTTTAGATTTTATTTATTTATTTGAGAGAGAGAGAATGAGAGAGAGAGCACGAGAGGAAAGAGGGTCAGAGGGAGAAGCAGACTCCCTGCTCAGCAGGGAGCCTGATGTGGGACTCGATCCCGGGACTCCAGGATCATGACCTGAGCCGAAGGCAGTTGCTTAACCAACTGAGCCACCCAGGCGCCCTGCACATTTATGTTTTATGCACATTTAGGTACAGTACAAAAATTTTTACAATATAAAAGTGTTAAATTTTTACAATATAAAAGGTAGCCTATGAAATTTGAAGTCCAGGTAGTATTATTTGTGTGCTAGCAAGCAATTTATGTTCCTAAGATGTGGTAGCGAACCCCCAAAATGGCCCCTATGATCTCTGTCTCTTGGTATTCACACCCTTGTATAGTCCCTTCCTATATGGTAGCAGGGTTGGTCTGTGTGACCAATAGAAAACACTGCTTATAAAATAATTTTTTAAAGATATTATTTATTTATTTGCCAGAGAAAGAGAGAGAGAGAACACAAGCAGCGGGAGTGGCAGGCAGAGGGAGAAGCAGGCTCCCTGCTGAGCAGGGAGCCCGATTTGGGATTCGATCCCAGGACCCCGGGATCATGACCTGAGCTAAAGGCAGACGTTTAACCAACTGAGCCACCCAGGCATCCCTGCTTATAAAATAATTTGTTATTTATTTTATTTTTTAAAAAGATTTTATTTATTTATTTGCAGAGAGAGAGGGAACACAAGCTGGGGGAGTGGGAGAGGGAGAAGCAGGCTTCCCGCGGAGCAGGGAGCCCAATGTGGGGCTCGATCCCAGGACCCTGGGATCATGACCTGAGCCGAAAGCAGACGCTTAATGACTGAGCCACCCAGGCGCCCCTTAAAAAATAATTTAAAAACTAACATTAACAGGGGAACCTGTCTGGCTCTGTCGGTAGAGCATGCAACTCTCGATCTTGGGGTTGTGAACTCGAGACCCATGTTGGGTGTAAAGATATATAAATTTGATATGCAAGTCATTTTTTAAAAGATATTTATTTATTTACTTGAGAGAGAGAGAGAGACAGAGATAACAAGAGAGAGAGTGCAGAGTGGGGGCAGAGGGAGAGGGAGAAGCAGGAGCCCGACATGGGGCTAAATCCCAGGACCCCAGGATCATGACCTGAGCTGAAGGCAGACACTTAACCGACTGAGCCACCCAGGTGCCCCAAGATTTTATTAAGTAATCTCTACACCCAACCTGGGCCTCAAACACACAACCCCAAGATCAAGACTTGCATGCTCTTCCAACTGAGCCAGCCAGGTGCCCCTAAAGTTGACTTTTATTTTATTTTATTTATTTATTTAGATTTTATTTATTTATCTGACAGAGAGAGACACATCGAGAGAGGGAACACAACCAGGGGAGTGGGAGAGGGAGAAGCAGGCTTCCCACGGAGCAGAGAGCCCGATGCGGGGCTAGATCCCAGGACCCTAGGACTATGACCTGAGCCAAAGGCAGATGCTTAACAACTGAGCCATCCAGGCACCCCTAAAGTAGACTTTTAATAATGTTAAGGAAACTGTAGTATCGGTAGTATTTTTATAAGAAAAATCATGAAGGTGCACTTTAAATACATAAGGATTGAAAGGGGTGCCTGGGTGGCTCAATCAGTTGAGCATCTGCCTTCGGCTCAGGTCATGATCTCAGGGTCCTGGGATCAAGCCCCCGTCAGGCTCCCTGCTCAGCAAAGAGTCTGCTTCTCCCATTCCCTCTCCTTCTGCCCCTTCCCCGAACTCATGCTGTCTCTCTCTCAAATAAATAAATAAATAAATAAATAAATAAATAAAATCTTTTTTAAAAAATAAGGATTGGGAAATACCAATTTATAGTCACTGTGCTAGCTTGAGGGAATAAAATGGTGAGCAAAAGCTCACGGACCAAAAAAAAAAAAATCCAAAAGAAAAGAATATACAAATAAATTATTTTAATACATAGTTGGATTTATCAAAGTCATTGAAAGCAAGGTCAATACACAAAAATCAACTGTATTTCTATATACCTATGAAAAGAAAAGAAAGTTTGAAAAACAGGCCCATTTACAATAACATCAAAAAATGCCAAATACTTCAGAATAAATCTAATAAATGAAGTATAAAATCTCTATATAGAAAACTATAAGACATTAATAAAAGTAATTAAAGAAGATCTAAATAACTGGAAGGATATACCATACTCATGGACTGGAAGACTCAGTATTGTAAAAATGTCAATTCTCCCCAAATTGATCTATAGAGTCAATGTAATCCTAATATGTTTTTTGATAGAAATCAACAACTTGATTCTAAAATGTGTATGGAGAGGCGGCTGGGTGGCTCAGTTAGTTAAGCGACTGCCTTTCACTCAGGTCATGATTCTGGAGTCCCAGGATTGAGTCCTAAATCAGGCTCCCTGCTCGGGGGGCGTGTGGGGGGGGGGCGGTCTGCTTCTCCCTCTGACCCTCCCCCCTCTCATGCTCTTTCTCTCTCTCATTCTCTCTCTCTCAAATAAATAAACTCTTAAAAAAAACTTTAAAAAAATGTGTGTGGAAATGCTAATAGTCTAAGAATAGCAAAAGCACTCTGCAAGAAGAATGCTACCAGATATTAAGTCTTATCAGAAACTACAGGGGCACCAGACTGGCTCAGTTACTAGAGCGTGTGGGGTTGTGAGTTCGAGCCCCACATTGGAAATAGAGAATTACCAAAAGAAAGACAGAAAGAAAGAAAGGAAGGAAGGAAGAAAGACTTATTAGAAAGCTATAAATTAAAATTGTGTGATAGTGGCACAATGAGACAAATAGACCAACGAGTACAATTCAGAGTCCAGGAACAAATCCATGCTTGATTTAGGACAAAAGTGGCACTGCAGTGCCTGGGGAACAGAAGATATTTTCAATAAATGGTGCTGGGTCTACTGGGCATATAACTACAGGGAAAAAAATGAATCTTGACCTTTATGTAATACCATACACAAAAATTAATTCCAGGTTGATCATCTACATATAAATTTTAGATTGTAAAAGATAAAACAATTAGGGGCGCCTGGGTGGCTCAGTCGTTGGGCACCTGCCTCCGGCTCGGGTCACGGTCCCAGCGTCCTGGGATCGAGCTCCGCATCGGGCTCCCTGCTCAGTGGGAAGCCTGCTTCTCCCTCTCCCACTCCCCCTGCTTGTGTTCCTGCTCTAGCTATCTCTCTCTCTGTCAAATAAATAAATAAAATCTTAAAAAAAAAAGATAAAACAATTAAATTTCTAGAAGCTAACATAAGAGAAAATCTTCATGACTTTCAATAAGTAAAGAAAGATTTGTTAAATAGGACACAAAAAGCACTAACTGTAAATGAAACAACTGGTAAATAAGACTATTAAAAGAAACTTTTAGAAACTTTGGAGGTGCCTGGATGGCCCAGTTGGTTAAGCGGCTGACTCTTGATTTTGGCTCAGGTCATGATCTCGGGGTTCTGGGATTGAGACCCACACTGGGCTCCTCGCTCAGTGGCGAGTCTGCTTCAGGATTATCTCTCTGTCTCCCCCTGCCCCTCCCCCACTCTCTAAAATAAATAAATAAATAAATATATCTTTAAGATTAGAAACTTTGGTCGATCAGAAGACACCATTAAGGAGAGTGAAAACATAAGTCATGGAATGAGGGATCATATTTGCAAAGTATTTAACCAACAGAGTGCTTGTACTAGAATATACAAAAAACTTGTACATCAGTAAGAAAAATATAGGCAATCCAATTAAAAATGGGCAAAGGACTTGAACAGCCATTTAACAAAAGCAGGCTATTAAATATGTGAAAAGGTGTGGGGCACCTGGGTGGCTTAGTCAGTTAAGTGCTTGACTCTCGATTTGGGTTCAGGTCATGATCTCAGGGTTGTGGGATCAAGGCCCATGTCTGGCTCTGCACTGGGCATGGAGCCTGCTTAAGATTCTCCCTCTGCTCCCCCCACTCTCTCCCTCTCTTAAAAAAAAAAAAATGTATGCAAAAAAAAGTATGCTAAACCATCTTAGCTATCACAGAAATGGAAAAAAGGTACACTATACTAAACACTTACCAGAATAATTAAAAGACCAGGGTGCCTGGGTTGAGCTTCTGACTTGATTTTGGCTCGGGTCATGATCTCAGGTTTGTGAGATGGAGCCCGGAGTTGGGCTCCACACTGGGTGTGGAGCCTGCTTGAGGTTCTCTTTCTCCCTCTCCCTCTGCCCCTCCTCCCCACGCCCCACTCTCCCCACCCCTGCTCACATGCACACGCACACTCTCTCTCTCTGAAGGAGAAAGGGAAAAAAAAGAATAATTAAAAGATTAATAATACCAAGTGTAAACAAGGGCATAGACCCATGAGAACTCTTATACAGGGCTGGTGGGCATGTAAATTGGTACAACCACTTTGGAAAACTGTTCAGCAGTAATTACTAAAGTTGAACATACTCTATGACCCAGCATTTCTAAGATACATGCCCATCAAAAATATGCACATATGTTCATCAAAAAGACACGTACAGAAAAAGTTCTGGAAATGGATGGTGGTGATAGTTGCACAACAATGTGAGTATACTTAATGCCTCTGAATCCTACACTTAAAAATGGCTAAAAGGTTAAATATTCTGTGTGTTTTCCCACAATAAAAATGACACAAAGAGGCGCCTGGGTGGCTCAGTCGGTTAAGCGTCTGCCTTCGGCTCAGGTCATGATCCCAGGGTCCTGGGATCGAGCCCCGCATCGGGCTCCCTGCTCGGCGGGAGGCCTGCTTCTCCCTCTCTCACTCCCCCTGCTTGTGTTCCCTCTCTCGCTGTGTCTCTCTCTGTCAAATAAATAAATAAAATCTTAAAAAAAAAATGACACAAAGACATTCTTATGGCATTATTTGTAATAGTCAAAATATCACTGTATAATGAAAGTATATTCATACAATGAAATACCATATAGCAATGCAAAAAATAGACTACAGCTGTATGCAATAACTATATGAATTTCACAGATACAATGTTGCATCAAAGAAGCCAGACGCACAAAAAATACAAACTGATTTTGTTTATACTGGGTTCAAAAAGCAGGCAAAATTAATTATGATGTGTGAAGTTCGATGGTTATAGGAGGGGGTCTTCTGGAATCCTAGGAATGTTCTATTTCTTGACCAAGATGTGTTTACTTTGTTACAATTCATCAAGTTATACATTTAAGATTTTGCACTGTTCTGTATGTTAGGTTTCAATTTTAAAAGTTTGTAAAAAGGAGCAGGAGGAGGAAGAGATGAAGACCCTGCTCTCATACAACTTAAGGTCAGCTGAGGAGACATAGATAAACGTAAAATTACAACTGTGATAAATACAATGAAGGAAAGTCACGGGATGGTCTGAGAACATATAGTAAAGAGATCTAACGTGATCAAGAGTGGTTAAGGAGGGCTTCCCAAATAAGTGATGTTGGAGTTGAGTTCTGAAGGTGAGTAGGAGGTAGAAGAAATGCAGAGTAAAGCCTTCTAGGCAGAGGGAACCCTTTATCTAGTGTTTCCCAATATTTACATTTTTCATTGTCTTTGGCTCTGTCCACTCCAGTCACCTACCTACCTAACTCTCCACCTATTCTTGCTCCAGGACTACACTAAGAAGAATAACTTCTTCTCCTTCTTTTTTTTTTTTTAGAAGAATAACTTCTTGACACACTTGTAATCCATTCCTGACATAAGGTTGGGAAACAAGTTGCAAGTTATACAATTTATAGAGCTTTTTTTTGTTCTTGAATGGTTTGAGAGCAAATTGCTACCCCACTGTTCCTGGGTACTTCAGTAGGTGTTGCCTAAAATAAGGACATTGTCTTACATAACTCCAATACAATACAAATTAACATTGATTTATAACTACCACTTAATTCTCAGACTCTGTTTGAGAGTCTCCGGTTGTCCCCAAAAGATCCAGATCATAATCATACACTGCATTTCATTTTTATATCTCTTTAGTCTTATTCATCAGGAACAGTTCATTCCTTGCTCGATATTCATGACTTGACATTTTAAAAGATTATAGGCCAGTTATTTTATGTGCCTCAATTTGGCTTTGCTGGGATTTCCTTGTGGTTGGATTCAGGTTATGCATCCTTGGTAGGAATACTAGAGAAGGGATGATATGTTCCTCTCATTGCATCCTGTTAGGTGATGTGAGACTTCAGATGTTCTTTCCCAGTGCTGAAAAGTTTATACTTTCATCAACTTGATGAAGGTGCTATCTGCCAGCCTCATCTACCGTGAAATTTCATCTTTCTTTAGGAATTTGGAAGTATTTTGCGGAGAAGCATTTGAAACTATCAATGTCCTGTTCATCATATAATCCACTCATTCTTTTTTCCACTATAGACTTGTGGTTTCCGATTATATTCAATGAGCAGTAATCTGCTACTACAATTATTTATTTTGATCCTCAAATTGTCTCCAGTTTGGCCAGTGAAAGCCCATTCTGTGTTCTTCTGACACATTTCCATTATTCTTTGAGTACTTCCTTTTTTTTTTTTTTATAATTTTATTTATTTGCGAGAGAGAGAATGAGAGACAGAGAGCATGAGAGGGAGGAGGGTTAAAGGGAGAAGCAGACTCCCTGCTGAGCAGGGAGCCCGATATGGGACTCAATCCCGGAACTCCAGGATCATGACCTGAGCCGAAGGCAGTCGCTTAACCAACTGAGCCACCCAGGCGCCCTCTTTGAGTACTTCCTTTCAGGCACAACAAGATGTTCAGCTTAGCTTGTACTTTCCTTCTTTCCGGTGGTGGAGTCAGCCCCTCCTGCAAGAAGTCCTGGCTGCCTTCAGGGAGAAATAATGTTTAGAATCCAAGAGCTATGCCATAGGTGTGTTCATTGTGATTGGGGTGTCACCACTTCCTGGCCTTCCCAGTGCACAGAACTAGAAAATGTATGTATGTATATACACACATATATACATGTGTCTATACATACATACATTTACATATCTACCTATCTTATCTTTCTATCTATCTATATCTATCTATCTATCTATCTCCTTCTTGAATAATGTGAGTTCACAAAGGTATCTCTAATTACAGTATAACTCCACAGGGCTCAATCTGATTTCCTCCCTTTTTATATTTGTTACTCTCTTCTGCAACACTGAGAAACTTGGATCCTTAATAACTTTACTTATTGATCAGCCTCTCTGGAGGTAACCAGTCTCCCACTTCCATCACCATCCCTTCCCCTGTACAGATACCCTTCTCACTCTACTTGGACTCTGACACCCTGTGCCAGGCTGATGCTGTCAGGCCCTCAATGTGAATGCCCTCCTGTGACAGCCCACATAGGGCCACCACATTAATAGAAGCTCTCCTTTCCCTCAGGGGCTCTAACGCCAATCCCAGGCTACCCTTGCCTGGACAACCTCCTTACCCTGATGCACACGACAAGCCCGGTGATTCTTTTTTTCCTTTTTCTTAAGATGTATTTATTTTATTTTAGAGAGAGAGAGAGAGAACGTGAGTAGGGAGAGGGGCAGAGACAGAGAATCTTCAAGTAGACTCCCTGCTGAGCATGGAACCAGACACGGGGCTCGATTCCAGGACCCTGAGATCATGACCTGAGCAGAAACCAAGAGTCGGACGCTTAACCAACTAAGCCACCCAGGTGCTCCAAACCCAATGATTGTTTTTCCAAGTAAGTGTGGCAGATGTTACTAGTTCCTACCTAATACCCACATCCCCTTTATGGGTTGAACTGTGTCCCCCAGAAAAAGATGTTGCAGTCCTAACCCCTAGTACCTCTGAATGTGACCTTACTTGGAGACAGGAAGGCCCTAAATGGCACTAGATTGTTCACTTTAAAATGGTTAATTTGGGGGCGCCTGGGTGGCTCAGTCGGTTAAGCGTCTGCTTTCGGCTCAGGTCATGATCTTGGGATCCTGGGATCGAGCCCTGTGTTGGGCTCCCTGCTCAGAGGGGAGTCTGCTTCTACCTCTCCCTCTGCCCCTCCACCCCACTCATGCTCTGTCTCTATCTAAATGAAGTCTTTAAAAAAATAAATAAAAATAAAATAAGGTGGTTAATTTTTTTGTTATGTGAATGTTACTTCAATTTAAAAAGAAAAAAAGACAATCAAGGAACTAAAAAGGCAAATATTCAAGGACAAAGGAAATAAGGGGAATGATGAGAACAGACAAGAGATGCTGACAAAACTTAGGAAAACAGAAAGTAAATGGCAATGGTTAACTGACTCAGCAAAGCAGAAACAGGCATGCAGGGAGGTAGCCAAAAAGAGACCAGATGATTCATACACAGAACTCTGATGAGCTTAGAGATCCCAGGTACCTCTGACGGTGGGACTGGAGGTGGTGTTGAAACAGTAGAACTGGGTTTTAAGTTGGTGTAAGGAGTAGTTGCACCCCTCGAACTCTTCTTCTAGCCCATGTAGCCAGATGACTGCCCCATTCCTTCCCCAACAGATGGGAGGTTATTTCTAGAGCAGTCTCCACAGCAGAGCATGGTGATGAGATATCATACTGAAAAACAGGACAACAGTCTGGCAAACCTTCCAATCGTTTTTTTAACCTGCTTCTAGAATGCAGGCAGGCAAGCCTATATTCCTAGCCAGGAGACTGAAAGACTCTCCCTTGAAGAAACTGAATCACCCCCAGAGAAATGGTCTATAGACACCAACATTCGGGGAACTCTGCAGTGAAGCCCACTTGCCCACAAACCCAAAGCATGCACCTAGAGCTACTCAGCTTCTTAGTGCCTCTCTCTTAAATACAAGTAACAGCCAAGGATCACCAACTGAGAACCACCTGTAACCTGAACATCAGAAATTTTTAAAATGGGGAGGGCACCTAGCTGGTTCAATCCGAAGAGTGTGAGACTCTTGATCTCAGGGGTCATGAGTTTGAGCCTCACATTGGGTGTTGAGATTACTTAAATAAATGAATATTAAAAAAGAAAAAAAGAAAGGAAAAAGAAACTCAGAGGAACAAAGAAAGAGAGCCAAAAGAAAATTAAAACTAAAAATAATAATGTCCTTGGGGCACCTGGGTGGCTCAGTCCATTAAGCATCTGCCTTGGGCTCAGGTCATGATCCCAGGGTCCAAGGATCGAGCCCCACGTTGGGCTCCCTGCTCAGCAGAGATCTGCTTCTTCCTTCTCTCTCTGCCCCTCCACCTGCTTGTGCTCTGTTTCTCTCTCTCTCTCAAATAAATAAATAAAATCTTTAAAAAATAAAAAATAAAAGTAATAATATCCTCAAAAAGACATGAGATGGTATTGTGACCATGAAACAAGAGAAATAGTCTATAAAAATGAAATCAGAAAGGGTGTTTGGAAATTAAAACTATAATGGGCAATGGGGCACCTGGGTGGTTCAGTTGGTTGAGCTTCTGACTCTTGGTTTTGCTCAGGTCATAATTTCAGGATTGTGAATGAGATTGATCCCCACATGGGGCTCCATGCTCAGCAGGGACTCTGTTTGAAGATTCTCTCCCTCTGCCCCTCTCCCCACTCATGTGTGCTCTCTTTCTCTCTCTGTCTCTCTAAAAAAGAAACAAAATAAATCTTTCAAAAAAAAAAACTATAATGGGGAAAATATCAATTTAAATTGAAGAGTGGAATTTAAGGACAAGGAAATCTCCTAGAAACCAGAACAAATGCCAAAGAGAGGGACGTTGGGGAAAAGTAAGACTTTAAAAGATTAGATGATCAGTTCAGGGAATCTTACATCTGTCTAATAGGAATTCCAAAGAGATGGGAGATAAATGAGGGGAAGAAGTTATCGAAGAAATATTTTTTTTTTAATTATTTATTTATTTATTTGCCAGAGAGAGAGCACAAGCAGGGGGAGTGGCAGGCAGAGGGAGAAGCGGGCTCCCTGCAAAGCAGGTGGAGCCCAATACGGGACTCGATCCCAGGACCCTGGGATCATGACCTGAGCTGAAGGCAGTCGCTTAACCAACTGAGCCACCCAGGCGCCCCTGAAGAAATAAAATGATGCATAAAAATTCCCAGAACTGAAGGATGAGTCTTCAAATTGGAAGGCCCTCTGAGTTCCCAATACATACAATGAATGAAAAAAACCCATCAAAAGATGACCAGAAGTTTCAGAACGCTGACAATAAAAAGAATATCCCACAAGGCCATGTACAGAGGGTTAGGGATCAGAGTGGTATTGGCTTCTCAGTAGGTACAATGCAGCAAAAATACTGAGTGAAAAATTAGTTTCAACTTAGACCTGATACCCAGCTAAACTATCTGTGGTCGCTTTGCAAAGATGGCCCCCAACGAACTACACCTCTTAATAATTATACTCTTGTGTAGTCCCTTCCAACTCTGAATGCAGGTTAGTCTATGACTCACATTAACCAATGGAGTATGGTGGAAATGACACGGGCCAGTTCTGTTCCTGACCTTTAAATGTTACTGGCTGTTTCCACTTCCTCCTTTTTGGAAAGCTTTTACTTTGAGGAGCCTAAGGTGCTACGTAGGAAGTCTAGCACTCTGCTAGAGAGCTCAAGGGGAGTGGCCTTTCTGAGACTACAGAGAGAATGAGAGAGGGAGAGAAGAGAGATGGATTATAAGGAATTGGCTCACATAGTTATGGAGGCACAGAAGTCCCAAGCTGGAGATCTAGAATAGCCAATGGTATAGTTCTAGTCCCAAAGCCAGCAAGCCAATGTTTCATTTGAGTCTGAAGGCGGAAAAAAAACTGATGTCCCAGCTCAAAGAATCAGGCAATACTTTCCTCTTACTTGCAGGAGGGTCAGCCTTTTTGTTCTATTCAGGCCTTCAACTGATTAGATAAGGCCCACTCACATTAAGGAGTGCAATCTGTTTTACTCAGTCTATTGATTCAAATGTTATCTCATCCAAAAACACCTTTACAGATATGGCTATGATAACTTTTTTTTTAAGATTTTATTTATTTATTTGACAGAGAGAGACACAGCGAGAAAGGGAACACAAGCAGGGGGAGTGGGAGAGGGAGAAGCAGGCTTCCCGTGGAGCAGGGAGCTGGATGTGGGGCTCAATCCCAGGACCCCGGGACCGCGACTTGAGCCAAAGGCAGATGCCCAATGACTGAGCCACCCAGGTGCCCCAAGGCCATAATAATTTTTGACCAAATATCTGGGCATCTCATGGCCCAGTCAAGTTGACACATAAAACTAATCATCACAGAGACTTTGTCATTAGTCAAAGTTTATCTGTCAGACATTCTACTCACTTAGAATGAGTTCTTTCCTAAGGATCGTCGCTAGACTAGTTTATCAGGCCCTTGCCACTGGTTCATCAGACCCATGACTAGAACGGATCTCAGAAGCAGACATAATAGGTTGGATCTCCTTTAGATTATTAGTTGTTGTGGGGTAAGTTCTGAGGAATTAATAATTATACCTCACTTTTCTTGTCCTCAAAGAGCTTATGGTCAAGTTGGGACCAAGAAATAGTAGCTTGAGAAATGAAATTATAATATTCTTCACATAGTATACCATAATTTGTTGCGGTCTTCACAGTGATTAATCCTTCTCTGGAAACTGCCTCCCCCAAAGAGGTATGTTATTCCCAACGATGTTTGTGTTCTGTGGTCAGAGTTGATTGAAACATAGATAGGTATCTGATTCTAGTGAGCCAATCACTTCATCTCTCCTGGGAGTTTTAACAGTGAGAGGCACCAATGAACAGAACTGTTACAAGCTGAGTCACATCAGTGGCAATTGTCTAAGTAACTCTAGATGCTTATATTCTAGAAGTTATCCTGGCTCTTTTTCTTTTAAAGATCTAGTTATTAAAAATTTAGTAGTAGGGGCACCTAGTAGGCTCAGTTGGTAGAGCATGTGACTCAATCTCAGGGTCATGAGTTCAAGCCCCACACTGGGCATGGAGCCTACTTAAAATAAAAATAATAATAATTTAAAAATAAAAATTTAGTTGGATTTCATGAGATAACTCTGGAATTAATCCTGGATAACTCTTTTCCAACACCACTAAGCAATTCTCCAATTCTTATGGACACCAACTGAATGTCCTACAAATTTAACTCCATTCTGACACTGTCCACCTACAGATGGTGTCAGATCCCATGGGTTAAGGGCTCCATCCCACAAGACTGCCCTCACCTCAGATGCCATTCACAAGTCCAGGTTGTCACCTGGGCTTCTGATTGGCCATAAATCAGGGGGTCCTATAACTCCCTCCTCAGATTCGATAACTTATTAGAATGGCTCACAAAGCTCAGGGGAACACTTCCTTACATTTACCAGTTTATTATAAAGGATATTACAGGTGATACAGATGAACAGCCAAATGAAGGGGGACTTTAAGAGTGAGGTCCAGAAGGGTCCTGAGCACAAGAGGTTCTGTCTTCATGGAACTGGGGTGTGCCACCCTCCCAGCATGTAGATATGTTTACCAACCTGGAAGCTGATCAAATCTCCTAATTAAAGAGTTTATAGAGGGGTGCCTGTGTGGCTCAGTTTGTAGTCGGTTAAGCATCTGCCTTCAGCTCAGGTCATGATCCCAGGGTCCTGGGATTGAGTCTCCAATCGGGCTCCCTGCTCAGCAGGGAGTCTGCTTCTCCCTCTACCCGTCTCCCCTGCTTGTGCGCACGCTCTCTCTGTTAAATAAATAAAATCTCTTTTTAAAAAAGATTTTATTTATTTATCCGAGAGAGAGAGAGAGAGAGCGATCATGAGCAGGGGGTAGGGGCAGAGGGAGAAGGAGACTCTCCGCTGAGCAGGGAGCCCCATTCGGAACTCGATCCCAGGGCCCCAGGATCACGATCTGAACAGAAGGCACATGCTTAACTGACTGAGCCACCCAGGTGCCCAAATAAATAAAATCTTTAACGAGTTTATAGAATTTAATCTACAGCTCTTCTCCTTCCCCTTCCCTGAGGTCAGCAGGTGGGGCTGAAAGTTTCAACTTTCTAATCACTTGGTCTTTCTGATGACCAGCCCCATTTTAAGGCTATCTAAGGTCCCACCCTCAGTCACCTTATTATCATAAACCCAAGTGTGCTCATTAGGGGCTCCTTATGAATAATCAAAGACACTCCTATCAGGAAATTCCAAGGGTTTTAGGGACTTTGTGCTAGAAACGGGGGAAAGGCCAAATACATTTCATATTACACACAATAACCTAATAACTTCTGTATTAGTCAGGATTCTCCAGAGAAACAGAACCAACAGGATGTGGATATATATAGAGATTTATTTTAAGGAATTGGCTCATGCAGTTGTGACGGCTTGGCAAGTCCAAAGTCTGCAGGGTAGGCCAGCAGCTGGAGACCTGGGGAAGAGCCGCGCTCAAGTCTGAAGGCTGTCTGCTGGCAGAATTTCTTCTTGCTTGGGATATCACTTTGTTCTACTAAGGCCTTCAACTGATTGCATGAGGGCCACCCACATTATGGAAGTAATCTGCTTTACTCAAAATTCACCAATTTAAATGTAAATCTCATCCAAAAAACACTTGCACAAAGACCTCCAGAATATTGTATGTCTAAATATTTGGGCACCATGGCTGAGCCAGGTTGACACATCAAATTAACCATCACACCATCTAATTGATTCCATTCTTAGTTTAAACCAGCTCAAATTGGTGCTGTTACTTGCAAAAAGAAAAAAAATTAAATATTCTTGAATTGTTTAAAACTCTAATAATAATAGCTGCCAGGAACACAGGTTTTGTTCTACAATGATGAGTAAGACATGGTCCCTATCTTTGAAAAGCTCATAGGGTTTTGGAGGTATTTTTTTGCTTTTTGTTTGTTTTTTTGTTCTGTGGTGGTTCAAGATATTGTAGCTGGGGTGCAGGGGTGTAAGAGCACCCAGCTCCGGGGGGAACCCAAACAGACCAGGTTCGGCCACTCGCTGCCAACAAAATCCCAAAGGCGGAGAGATGAGTGGTGGTGAATCACGAAAGGAATGTATTTTGGTGAGGCCACCACCGGGGAGACCACGGACTAGCATCTCAAAGACTGTCTCCAAAGTGCCGAAAATATTTCCAGGTTTATACAAGGAAAATGTGGGACAGAGGTCAGTGGGTATGTGCAGGTGGGCCGGAAAGGGCAGGTGGATCGCTGTCTTGTAGTCACTGACGCAGGGCCTCGCTGGCTCAGGGCAGTCTTTATTGCTTGCGG